>NC_091438.1:116719363-117019363 GCF_964237555.1 Oryctolagus cuniculus
CCTAGGATGGGGTCCAGCCTCTGTTTCCAATCCAGCTCCCTGATGATACACTTGGGAGGCGCAGATGATGGTCCAGCTGCTTGTGTCTCTGCCACCCAGGTGGGAGACCTGGATGGAGCTTCTGGCTCCTGGCTTTCACCTGGCCCAGCGCAGACTATTATGGACATTTCGGGGGTTTATTTCAAAAAGGCATGGAATGCTTGTATTTTTGGAGCAATATCAGGTGGAGGTGTGCTATAGTCCTAGGTCTGCAGATGTTGTCACCTGCATGGTCTGCCATTTGGGAGGTGACTAAGTGGAAACAGGAGACAAGGAAAACATCAGCTCACAGGCTTCATTTGCAATACTGTGCTTCTCAACAGAATGCTGGTTTGGTCTCCCACTTCCTTTTTTGTTTCATAAACCTGAAACCTGTATCAGGGAAGTTATAAAGTCTTAGAGGGAGTCAAGGTGAAACTTGATAACTGCCTGGCTTGGAGAAAGGAACACTTCCATCCTCTCTCCACTGTTGGTCCTGACCCAACTTGCTGTGGACCTTTGGTGAAGCTTGCATTGCCTCTGGGCCACAGCCTCACCATCTCAAAGGTGAACCATCTCATAAAGCAGACATTTGGCACTGTGATTAAGACCCTCCATGGCATGCCTGCAGCCCATATCACTGTGCCTGGGTTCAAGTCCTGGCTCCACTTCCAATGCTAGCTTTCTGCTAATATACACCCTGAGAGGTAGCAGGTGATGGCTCAAGTACAAGTCTCAGCCACTCACATAGGAGATCTGGATGGAATTCTAGGCACCTAGCTTGGACCTGGCCCACTCTGGTTGTTGCAGGCAATTAGAGAGGTGGAATATCTCTCTCTGTCTCTCTGTTTTCCTTATTTTTTATTTTTTTTTTTTTTGGACAGGCAGAGTGGACAGTGAGAGAGGGAGACAGAGAGAAAGGTCTTTCTTTTCCGTTGGTTCACCCTCCAATGGCCGCCGCAGCCAGCACACCACACTGATCCGAAGCCCAGAGCCAGGTGCTTCTCCTGGTCTCCCATGTGGGTGTAGGGCCCAAGGACCTGGGCCATCCTCCACCGCCTTCCCGGGCCACAGCAGAGAGCTGGACTGGAAGAGGAGCAACTGGGACAGAATCCAGCTCCCTGACCAGGACTAGAACCCGGTGTGCCGGTGCCGCAGGCGCAGGGTTAGCCTATTGAGCCGTGTGCCGGCCTTGTCTCTCTGCTTTTCAAATAAATAAAGATATAAACAATTTTTTTAAATGAACCATTGGGTTAAATGATTCTTTTAGTACTAATATTCTAGGCATTGTTATTTTACCAACTTATGTAAAAAATGTACAGAAATCAAGAATTAGGGGGAAGATTAAGGTCTTATTTCCAAGAACAGTGCCTAATTCAGCCCTGGAATGAGAAGCTTCAAAACCTCAGTCATCTCATGTTAGCCTGGACTCACAGACTCGTAGAATACTCTAGAGAGGAGAGGATATTTGGAAGTCATCCCATCCATTTTCTTTATTCTGTGCTTGAAGAGCCTGGGAAATGTGAAGTGCAGTATCCAAGGTCATACACTTGGTAAACGGCAGAGCCAAGAGTTGAACCCAGGACTTCTAACTAGGACCACCAGAGTATGCCCAGTACAGCTCTGTAGGCTCCCATGTCTGTGGTGCCCCCGGAGCTGTGCAAGGTGGAGGTCCTGCTCCTCACCCTCATTGGCCATCCCCTCATCCCGTGTATCTAACTGTGTAAAACATCTCCACCCCATGGATATCTGACACCCTCCTCACTCCCTTGGACCTGTCTGGTGGAATTCTGTTCATCCTTCAAAACTCAGTCATCTCCCCTTTTCTTTCCTTTGCCAGTACCTCTGCGGCTGTTAATACTTGGCACATCACATAGGAACTGACTTCTTACTTCAGTGCAGTTGACCTAGTCAGGGTAGGAACTCTGCCTTATTCACCTCTGTCCTTCTGATATCTAACACAGGTACTGTTATTGGCCACTGAATTAACGAATACAGTAAATGTTAAGTGATAAAATAGGTATAATTGAGTTCCTGAGGACCATAGAGTCAAACAGAAAAGGCCTAGGAAGCCATATCCCATGAGGTGTAAATGAGACTAGGGTTTCCCTCTCGTCTGGTTATTTCTTGGATTTAAAGGTCATCACCCTCATTAAGGACAGCTCCCCTAAGCTGTGAGCAGGAAATGCCTCAGTATTAGGCGGGATGGCCCATATTGAAGACATAAGCTTTTGGCCCATGACTCACCGATGGATTCCAGAAGGCACAGTGTGTGTGGCCTCCTGTATCAATCAATGGCTGGCCGTCCCAGCTTGTGACTGGAGTTCCTTCTTGCCACCCAAGTGTATAGGTCTCTTAGATGCAGCCTGTATGGAGACCTCTGGCCGTCAGGGCTGCTCAATTACTAACCACCCACCAGGAGACGTGGGGAAGCGCCCATAAAAACTAGTTTTATGATCACTGACACCCCCTTGAGCGTGGTCATTATGATTATTTAACATTTATGAGACACCCTTGGTGCCGTGGGGGCAGGGGAAAGGCAGTTTGGCAGCCTCAACACAAACGGATGTTTCTCTACAACCCCTCAAAGGTGCTCCCTCCCACCCAGATTAGTTCATGTGAGGCAACATCCAGGAGCTCTTTCAGGCCAAGGAAAAAGCTGCTTAATGCATCCTGTGTAATATAAACCCGGGTATTTCCAATGCAACCTCAGTCAACTGAAACTCAACACAGGAGACCCTTCAATTAACCAGATTTTTGAGTTTTGCAGGTTCTTTTTTTTTTTTTTAATTTTTTTGAGTTACAGAGAGAGAAGGAGAGAGAGAGAGAGAGAGAGATCTTCCATCTACCGGTTCACTCCCTAGATGGCTGTAAAGGCCAGGGGTAGGCCAGGCCAAAGACAGGAGCCAGGAGATTCATCCAGGTCTCCCATATTGGTAGCAGGGGCCCAAACACTTAAGTCGTCTTCCACTGCTTTCCCAGACCATTTGCAGGGAGCTGGATTGGAAGTGGAGCAAATGGAACTTGAACTGGCATCCACATGGGATGCTAGTGGCACAAAAGGCGGCTTTATCAGCTATGCCACAACACCATCCTCAGTTTTGCACTTTCTTTTTAAATAAAAGTGTTCATTTGAAAGGCCAAATTAGAGAGAGAGAGAGAGGGAGAAACAGAGAGAGGAATCTTGTAGCTGCTTGTTCATTCTCCAAATGGATGCAAAGGCCAGGGCTGGACCACATGGAAGCCAGGAGCTTCATCCTGGTCTCCTGCATGGGTGGCAAGGGTCCAGATACTTGGGCCATTCTCTATTGCTTTCCTAGGTACATTAGCAGGAGACTGGATTGGAAGTGGAGCAGCTGCGACTAGAACCAGCGCCATATTGGAGATGGGCAGTTTAACCTTCTGCACAACAATGCATGCCCTGAATTTTGCACTTCTGTTGATTTATTCTCTGATGTTGATATGCAAATTACTTCCTTTGTTCTTTCTCATTCAGTAAAATATGTAGAATTCTTTCTTTCTTTCTTTATTTTTGACAGGCAGAGTGGACAGTGAGAGAGAGAGATAGGTCTTCCTTTGCCGTTGGTTCACCCTCCAATGGCTGCCACGGCTGGCGCGCTGCGGCCGGCGCACCATGCTGATCCGATGGCAGGAGCCAGGTGCTTCTCCTGGTCTCCCATGGGGTGCAGGGCCCAAGGACTTGGGCCATCCTCCACTGCACTCCCTGGCCACAGCAGAGAGCTGGCCTGGAAGAGGGGCAACCGGACAGAATCTGGCGCCCTGACCGGGACTAGAACCTGGTGTGCCAGCGCTGCAGGTGGAGGATTAACCTATTGAGCTGCGGCGCCAGCCAAAATATGTAGAATTCTTTATGCTGGAATCTGTATCTGGTCTTGGCATAGAGACAGTTAAGACAGCCTGAGCCAAGGGAACTCAAATGGTGGAGAAGATAGGCATGGAAAAAAACTGTAGTATTACAGGTGATAGCTAATAGCAAAACTCACAGGAGGAGGGAAAGGTCAACTCATGCAACCCAGCAGGGGCTTTGGAGGAGGAACAGTGGCCTTTGATGGATGACTGCAATGTTGGGGTGTGGGCTTGAACCCTAAGACAGAGGGAATGATTAAGCAAATGCATGTGAGGCTGAAATGATGTGGCCCCTTCAGGGAACTTTAAGCCATGCAGATAGGCTGGATGACAAAAGGCCTCACCCATTGTCGAGGAAGGACAGCCACACCTGTTGCCTTTGGGGACCTTGGTCACTCCAGAGCTGCACTCCCCCCAGGAAGGGGTGACGTGGCTCCTTGTGCAGCAGCCCTGACCTCTGGAGACCCTTCCCCTCTGTTGTGTGCCTGGGATGGCCTCTCCCTGCCCACCCTGCAATGCCAGCACTCCTTGGGGTCCCTCCACTGTTTCTCTCACTCCAGACCCCATTGCAGCGATTCCCTAAGGGACATTTCTCATACAGGTGGGCCCTTTCCTAAACTCTGGATATTTTCATACATCCGATGCCTCTTGGGTGTATTTACCAAAAAGGAGCAACCACTTTCTCCCAAGCCTTCATTCATCCTGTGTTTCCTATGCTTATAAAACACATTCAGACCAAGACACTTACTGCATCCTCAAACCTCAGCTTACCCTAGACTCCTCCTTTTCCCTCATAAATTCCACTGAGTCTATCAACTGTCCATTCATTCCTTCTTTCATTCATTCATTTGAAGTTTATTCAGTTCTTCCTTTGTGCCAGGGCTTTGTTTAGCAGTGGGTGATGCAGTGGTGAGTAAGATGGAGCTGTGGCCCTTGTGGAGCTCAGAGCCCGATGAGAAGAAAGGCAAATGACAAATGACTGCCATTCTGCATGCACACTGCAGTCCAGAGGACTGTGGGAGCATAAAGAAGGTACTGACACCTGTGGGGTGAGGGGGGTCTAGCAAAGTCTCCTCCAGGAGGTGATGCCGGAGCTGCGCCTCAAAGGAGGAGCAAGAGTTAGGCAGACCAGTAAAGGACAGGAGATGATGGGGGAAAGGAGGCATAAGGCATAAGGAGAGTAAAACAATGGGCGTGATAAATGACACCATGTGGTTTCAACTATGAGCAAGTTAGAGCTGCTGGAGAGAAAAATGGAAGTGGAAGTGACTGGAGAGGAGGAGAGGAGGTTGGGTTACACAGGATCTTTGATTCCTGAATAAAGGGTTTGGACAAATCCCAAGGAGAATTGTGATCCAACAGTTAGAGCAGTGGACCGACTTGACCAGGATAATTGTGCAGGAAGATTATGCCACTGGGTAGGGCAGGTTGATTGGGGGGGGGGTGGGGTAGAGAAGGATAGTGGCAATAAAAAGACCAAAAAGATGTGGTAAGGCAGGTGCCCCAGGAATGGAGAGAGGTATTTATCAAGTAGAGTCCTCTGGAAGTGGCACAGAACAAGAATGATGATACTGTGTATTTTTCTGGCTGAATTATGGGTAGATATTGGTGTCATTAATGAGAGGATGGAAATGGAAGCAGGCTTAGGAGAGCAAATGCCTTCAATTCTAGACTAGTGTCAAGATATCATCCCCCAAATGCTTTGCAAGCTTGAAAGATTTTTTTTTTCACACAGAGGATGGGCTGACAGCTGCTCCTGGATGTGACCTTGACCTCTCAGGGCTGAATCTATAATCCATAAGTGAACAACGAGGCCCAGGACAGAACAGGGGACCATTGTGCAATGGGCATGGCCAGCATTGATGTTTCAGTGACCGTGAGACTGACAGGAGGCCTTGCTACCTTTGCTAACCCACTATATCCTGCTGCGGTGGGACTTGTGCTCTCTGCTATGAATGCTGGGAGGGTGAGATGTGCAATGAGTCCCCGTCCACACTAGAAACTGGAGGAGCTGGTTGGGCTCTGCCCATCCCAGCCTTCAGTCCTCTCCATCTCCACATGTTTCTCATTAAGAGGCCAGTGGCAGGGGCTGCTCTTGTTGGTAGATTTATCATCTCTCCAACCTCCAACTGATTACTCCAGAAAAGCTTACGGTCTTAAAGGAAAAGCGCCGTTCTCAGGTAACAGCGGATTTTAGGGCTCTGTCTAGTGGTTTGTTTTGTCTTAAAGGGAAGGAGTTCTCTGTTGCCTTTGGCCAGAGAAGCATCTCTGGTGCTTCTTTGGAGCAAATGAGAAGGGGCTGGCCCGAGAATGAGGGCTGTGACCATGGAGTGGCCCACCCTGAGCTGCCGCTTCCCTGTCTGTAGCTATCACTGATCACTAGGTGGGTGTATCACAGCCTCTGTGGCCATGCAGCCCTGATCCCAGGAGACTCAGTTCATAGAGAGCAGGGCTGACCTGTCAGCAGTTGGGGCCAGCCCCATCCTGTTTACCGAAAAGGCCACATAGACACAGCTTACTTAGCAGGTCCTTGAGGGCTATGTCTTGTACAAAGCCTTTTAACCAGGTCATTTTCCCTTTGTACCCCCACAATAGGCTACCTTCTGTCCTCTGATAAACAGTCTATCGCTCATGACTGAGATCAGGGACCATGTGGTGGAGGTTCCGGAACATTCTGGTATGTTTCCTTTAGGGTCATAACCGCTGAGACATAATTTCTGACTAATCAGCCCTTGTGATACAGTACGGACAAGGTAACAGCACATAAATAGCAAAGGAAACCAAGATTAATGTGGAAATGTCCCTGAGATATCAGGATAGGAAGTTATGAAGGAGCCAAGGAGGCTCCTGGATTGGCGCTGGAAATCAGGAGAGATAACCGAATACTGGAAGGGAAGGGGTCTTTGGTTTTGCTGTCTGACAAGAATCCAGTGAATTCTGCCTGTTCCACCTATTAGCTGTGGGGCGGGGGCTAGGTCAACTCCCTGCTGTGAGCTCAGTTTCCTCATCTCAAGGGTGGGAACAACATGACCCTTACTACTGTGAAAATGAGAGCAATTGCATGAGAGTTGAACATCTGGCCTGGCATTTGAAAGAACTCAATGTTTGACAGCAATAATCATAACTGCTCACACAAATGGAATACTTATGAGTGAGACTTTTTCTAAATTATTTAATTCATAAGGTCAATATAATCATAAAACTCATTATGCAGGTAGGTAAGCAGGTTGGCAAGGTTTTAAGTAAATGCCCAAGTCACATAGCTACTAAGTGCTGGAGCTGAGATTCAAACTCAGGCAGTCTGTCTTAGAGCCTATGCTTTAACTCTTCTGCTGTGTAATTGTAGGCATGGTTCACTCCTCAGTTGGGCCAGGCCAAAGCCAAGAGCCAGGAGCTTCTTCTGGGTCTCCTACATGGGTGCAGGGGCCCAAAGCACTTCGACTATCCTCTGCTGCTTTCCCAGGTGCATTAGCAGGGAGCTGGAGTGGAAGTGGAGCAGCCAGGACTCAAACCAGCATTCATATGGATGCTGGCCTTGCAAGGGGCAGCTTTATCTGCTATACCACAACTCTGATCCTGGAGAAAACATGCAGGAAGATAAATAGCAAAAGTTATCAAACAATTCCCACATGCCAAGTGATAAATCACATACATTTTCTCAATGAACCCCCATGTTTGGCTTGGGAAAGTTGTATTAAAACCTGCATTTTAGACGTATGGAAATCAAGAAAAATCACTTAGCCAAGATTCAAACACAAGTCCTTTTGGGTCCAAGCCTGATCTCCCTGTCACAGCTGTCCTGTGCATCCAGGAAATTCACTGGAGTTCACGGAGGGGCTGCCTGACATCCCAGAGCCCTATCTGTAAAAAATGACTAAAACTCCAGGAAGATTACCCTGACTTGCGTCACGGCTGACAGTCAAGGAAGGAGGACCAGGAACAAGTTCATGGGATACTAGGTCCAAACTGAGTAACAAGTCAGATGCCCAAAGGAAGTGAAGAGGGCAGTAGGAAAAATACTGCTGGGGTTTGATGGTCCACAAAGTGCCAAGGAAACATGGGGGAGCAAGGAAGATGGAGAGGAGAGCCTAGATTTAGAGCTGGCTCAAGGTACGGAAGGAAGAAGCGATAGACCTAATTTTAGAAAGCCTCAGACTCCAAGGCACCCAAGGGAGGGGGCGTGGGAACGTGGTGAGGATTCTTTGTCATTTACCTTCCACTGGCCCCTGGGGGAGGGGTCAGGGCTGGTTCAGCCTAAAGTCCTCCCCTTCCCCCTCTGCCCTGGCAGAAAAGGATGAACTTTGAAGTCGGATTCAGGGTTGAGCTGAATTTGATCAAGTGACTTATTTCATTTCTCTGAGCCTTGATTTCACTTATTTATAAAGTGGGACAATGCTACCTGCCTGACAACTTTTGTTGGGAAGTCAATGGGAAGAGATGGAAAGGACCTGGTCAGTTGCCTGAGCCTTGGAGACACTCAGCTGATGTCAGTGTTCACTGGGTAAATCTTTGTGGGGACAGAAATGCTTGTGAAAGGAAGTTTTCAATGCATCATGCTGAAGGTGTTGTCGCTAGACTCAGATGTCTTCAGGTCAGAAAAGAGGTTTTCATGTCGGCTGGGTTCGGCCTTTTCCTTATTCAATGCCTACCACATTTTGAAGATTTGAAGGATTTTTAATAACCGTATGATCCTACATTTGCATACCCAAATCCTGCTAATTTCATAATGTACTCTGAAGCTTACACTATAGAATTTTTTTAAAAATATTGTTATTATTTATTTGAGAGATAGATGCAGACAGAGAGAGGGAGCGACAAAGAGAAAGGTCTTCCATCTTCTGGTTCACTCCCCAGATGGCTGCAACGGCTGGAGCAGGGTCCATCTGAAGGGAGGAGCCAGGAGCTTCTTCCGGGTCTCCCACGTGGGTGCAGGGGCACAAGGACCTGGGCCATCTTCTACTGCTTTCCCAGGCCATAGCAAAGAGCTGGATCAGAAGAGGAGCAGCTGGGACTTGAACTGGCGCCCATATGGATGCTTAGCCCACTATGGAATTTTAAAACCATTGTCTTGTCTTCAAAATTGAGATACTCTTAATTATTTTTCTGATTCTAATGATAATAGGGTGGCTTTTTGGCCTAGCAGGTAAAACTGGTTAGGATGCCCGTGTCCCACATTAAGTACCTCATGGGTACCCAACTCTGGCTCCTGATTACAGCCTTCTGTTAATACGGTGGTAGTGATGATGGCCCACATGGTTGGGGTCCTGCCATCCACATGGGAGATCTGGATTGAGTTCCTGGATCCTGGCTTTGGCCTTGCCCAGCCCCAGCCATTGTGAACATTTGGGGAATGAACCAGCAGATGGGTGCTCTCTTTCTCCGGGTCTATGTTTCTCTTTCTTGTCTCTCAAATTTTCAAAACAGTGCTTTAAAAGTAAAATCATACAAATTGGTTAAAGATAATTTTATTCATTCATTATGATATCAAGTAGAAAGTGAAAGTATAGCCTCTAATTTGATTGCCTAGACATAAGAATTTTTATGTATACACACTTCTCAACGGTATTCTACATTCATATAAACATACATGAGAGGGTCTTCATGGGAAGTAGTATTCAAAAAACTGCATGGTTTTCAATTTTTTTTTGCACTTAAAACAAGCTAATCCTTTAGCTCAAAGTTCCACAATCCTTTTCAAGTACCTCCACATTTCTACACACACTGGCACGTCCACTCTCTCTCTCTCACACACACACACACACACACCACACCCCTTAGAGTGGAACACCTTCTGACCTAAAATAAAGACTACACTTCCTAGACTCCTTCCAGCCGGAAGTGTCTGCTTAGCAGGGTTCTGGCCAATGACAGCATGGAAGACAGGTTGTGCAGCACCCAGAAAGTTTGTAAGAGGTGCCGACTTGGGGAGGAGGTGTGCCTCTCCAATTTTTGCCTGCCTCCTACTTCTGTGCACAAAACAGATGTGAAGGTGAAGTTCCGGAGGTCACCTGTAGGCCGGGAAGGGACTCAGTAAAGAATGGCAGCAACGGCCCTGAGGCGGTGACAGCTGGGCAGCCACTGCGGCCATCGTGGCCCTTCCTCATACCTTCTCTAGCACAAGGACCAATTCCTTTATGTCACTCCGTCAGGTTTTCTATGACCTGTGCCTGGGTGCATTCTCTCAGTGGTGCAGTCCTCTTCCTCTTTCCATGAACATTTTATTACAGGTATTTTTAGCCTGTCAGTGCATTGCAAAACAATCAATCATATTATTTTTAAATGATGATTTATTTACTTATTTGGAAGTTTGGGTGACAGAAAGAAAGGGACATACAGAGAAAAAAAGAGAGAGAGAGAGATTTTACTTGCTAGTTCACTCCCCAAATGCTTATAGTATCCAGAACTGGGCTAGGCCAGAGCCAGGAGCTAGGAACTCCACCTGGATTTCCTATGAGAGTGGTTGGGACCCGAGTAGTGGGGTCTTCATTTATTGCCTCCCCCAGCACATTAGCAGGAAGCTGGATTGGAATCAGGGGAGCTGGGACTCAAATTGGCCCTGTAATATGGGATGCGGGCATCTCAAGTGTTGCATTAACCTATTGTGCCTCAATGCCTGCTTGCTCCTGCTATATTATTTTTAATGACATATATTTATAATAGTCTATTTGTATGGATTTACCATAAGTTATTCAATTACTTATTGATGAAACTCAAAATTTCTTCCAATTCATAGAACTCATAAATGGTATGAAACATAAAATCTTTGAGCATTATTTTTTAATATTTTATTAGGATAGATAATAAGAAAAAAATTGTTGAGTTATTGATTTATTTGAAAGGCAGAGTTACAGAGAGGTAGAGGCAGAGGCAGGGGCAGAGAGGTCTTCCATCCACTGATTACTCCTCAAATGGCCACAAAGGTTGGAGCTGAGCTGATCTGAAGCCAGGAGCAAGGAGCTTCTTCCAGGTCTCCCAGCAGGTAGAGGGGCCCAAGCACTTGGGCCATCTTCTACTGCTTCCCCAGGCCATAGCAGAGAGCTGGATTGGAAGTAGAACAGTCAGGACTCAAACCACCCAGAGGGGTACTGTAGGCAGTGGCTTTATCCGCTATGCCACAGCGCTGGCCCCCAACAAGAAAAATTTTAGAGCTAAAATTTTTGTACATTTTAAATTGATAATTAATGAAATTGATGGTTAAATTTGTATATTTTAGTTAACACATATTACCAAGTGATTTCCAGAAAAGGTAATACATGTTGAGACAGAATTTAGAAGAGATATTGAGAGTTTTTCCATACACTCAAGGTATAAAAAAGAGCGTAGGAAAGACTGATGAAGGACTGGCACTGTGGTGCTAAGAATTAAACCAAAACTTGGGACACTGGCATTCCACACTGGAGTACTGTCTTGAGTACCAGTTGCTCCACTTCTGCTCCAGCTCCCTGCAAAGGCACCTGGGAGACAGCAGATGATGGCTCAACTACTTGGGTCCCTGCCACCCAGGAGGAAGACCTGGATGGAGGTCCTGGCTCCTGGCTTCTGGCTTTATCCTGGGCCCAGCCATAGCTGTTGTGGCCATTTGGTGAGTGAATCTGCAAATGGAGGATTTCTTTCTCTCTTTCTTTCTCAATCTCTCTGTCATTTCTGCCTTTCAAATAAATAAGTGAATAAAAAAAAGAAACACCAATGTACACACTATCTAGTATGAGTGATAGATCATTTCTTTTAAAAAAAAAACCTTTTTTTTAATAAATATAAATTTCCAAAGTACAACTTTTGGATTATAGTGGCTTTTCCCCCCCATAACCTCCCTCCCACCCGCAACCATCACTCCCACTCTCTTTCCCCTCCCATTCACATCAAGATTAGTTTTCAATTATCTTTATATACAGAAGATCGATTTAGTATATACTAAGTAAAGATTTCAACAGTTTGCACCCACACAGAAACACAAAGGATAAAGTACCGTTTGAGTACTAGTTGTGCCATTAATTCACATTGTATAGCACATTAAGGACAGAGATCCTGCATGGGGACTAAGTGCACAGTGACTCCTGTTGTGATTTAACAATTGACACTCTTATTTATGAAGACAGTAATCACCCGAGGCTCTTGTCATGAGTTGCCAAGGCTATGGAAGCCTCTTGAGTTCGCCAACTCCGATCTTACTTAGATAAGGCCATAGTCAAAGAGGAAGTTCTCTCCTCCCTTCAGAGAAAGGTACTGCTTTCTTTGATGGCCTGTTCTTTCCGCTGGGATCTCACTCGCAGAGATCTTTCATTTAGGTCAGTTGGTGTTGTGTTTTTTTTTTTTTTTTTTTTTTTTTTTTTTTTGCCACAGTGTCTTGACTTTCCATGCCTGAAATACTCTCATGGGCTTTTCAGCCGGATCCACATGCCTTAAGGGCTGATTTTGAGGCCAGAGTGCTGTTTAGGACATCTGCCATTCAGTGAGTCTGCTGTGTATCCCACTTCCCATGTTGGATTGTTCTCTCCTTTTTAATTCTATCGGTTAGTATTAGCAGATACTAGTCTTGTTTATGTGATCCCTTTGACTCTTAATCCTATCATTATAATCAATTGTGAACTGAAACTGATCACTTTGACTAGTGAGATGGCATTGGTACATGCCACCTTGATGGGATTGAATTAGAATCCCCTGGCACGTTTCTAACTCTACCATTTGGGGCAAGTCCGATTGAGCATGTGCCAAACTGCACATCTCCTCCCTCTCTTATTCCCACTTTTATATTTAACAGGGATCACTTTTCAGTTAAATTTAAACACCTAAGAATAATTGTGTGTTAATTAAAGAGTTCAACCAATGGTATTAAGTAGAACAAAAAAATACTAAAAGGAATAAAGTAGTAAGTTGTTCCTCGACATTCAGAACAAGGGCTGATCAAGTCATTGTTCCTCTTGGTGTCCATTTCACTTCAACAAGTTTCCTTTTAGGTGCTCAGTTAGTTGTCACCAATCAGGTAGAACATATGATATTTGTCCTTTTGGGGTTGGCTTATTTCACTCAGTGTGATGTTTTCCAGATTCCTTCATTTTGTTGCAAATGACTGGATTTCATTTTTTTTTACTGCTGTATAGTATTCTATAGAGTACATATCCCATAATTTCTTTATCCAGTCTACTGTTGATGGGCATTTAGGCTGATTCCAGGTCTTAGCTATTGTGAATTGAGCTGCAATAAACATTGAACAGCTCTTTTATTTGCCAATTTAATTTCCTTTAGGTAAATTCCAAGGAGTGGGATGGCTGGGTTGTATGGTAGGGTTATATTCAGGTTTCTGAGCAATCTCCAGACTGACTTCCATAGTGGCTTTACCAGTCTGCATTCCCACCAACAGTGGATTAGTGTCTTTTTCCCTACATCCTTGCCAGCATCTATTGTTAGTTGATTTCTGAATGTAAGCCATTCTAACCGGGGTGAGGTGAAACCTCATTGTGGTTTTGATGTGCGTTTCCCTGATTGCTAGTGATCCTGAACATTTTTTCATGTCTGTTGGCCATTTGGATTTCCTCTTTTGAAAAATGTCTGTTGAGGTCCTTGGCCCATCTCTTAAGTGGGTTGTTTGTTTTGTTGTTGTGGAGTTCCTTGATCTCTTTGTAGATTCTGGTTATTAACCCTTTATCTGTTGCATAGTTTGCGAATATTTTTTCCCATTCTGTTAGTTGCCTCTTCACTTTGCTGATTGTTTCTTTTGTAGTACAGAAACTTCTCAATTTGATGTAATCTCAATTGTTAATTTTGGCTTTGACTGCCTGTGCCTCCAGGGTCTTTTCCAAGAAATCTTTGCCTGTGGGGTATCTTGTAGGGTTTCTCCAATATTCTCTAATAATTTTATGGTGTCGGGTCATAGATTTAGATCTTTAATCCATGTTGAGTGGATTTTTGTGTAAGGTGTAAGGTAGGGGTCTTGCTTCATGCTTCTGCACATGGAAATCCAGTTTCCCCAGCACCATTTGTTGAATCGACTGTCCTTGCTCCAGGAATTGGTTTTAGATCCTTGATCAAATATAAGTTGGCTGTAGCTGTTTGGATTGATTTCTGGTGTTTCTATTCGGTTCCATTGGTCTACCCATCTGTTTCTGTACCAGTACCATGCTGTTTTGATAACAACTGCCGTGTAGTATGTCCTGAAATCTGGTATTGTGATGCCTCTGGCTTTGTTTTTGTTGTACAGATTGTTTCAGCTATTCGAGGTCTGCTGTGCCTCCATATGAATTTCAGCATCATTTTTCCAGATCTGAGAAGAATGTCTTTGGTATTTTGATTGATGTTGCATTGAATCTGTAAATTGCTTTTGGGAGAATGGGTATTTTGATGATATTGATTCTTCCAATCCATGAGCATGGAAGATTTTTTCCATTTCTTGGTATCCCCTTCTATTTCTTTCTTTAAGGTTTTGTAATTCTCATCGTAGAGAACTTTGACGTCCTTGGTTGAATTTATTCCAAGGTATTTGATTGTTTTTGTAGCTATTGTGAATGGGATTGATCTTAGCAGTTCTTTCTCAGCCATGACAGATCATTTCTACAACCCCACTGAAGTGCCTGTGTATCTGCTTGCATCACCCAAGCCTCTTTATCCAGCATATTGGTGTCTCTTGGTCTCGCAACAACACTTGCAGCAAATGGGACACTTTCACCAGCCAGTGATAGACAACTGCCTGCCCTGCTTCCCACAAGAATGTATTGTGGGTTCATACAACTTCAGTTTCCAGAGACTGAACTTGCAAAGGTGGTGGGGGTGGGGGTTTCAAATGATGTCATCAGTGCCCTGTCTCTCATCTTCCTCTGTGTTGGGCTCGTTCTCAGTTTCCACATAGGGGCGAAAGGGAGGCCAGTTCCAGGTTCCAGGCTTTCATTCTCTTGGCTCATGTCCAGAAGAAAATAATGCGTCATCCCAGTAGCTCCACAGGAGAGCAGGATCCTCTGTGACCAGATTCACCAGGTGTCCCACACCAGTCCTGAACACATCCAGCTCCCACCATGGGCTTGTTATCCGGAATCTATCTGAAGCCTCTGGTGCTCGTGCATAGTTTCTGCCCTTATTAGGATAACAAACCCAGGCTCAATACCTTCTTTTGTAATATGATCCCTGGCAGAGGACAGTACAAAGATTTAAAAAAAATAAAATCTGGGCCGGTGCTGTGGCTCAATAGGCTAATCCTCCACCTGCAGTGCTGGCACACCGGGTTCTAGTCCCAGTCAGGGAGCTGGATTCTGTCCTGGTTGCTCCTCTTCCAGGCCAGCTCTCAGCTGTGGCCCGGGAGTGCAGTGGAGGATGGGCCAAGTGCTTGGGCCCTGCACCCCATGGGAGACCAGGAGAAGCACCTGGCTCCTGCCATGGGATCAGCGCTGTGCGCTGGCCACAGCGCGCCGGCCGCAGCAGCCATTGTGGGGGGTGAACCAACGGAAAAAAAAGGAAGACCTTTCTCTGTCTCTCTCTCTCACTGTCCACTCTGCCTGTCAAAAAAAATAATAATAAAAATTAAATCTGGTAACCTTTCCTGAGTGCTGGGGCTTTGCTTCAATCTTCCCAACATGGGCTCTGCCGGCCGGATATCATGCCCATTTTTTAAACAAGGAGAGTAAGGCTTAGGGCAGACGAATAGCTTCGAGCTCACCCAGCTTGTGTATGCTGGGGCTGGCACAGTGCCCTGGGCTTACCTCACGGCAGTGTCCAGGGTCTCTCGCAGTAGGCATGTGTGTGCCTCCCAGGGCTGTTGCAAACTGAAAGATGAGAACACTGTGACCACTGCAGGGCTTCACAAACATCAGGGCACTGGACACATTGATGTGTCCTAACCTTACCTCCTTCAAGTCCCCAAGGGTACAGGGAAGTGGACAGGCTTGGCCCCATCATCCTGAGGTCAGCAGATGAAGTCAGGGATGAAGGGGACAAGTTATTCCCTGAACTGTTTTCTTTTAGTCGTACAAATATGCTTTTGAAAGGATATCTACAACCCTTGAAGATTTTATGAATAATAGAAAATATTTTTTTTTAAACTGTTTACTCTGGGTAAACAGTGTGCTGGGAGACCTGTGCCAAGTATGGCAGGAAGAATAGAGTTCAAGGTGGACAGGTCTGAGGGCCGGCCTGTCTCTGCTCGTCACTGGCCCTACGGTGTGACCTGGAACATGGCCCAATCTCCTTACTGGCCTCAGTGTCCGCATTGGTCCAGTGGGAGTCTGCCTAATGACATTTCCCGCCCTAAAGTTTCTGATCTGCAGAATAAATTTGGGATAGAGGTGATGGTAATCAGAGACTACCCAGGTGTCACCCCCCAGGGCCTCAAGCAGAAAAGTGCTGGTCTCCCACTGTCCTCCGAGCGACCTCCTCATGGGCTGAGGAGGAGCCGAGCAATGGGACCCTAGGGGTTTTCCTGCCTCTGGAAATATTTGGCTCTGGTTAGTCCTCAGCCAAACAGCTTCACGACTCCTGCAAGGAGTGGCGTGGAGGACATGGCCAGGCTCCAGGCTGGATGTTCGGAATGTAGGTCATTGGCAAGAGGCTTGCATGCCCTGTGTCCTGGAGGGGAGCTCTCAGTGAGACACGCAGCCTGTCTGCAGCCAAGGACATCCAGTGTGGGGACAGGGTGTGTGGATGTGCGATGTCACGAGGAGAGTGAGCACAGACCTGGTGGCTGGGGTTCTAGGGCAGGCTCTGTCCCTGGCCTGGGCCTCAGTTTCTTATTTTTGAAATGAGGGGCATATTTGGATATGCCGGGGGCCTTCCCGGCTCAAAGAAGGACCTGAGGAGGGGAAGCCACAGATGCTGGAGCCTCTGATTCAACCCTGCCACTCCCTGTCTTTGTGTCCTGGGTGGTGTATTTAAGTTCTCTCTGCCTCAGTTCTCTTATCTATAAAATGGGAATATTAATAGTACCAACAGCTTTGAGGTTTTGTGATAATGAAACAGGAACACAATGACAGCCTGGCAAATTCATTCGGCCACCGTGATGATATTGTGATGGCCCATCCATCATCCTGCAGCAGGCAGGGCCCTCTGTGTAAGGCGGTGGGAGAGCAGCAGCCTGCGGTTGGCATCACAGCCCTGCAAGGTTCCAACAGGGCCCCAGGGTCCCTGTGGCAGTGGGAAGATGTCTTTCTGCCCATCTCTCTCTGGATCCCCCAGGGGAGGAGCCTCTGGCCAAGGAGACCTCCTTGGGGTCAGAGTCATGGCAGGGACGCGGGAGGGTGAACAGAAGGAGGGGAAGAGGTGCCGGTTCACGCTGTGTCCAGAGACAGAAGGATGAGCTCTGGATGAAGCAGGGCTGGGCAGATGCGGGTTCCCAGACTGGCCACGTCGCTGACATGCTGTGAGAGCCTTGGACAAGGGTGGATTCATCTGTCATGCATGCTGCTCTTGGGTAGGACGAGCACACAGAACCCAGGCCACAGATGTGTGTGTGGGGAGCAAGAACCAAGGAGCCTAAGTGAGGGCACCTGGCCCGGTGTCAGCCACCCCGGTGCTGCCCATGTGAGGGTGAGTTCGTCTGACTGTGACAAGGGCAGAGTGCCGAGTGTGTGTGTGTGTGTGTGTGTGTGTAAGGGTGTGCCACAGTGGGGAGCGGGGAGCGGGGAAGAGCAAAGCTTTGCACTTGTTTTTTTTTTTTTTTTTTTTAGCAGGTAGAGTTAGACAGTGAGAGAGAGAGAGAGACAGAGAGAAAGGTCTTCCTTCCATTGGTTCACCCCCCAAATGGCCAGTTGGACTGGAAGAGGAGCAACCGGGACAGAATCGGTGCCCCAACCAGGACTAGAACCCGGGGTGCTGGCCCTGCAGGCGGAGGACTAGCCTACTGAGGCGCGGCGCCGGCTAAAGCTTTGCACTTTCTTGAGATTTGGTAGAGCCTTACTTAGAGACCCAAGTCTCCTTAATCTACACCATCTCCGTGGCTCAGGCCACATCCCCTCCCATGGGGACATCTGCTACAGCCTCATAACTGCCTGCCTCCAGTCTCAATGCGTTCTTTTCTCCCGGCCTTGTCACCAGAGCCAGCCTTCTGCAATGCAGAGCTGAGGGTGTCTCCAGTGGCTCCTGCTGTCCTCTGGATCAATAATAACTCCTGGACAAGGTGACTTCTGATTGCCCTGGGACTTCACCCATCCTTTCTCCACCCAGGTCTGTACCCCAAGGCCCTGCCCCGTATTCAGTTTGTGGCGAGGCCCTCCATCATGTTTCCAGTTAGGCTCAGCCAGTGAAACCCAGCAAGAGGTCGGGGCAGTGAGGGGGAGGGAGAAGGTGGCCAGAGCTTTAAGCTCCCGGCTCCCCCTCGCTGGGTTACCACGGAGAGCCTTCTTCCCTCTGACAGAGGCCCCGGCTCCCATTGTAGGCTTCCCCACACAGCCCTTTTCTCTTGCTCCTTGAGACTTTGTATCAAGTTCCTTGACTGAACTGCTGTTTCTTTAATTTTTCTTTTCTACGTGAGAGGGCAAGGGAGAGGGGGGAAGAGACAGAGAGAGAGCAAGCTTCCTCTGACTCACTGCCTGCCTTCCAGGGTGCACGTTAGCAGGAAGCTGGGATTAGGAGAGGAGCCCGACTCAAAACCAGGCACTCCCGTGTGAGATGCAGGTGACTTAAACAATGTCTTTTTCTTTAAAGATGTATTTATTGTATTTTAAAGTTAGAATTACACACAGAGAGGAAGAGACCAAGAGAGACAGAGTGAGAGAGATCGTCCATCTGCTGGTTCAGTCCACAAATGGCCACAGCAGACAGGGCTGGGGCAGGGCGAAGCCAGGAGCCAGGAGCTTCATTTGGGTCTCCCCCGTGGGTGCAGGGACCCTGGCACTGTGCCATCCTCTGCTGCCTTCCCAGGCATATCCGCAGGGAGCTGGGTCGGACGTGGGGCAGCCGCTGCACATATGGGATGGCAGCCTAGCAGGTGGTGGCTTCACCTGCTACACCACAGCGCCGGCCCCGAGCAGTGTCTTAATCACCACACTATATGCCCCCTAATTGGACTTTTCTCTGACTGCTCAGCACAGCGTGCACCATCTCTGCTGCTTGGCCTCTGACTGGCCGTACTTCCAAAGCCCCTGTCTCCTCTGCGCCTGGCTGCCTACCATCCGCCTTTTCTATCAGAGTGGAAGCCCTCTGAGGGCAGGAGCAGGATCTTATCCTTGCAGAGGAGGGAGGAGAACAGCAGGGCCCTGGAGCTAGATGGTCTGCTTTCTCTCTCACCAGTGAGTGTCTCTCGTCCTAAGCAAGTTACTTACCATATGTAAGATGAAGAGGCAGCTGATATCCACCTGTGCTGTTGCCGTGGTGACCGGATTGGTTAATAAATGCATAAAACATTTAGCTCTACATATGGAACTAGCACAGGGTCAGCGTCAAGCATATGGTTACTTTGCGAACACCAGTGTAGGTACCATAGAGAAGGAATGGGTTCTATTTTGTAGATGTATTGTTGCCCAATACTGTGTTTTCCCATTGAGTTTTCACAGCAGTTTTGGGGGTGGGTAGAAATGCTATTCCCACTCTACAGATGAGGCCACTAAAGCTGGGTAGGACTTGCACGGAGACCTACAACTCACACAGAGCTGGAATCTGGGTGCTGAGATTCCTCACTGAGCACCCTCTGTGCATCCCCCTCCCCGCCCCTGGCTGGGTGCCCCACCCTCAGCTATGTGTGGCTCAGCCCTAGCCCCCCTTCCTGCTCTGGGATAGGGGAGGCTGCAGGGTCAGAACCCAGGGTCCTCAGGGGCCTCCACTCCACTCACTTTCCCTGAAAGCCCCTGAGTCACCTCTGGGATTTTCCAGGCTGCCAGCTCCTGTGGGTTAATAAAAATCCAGTGTGTCGCAAGTGTGCTGTCAGCTGCATGTACAAGGTCTGCTGGCCCAGGTGTAGGTGTGAGAAATGTAACAGCTTGAGAGGTCAGCTCTAGGAAGTGAGACTCAGAGGGGAAGTGAGCCTTAATGTTTCAATGAATGTCTTCCTGGTAATCGATGTGAGGTTCGTAGTGACTGCCAGCCCTTACCCAGGGTGTGCAAACGCGTTCTCATGACACCCAGCACCATGCACTTTTTTTTTTTTAAGATTTATTTATTTATTTGAAAGGCAGAGTTCCAGAGAGGCAGAGGCAGAGGCAGAGAGAGAGAGAGAGGTCTTCCATCTGCTGGTTCACTCCCAAATGGCCACAACAGGCAGATCCAAAGCCAGGAGCCAGGAGCCAGGAGCCAGGAGCCAGGAGCCAGGAGCTTCTTCTGCATCTCCCACATGGCACAGGGGCCCAAGCACTTGGGCCATCTTCTTCTGCTTTCCCAGGCCATAGCAGAGAGCTGGATCGGAAATGGAGCAGCTGGGACTCGAATTGGCACCCCTATGGGATACTGGCACTGCAGGCGGCTACTTTATCTGCTACACCACAGCGCCGGCCCAAGCACCGTGCACTTTGAGTAGCTACATCTGAGCCTGTTGCTCTTGTTGGTGGAGATACTCCTTCCATGCCAAACCCCACACCCTGCTCAGTGCCTGCCACACCTCAGGAGCCCCACATGTGGTCGTGAAATGACTGGCGTGATACCTGATGGATCTAGCAACTGCTTTGGGCATCATGCAACTCCATTTCACAGAGAAGGTGACTGAGGTTAAATCCCTTGACCAAGGTGAGCCTTCTGGGTCTGGTTCCTCCAGGGGGTCTCATGGTTTAAAGGGACTGCAGGTTTTCAGGTCAAGCACACCTAGGTCTCTATCCCCAATCTGCAAGCTGCTGACTGCATGCTGTGTGTCTTTCTTTGTGTAAGTTACTCAATTTCTCTGATCTTCAGGGACCAAAACAGTGGAACAGGCACAGTAATAGTATCTATTTTCTCCATCTGTTGTAAGGATTAAATGATGTATGCGGAGGGACTTGCACATGGATGCAAAGCAAGAGCTCCACAAATGTTGGCTACTTTTATCAATTTTATTATTCTATTTTCTTTATTATTATTTTTTTTCTTCTTGTGATGTAAAAAACCAACTATTATTGAATAAGTGCTGAGGTGGAGGGTGGAGCAGGTGCTGGGTCTAGTGATGAAAACGCTGGTTGGGATGCTCATATTCCATGGCAGAGTGCTGAGATTCAAGTCCTAGCTCTGCCCCTGATTCCAGGTTCCTGGTACCCTGGGGGGGAGCAGGTTACGGTCCAAGTGGTTGGGTCCCGACCACCCAAAGGGGAGGTCTGGGTTGAGTTAACAGCACCGGGTTTAGGCCTGGCCCAACACTGGCTGTTTTGGGCATCTGGGGAATGGAACAGAGGAAGGGAGTTCTCTCTGTATGTCTGTTTCTCTCTCTCTCTCTCTCTAACTCTCAACCTCCCAGATAAAATAAATAAATATGTGAATGTCTGGTATATGGTGGGACAGCAACAAGTGCATTAGCTAATATCCTTTCCTGGGGTTAGCCTGGTACTGTGGCCCCTTCTCTTAACTGGTGACCCCAGGACTAAATGTTTGTAAAGGGTTCAGGAAGCTCTGGCTCTTGCAGATACAAGGGACGTGGAAAGGAAGAAGGATTTGTGGGTTCCAGCCTGGGGGGCAGAACATCTCTCCCTGCTTCTTAGGAAGCCCCAAATTCCTTTGTCGCCACCCCAGATTGCCCACATTTCCCCTGCTCTGCGTGACTGAGGTGCCACATGCGCTACTGTTTCAGGGACTTTCCATGGAACTCTGGAGCTTCTTGCCTCTCTCCGGTTCCCCGGCCTCTTCTCAACTTTCTCCTGGTGGGTGGCATTCGCTCTTCTGGTGTCCTGTAACATGTATTCCTCCTGCAAAGACGGCGCCAGGCCCCCGGCTTCCCAGTGAATTCTAATCTGGCCCCGAGACGTCTGTCTCTCCGACATGAAGACTTCTGCTGTCCCACATCCAGGAACCTGGGAGGTACTTGCGGGCTTTTCATGATACAGGAGGGGCAGATGAGGTCAAGAGAGACGAATCCCACCCCAGCCAGTGGCAGGGTTTGGAAGAGACCTGGCCTTTGGGCTTCACCATCAAGAAGGCAGCATGAGGGAGTGGGAAATGCAAACCAGCCTGGGCCATTTGCTGCCTGAATGACATCGGGCAGACGTTCCAACATGCAGGGCCTCAGTTTTTATTTTGTACCTGGGAAATGGGGATGATGATAGTTTCCCCATGGGAGAGGTAGAAGGAATTTAGGAGATAAAAAGGGAATGTACCCGGCACCATGCCTGACATGAGCTAAGTCCTTTCTCCTTCTGCCTTCCATTCTTTCCTGAAGCAAAGTGGATTTTGGGAACACACAGGCCAGGGTTCACTTCTGTGTGACCTTGAGGAGAGGACTGACTGTCCAGAGTGCTGGTTTTCTCATTTATAAACTGCAACTAGAAGGGCCATAGTGAGCATCTTTGAGAGGTTCAGAGCGAGGCAGAAGTCACAGCAGAGGCCCTCCTGCCGTGCTGCCCTTGGCCTTCCTCTGCCTCACAGGTGAGGGCCTTGAACTCCAGGCCAAGGTGGTGAGGAGTATGCATTTGCAAGTTTTGTGCCCCTCTCCTGAGCACTGGGTGCTGCCAGCTCAGGGTCTCGTCAGCAGAGCTTGTGGCGCTGAGGACAGGAACACACCCTCCCAACCATACAGGCCACTTCAGGACACAGCTCCCTTGAGGGACATTGAACCCAACGAGGGTCACCACTGCAAGAGCTTCCAAAAGGGTGTTGGGGACCTGGCCCTGTCACTAACCCCGATGAAACAGCTCCTGGCGCTCCTTCCTGGTCAGGAGTAAGCATGACGTTATTCTGAGACACTTGGGTTTCAAACCACTTCATATTTAATCAGCAATCACGCTGCCTTCCAAAAGCCATTCCAGGAAAAACATCAGTTTTTGACAAGAAAAAGAGCTTTCTGAAAACTTGCACAGCCCAAGCCTCCAAGGGACAAACTCGTGGCTCCATTTGGAGCCAGAGGTGGCGCCCAACCAAGGATACTGGGGCTAAAATGATGCACGCACCGCTGAAATGATACACCCGTTGGTGTTTGCAGCTGTCTGGGTGCTAGATTGCTCAGCAACAGAGGGAAGAACTGGCCTGTGGTGTCAGAAAGATCTGCCTCCGCCTACCTGTGTCTCCTACTCGAAGTGTGGCCTTTAGCAATTTGTTCACCTGCTCTGAGTCCATGTTCTTTACTGTAGAATAGGAAATGACTGTGTTCACTTGGAAGGTTGTGATGAGGTTTGAACCAAATAGATCAACGGGTTAGGCTCACCACGTGAAGGTCAAAGGGTGGAAAACTGGTCATTTCATATGCTTTCAGCTACTGCGTGGAGTGCCCGGCACATGGACTAGTCTCCATTTACATGGGGAGTCTCAGCATTTAGGAAGCACAGTGGTGGGGGTAGTGAGAAATGTGTGAAAAGGCATTGACTTAGAATTTTGGCGGGGCCTAGAAATCTGCATTTTTAAGAGACTTGTAACAGTTGCTACATTAGGTGACTGTGATGAGGTGACTGATACAGAGTATTCAGCTGAACTAGGCTTTGAACAAAGAAAAGCCAGGAGAGGAAGGAGTGGATAGGATCGGAAATGGCGATCCCCCTGCTCCCCACACACTCCTTTGTCTGATTTTTTTGGGGGGATGAGGGGGCGTCATGATGGGTAGCAAGGTTAGGTTGCTCTGAATGTGTGTGTGTGTGTGTGTGTGTGTGAGAGAGAGAGAGAGAGAGAGAGAGAGTCTGAGACTCCATGAAGTTTTTGCACCATTCTGAGGTAGGCATTGGCCAACAAATATTATCTACTCAACATCCACCTCCAGTATTCTCGCATTTAGAAAGACATATCAGCTGTTTTGAAATGTCTTTAAATTTTGGACCAAGAATCATCAGCCAATGGAAGAATGTAGACATTGGACTTGGCACTGTGCTGTGAACTCCTCTGATGTCACCTCTATACGTCTCAGGTGAGGAGGACATGACCCGAGAAGCAGATGGCATGCCCACGGTCAGGCGGCTCAAGTTGTGGCAGAGGTGGAACTTGTTGTACTCAGGTCCTTACGGAGTCAGAGCTTTGCTTTGCTGGAGCTGATCACTAACATCACCTTAGTCTCCTTATCTGACTCTTCAGACTTAACAATCCCTGGCTGCTTGTTTTGAGTCTCATCAATGGGCACTCTGCTTCTTACTGCCGTTCACACTGCACAATGCCCCTGCCAGGTGCAAACGGTCCCATTAATCCTCCCATTCATTCTATAAATATACATCAGCTACCCTGGGGATACAGTAAAGAACAAATTTGGCATAGTTCCTACCTTGGTGAATTCCATGGCCTTCCTGTCCCCAGTAGGAATAAGAGCCCTAAGTTAGTGCAGGCGCTTGGAGAATGTATGAGGGGGAGGCTTGCACCAGTCATGCCAAGGGAGAGGGTGCCTGTTCCTTACTTTATGATGGGAACCTCGTAGTGAGTCTGGGTTCAAAAGAATATTCACAAATTTTTATTGAATCTGTACCAGTTCCAGGCATCCATGCTGGCTTCTGTAGTTTAGCTGTAGATCTAGAAGAAATGATGATGAGGTCAAAATGGAACCAACACCCAGGCCATGTTGATGCTGGCAAACCTGGCACCTCCCAATGCTGGGTGTTGTTCTTATCTCATACTCCCTATGGGGAGGTTTACTTGGGATCCCCATTTTTCTCACAAGGAAATGAGTTTTCCCTCACTTCCCCCCATACCCCACCTACAAAACAGAGACAGTAGGGATCTCTCCCTGGCAGAGGTTGTTGTGACAATTATTAGCCACAACATGTGTTAGGATTCTTCAGAGACACAGTGTCAACATGGTAGGTGCACCAGTAGAGGAGAGGGAATTTATTAGGGGAAGTGGCTCATGTGCTATAGCAGGTGAGGGTCCCATGACAAGTCATCTGCAGGCTGGAGATCCTGGGACTCAGGTGGTACGATTCAGTCCAAGTCTGAAGGCCTCAGAACCAGAGGAGCAGAGGGTGCAACTCTGGGTTCAAGGCTGAAACCTGAGAGCCCACCACCAGCAGATGAGTGTGTCCCAGTTCTTCAGGGTGGCTGCAGGAATGCAATTCACCTTCTGTCTTTGCTCTCCAGGCCCAGGCTGACTGCACCTGCTCACCCTCATGGAGGCTGAGGCTTTCCTGCCTTGTCCACACACCCTCAACTCACCCTCATGGACACCCCTGAAAAAATGCGTTTCCAGGTTACTAGGAATAAGTAGACCTTCGTCCAGCCAAACTGACACCCACTAGGAACCATCCTAGTGCAGCTGTGCCTGGGGCCAGTCCTGCCTTGCAGTGACTGAGGCATCCCCGTGGTTGCTTCCAGGGAACTTGCCCCCACCCCGGCATCGGCACATGGGTGGGGCTTCAAGCAGTTGTGTGTGACTCCTACTCTGGAGCCCCTGGCTCTCATGGGACCACCGGCTCTCTTCAGAACAAATTGTGGAAAATTCCAGAAGAACTTAACTCTATGCTTGGGATTTGGACTTTACTCGGGACCCATTAGGGGTCCCTTGTGCTCTTTGGAAAGGGAGTCATGTGGCATGGCAGCTTTCCGGTGATGAATGACCAGGGGAAACACGGTGGCTGAGGAGGAGAGGGAAGCTAGAGAGGCTGAGTGAGAGTTGTTGTATTTCGGCTGTTCCCTGAATTGAGTTCTAGAGGCAAATGCCACTTCAGAGCCAGTGCAGGGAGCGCCTGGAGTGTGTTCATCTCCCCCACAGAAGCTCTTAGCGGCTGCCTGTGTTATTTGAGCCTGGCTCTGATTTAATTGATGTGGCTCGTCAGCTGCGTCCGCAGCGCATCCTTCCATGCCTGTTGGCTGCCTGTTGGCTGGTGACCATCTTGCTCCTCCCTTTGAAGAGGGTGATGGCTTCCAATACCAGCTTTCAATCGCTGCTATAAACTAAAGGGGCCACCAAGTTGCCAGTCACTTGGCAGAAGCAATGTCACGGTTGTTCCTCCTGCGGCGACGCGCTATCCAGTTGCTATCTCAAGTCCTCCCAGCACCCTTGAAGCATGGGTACTTCTATTTGCATTTTACAAACAAGGAACTTGAAGCTTGGAGCCTCCAATCATCGAGCAACATGCCGAGGAAGCACGGTTTGCTAAGTAAGCGAAGTAGCAAAGAAACTCACTTCCCGGAGTGTGAAAACCTCATCTTTCCTTCCCAACCACTGTGTGTAAATGCTCCCCCTTTTCAGGTGTGGACACTGAGGCTCAGGAAAGCAAAGCAAACTGCTAGTAAAATAGTTAAGTTTTGCTGCTCGCTGCTCTCCATATCCTGGAGAGTGAACTGAGGCCCTAACACACGCTACCTCATTTAATCCACATAGCAGCCAGCTGTCCATCACTTAATAAATGCCAGAAGTGTTATTAATGATCAGGTTTACCTGGGTGCAGAGCTTTCAACTGCCTCATTCTGCTCCCTGGAGACTGAATCCCAAGAATCCTTCAGTGGAGGAAAGGTAGTGTGGGCTACAAGGACCTAATCAGAATTTATGGGGTGCAGCTGCTATAAGCCACCCCTTCCCCTAACTGCAATCCCCGCCCATTCTTTTTTTTTTTTTTTTTTTTTTTTTTTTGACAGGCAGAGTGGACAGTGAGAGAGAGAGACAGAGAGAAAGGTCTTCCTTTGCCGTTGGTTCACCCTCCAATGGCCGCCGCTGCAGCCGGCGCACCGCGCTGATCCGATGGCAGGAGCCAGGATCCAGGTGCTTTTCCTGGTCTCCCATGGGGTGCAGGGCCCAAGCACCTGGGCCATCCTCCACTGCACTCCCTGGCCATAGCAGAGAGCTGGCCTGGAAGAGGGGCAACCGGGACAGAATCCGGTGCCCCGACCGGGACTAGAACCCGGTGTGCCGGCACCGCAAGGTGGAGGATTAGCCTATTGAGCCACGGCGCCGGCCCCCGCCCATTCTTAAGTGATGGATGGAAATCTGCGCAGGCGGGCCAGGGAATGCCTGGCCTCCCGGAATGGACATGTGCATGAAGGGCAGCAAGCAGTGTGTGGCTGATCAGGGAGGAGAGAAAAATGCAAAGACGTGGGGCCGCTGCTATCAGACAGATGACCGCATGCAGATCCTTCCTGCCCAGGACTAGCTCAGTGCCTTCTACCCGCAAGGGCCAGCTGTCCAAAACCCTGGAGTGCCCCCCACCCAGAGGTGAGGGGGCTGGGAAAGAGTCCTCACAGCCCCTGACCCAGGTCTGGACCTGAGGCAACGCCTGCTCTGTGAATGCTGCAGACATTCCGGGAGATGGACAGAGCCCCTCCCAACCCCAGGTGTGCTCTGGCCATGGCTAGATCTCCTTTTTTTTTTTTTTTTGTTTTTTTTTGTTTTGTTTTGTTTTGTGATTTTTTTAAACTTTTATTTAATGAATATAAATTTCCAAAGTACAGAATATGGATTACAATGGCTTCCCCCCCATAACGTCCCTCCCACCCGCAACCCTCCCCTTATCCACTCCCTCTCCCCTTCCATTCATATCAAGATTCATTTTCGATTCTCTTTATATACAGAAGATCAGTTTAGCATACATTAAGTAAAGATTTCAACAGTTTGCTCCCACACAGAAACATAAAGTGAAAAATACTGTTTGAGTACTAGTTATAGCATTAGATCTCAATGTACAGCACACTAAGGACAAAGATCCTACATGAGGAGTAAGTGCACAGTGACTCCTGTTGTTGACTTAACAAATTGACACTCTTGTTTATGGCCTCAGTAATCACCCTAGGCTCTTGTCATGAGCTGCCAAGGCTATGGAAGCCCCCTGAGTTCACTGACTCTGATCATTTTTAGACAAGGCCATGGTCAAAGTGGAAGTTCTCTCCTCCCTTCAGAGAAAGGTACCTCCTTCTTTGATGACCCATTCTTTCCACTGGGATCTCACTTGTGGAGATCTTTCATTTAGGTTTTTTTTTTTTTTTTCCTCCAGAGTGTCTTGGCTTTCCATGCCTGAAATACTCGCATAGGCATTTCAGCCGGATCTGCATGCCTTAAGGGCTGATTATGAGGCCAGAGTGCTGTTAGGACATTTGCCATTCTATGGGTCTGCTGTGTATCTCACTTCCCATGTTGGATCATTCTCTCCCTTTTTGATTCTATCAGCTAGTATTTGCAGACACTATTCTTGTTTATGTGATCCCTTTGGTTCTTAGTCCTATCATTACGATCAATTGTGAACAGAAATTGATCACTGGGACTAGTGAGATGGCATTGGTACATGCCACCTCGATGGGATTGAATTGGAATCCCCTGGTATGTTTCTAACTCTACTGTTTGAGGTAAGTCAGCTTGAGCATGTCCCGAATTATTTATTTATTTGACAGGCAGAGTTAGACAGTGAGAGAGAGAGAGAGAGACAGAGAGAAAGGTCTTCCTTCTGTTGGTTCACCCCCTAAGTGGCTGCTATGGCCCGCATGCTGCGCCGATCCGAAGCCAGGAGCCAGGTGCTTTCTCCTGGTTTCCCATGGGGTGCAGGGCCCAAGCACTTGGGCCATCCTCCACTGCCTTGCCGGGCCACAGCAAAGAGCTGGACTGGAAGAGGAGCAACCGGGACAGAATCTGGTGCCCCGACCGGGACTAGAACCTGGGGTACCAGCACCGCAGGCGGAGGATTAGCCTAGTGAGCTGAGGCGCCGGCTGGCTCTCCTTTTAGGCAACACTGTGATGTACAGCGACTGACTGTGGAGGATGCCGGAGGCTGGGTGGCAGCAGTTTGACCATCGGAAGCACAATTTATTTTCTCCAGGTGACCCCAGGGGGCTCTTCTCATCAGTGAGTCGGAGTGATGGTCGTAAATTTAGAAATTGGTGCTCAGTTGTGTAGCTGAGTTCTTACACATCTTTCCTCTTCCTGCCAATAGCCCAGCAAGGAGAGTATTGTTCTGATACCCATTTTACAAAGTGAGTGACTGAGGCCTGGAAAGTCTAAGCACCTTCTCTCTCCCTATGCCTCGGCTATTAAACAATAGAGCAAAGTGTTTTTCCCAGGACCTCTAACCTGTCTCCCATATTTCTTATGGCGTGACTTACGGAGATCAGGTTTGACTTCTGTCTGCCTCCAGCATGTATTGAACAGGAGAATCTTCCGACTCTGTTGAACGCCCAGCACAGCCCATTCTAGGGTTCAGCAGCCATTGATTCAGTGTTGGAAAGAATGATGGCCATTTTCCAAGCCCCCTCTATGGACCAACTCATGTGCTTCTGATCAATCATACATAGCACAAATGTACAGACAATGGGCTTTATAGAGCACAAGGTTACACATCCAGTCAGTAATGGATCAGGGATTCAAACTTGAGTCTGTTTTAGATCAACGCCTTGTACTTGTTTGAGGCATCATACGTTTTCCTTATGTTGAATGGGAATCACCCTTAATTCCCATACTGATGTCTGAGTTCTTCTGTCGGTGGCTGCACAGGACAAGCCTGCTTGCTTTTTCTATTACTAGTTTGTTGGCTTAGCAGAGACCGGAAGACATCTTTGCCTTCTCAGTCTGCTCTCCTCCATGTGCAGAATTTCCAGTTCCTCCCGCTCCTCATGATGGGGCCTGGAGGCTGCAGGGCTCCTGCTCCCCTCCTTGACCTTGGCACTTACAGCAGAGAGCTGCAGGAAGAGCATGGGGCTTGAGATCTGAAGAAGTGGGACCGCTTTCAGCTCCGGACTTGTCAGCTGTGTTTCAGCCCTGGATTTCTGTGATCCTCACCTGTTCCGAAGGACTGCTACTTCATTCTCAGGGTTATTTCAGGCATATGGCATATGATACTAAGGTTGTGAGATTTCCTTAGAAAAAGGTGGATAAAGTACCTGGATGTCTGCAGTAGCATTATTTAAAACAACCTAACCAGAAAAAGAAATCTATCCACATAAATAAAGGGGAGAGTGATCCAACATGGGAAGTGAGATACTCAGCAGACTCATAGAATGGCAGATGTCCTAAATAGCACTCTGGCCTCAGAATCAGCCCTAAAGGCATTCGGATCTGGCTGAAAAGCCCATGAGAGTATTTCAGGCATGGAAAGCCAAGACACTCTGGCAAAAGATCTCTGCGAGTGAGATTCCAGTGGAAAGAACAGGTCTTCAAAGAAGGAGGTACCTTTCTCTGAAGGGAGGAGAGAACCTCCACTTTGACTATGAGCTTGTCTAAACAAGATAAGAATCGGAGAACTCAGAGGGCTTCCATAGCCTTGGAAACTCATGACCGGAGCATAGGGAGACTACTGATGCCATAGACAGGAGTGTCAATTGGTAAAGTCAACAACAGGAGTCACTGTGCACTTACTCCTCATGTAGGATCTCTGTCCTTAATGTGCTGTGTATTGAGATTTAATGCTATAACGAGTACTCAAACAATATATTTCACTTTGTGTTTCTATGGGGGTGCAAACTGTTGAAATCTTTACTTAATGTATACTAAACTGATCCTCTGTAAAAAAAAAAAAAAAAAGAAATTATCAACTCCCAACTTGACTCTCACTGGGATTAAACATGACAATAGGTCTGATCTGATTTCATCATCATTTAAAAAAATCATCTATTATTTTTCACTTTATGTTTCTGTGTGAGAGCAAACTGTTGAAATCCTTACTTAATGTATACTAAGCTGATCTTCTGTATATTAAGATAATCGAAAATGAATCTTGATGTGAATGGAAGGGGAGAGGGAGTGGGAAAGGGGAGGGTAGTGGGTGGGAGGGACGGTATGTGGGGGAAGCCATTGTAATCCATAAATCGTACTTTGGAAATTTATATTCATTAAATAAAAGTTAAAAAAAAAAAAGAAATCTATCCACGATAAAAAAACAAACAAAATAAAAAAAAAACAACCAAAACCAATCTGAAGTTCTCAACAGGAGAAAGGTTACATTAACAGTGGCACATCAACTTAATAAGATATTATCCAGGCATGAATTTTATTTTTGAAAAAGAAAAGTCTTTGATATAATGTTTGATAGAGCAATGAAACAACAAAACCTTACCTGTAGTCTAATTTCCACTTCCTAAGAAGTAAAATTGGAGCAAAACATCCCAACACTTATAACAACTCTCTTAGGACAGTGGGCTTATGAGTTTGTGTGTGTTGTATGTATATGTACAGAGGCATGTGACAGTATGCTTCTTTGCAGTTTTCTGTTTTCCAACTTGTCTCCCATGAGTGTGGGTCATTTTGAAAATGCATTGTAGAACATGGGGCTCAGAATGGAACAGAAAGAATTCACCCCACAGAGGCCCTGCTGGCCTACAGAGAAATTAGCACCTTTTTAAAACTAATTTGTTTTGTTTTCTGTGCCGTGCCAAAGTGCCATTTCAGCATCTCTCCTCTGCTCACTCATCTCTTTTGGCTTTGCTATCTTGATTTGACTGCGTTCAAAGAGGAAGCAAATACAATAGACTAAAGCTGGTCTTTAGGGACTGCCTGGGCCCACGCTGCAAATAGGATGTGCTGATATAGTCTTTAAAAAAATCCTGAAACCAGCAATGTCTTTAACATCTCACAAACAAGCAGCATGATGAGAAGGCTACTTCAAAGGTGACAGCCCGGCCTTGCCACCTGCTCCTGGAGCATTAGCTGTCCCCAGGCATGCCAGGGCAGGACAGGTGGCCAGATGAAAGGCTCAGGCCAAAGATCCCAGCCAGTGATGTGGGGGCAAGGGGCCTTATCAGGATGGCTCTGAAAGTTATGTCCTCAGTGGTTGATAAGCAGCTGATTGCCTCTAAGGAAAAGGCTGCCTCTCACTTTCTGGGGAGGGCACTGGGGGAAAGGCAAAGTCAGGGTTGCTTCCACTGAAGCGTTCAGAAGCAGCAGCAACAGGAAGCTGAGTCCTCTGCAAGCAAATGGCTCCGAAATGGACAGGACCTTCTTCTCCTTCCTGGCCTGGCCTTGGAGTGGCAAGTGCTGCGGACTTTCTCTGGATCAGCCTGGGAGGCGGGGGAATGGAGATCTTCTGGGGTGCATCCCTTGGGTTGCTCCTGGGAGAGGGCACCAGAATCTTGCCAGGGTCATCAGGCAGCAAGGCAGGACTAGAAACCAGGGCGCCTCCCCAGCCCCTGAGTGTCAGTTTTGGCCCATGCTGGAGCACTGGCCATCACCTGTTCATAGCCCTGCCCTGGGATTCTCATGCCAGTGATCCTTACTGTCTATTCCATGTTGGCTGTGTGCCAGACACGGTGCAGAAATGTAGAAGTTGATTCTATCTGCTGTGAGCTGTACTGTGTTCCCAATTTCATATGTTCAAGTCCTAATTCTCAGCACCACTGAATGTAACCGTGTTTGAGGACAGGGCCCTTAATGAGGCCATACAATTAAAATGAAGTCATAGCATGGCTCCTAATCCAATATGACTGGTGTCCTCCTAAGAGAACACAGAGGGAAGAGCAGGTGGAGACTCAGGGAGGAGATGGCTGTTCACAAGCCAAGGCCATTCACAAGCTCACGCCTTAACCTTGGACTTGCAGCCTCTAGGGCTGTGAGCAAACAAACGTCTGTTGCTTGGCTCCCCTGGTCTATGGGTCTTCACGCTGGCAGTCCTAGCAGCTGAAAGTAACATTCCTAATCACAACCCTGCCAGGAGAGAGCACTGGCCCTCCATGGCAAGTGGTGAAATAATTTGGCCAAGGTCACAGGTCGTAAGAAGGCTTGCTGAGAGCCTAGTCTAATTGATTCCAACACCTGGGATGTAGCCTCTGCTCTTAGGAAAAACATGGGACCATTTATGTGAAACTGCATTGTAAACTGTAAATGGTTGTTGCGTGAATACAGTATCCTTAGGATACTGTGATAGGTAGCAGCCCCTAAGTAGGAAATTCCAGGCGGAGCCTGGTCTCCCGGTGGACATTTCTTGGGGATGCTTTGCCCCTTAACCTCAGGGGGCCTATCTTCAGCTAGATAAGGGTCTTCCAATCCATCCATGCAGGGCGGGTGAGGAGCAGTGACACGGAGCCAAAGCTCTCTTAGTCTCCAGCTGCTGGACATAAAACAGTCTCTCTGAGCCTTTGCCTCTGAGCTTGATACATTCTGGGTTGCTCTGCTAACTCTGCTGTCAAGTTCTTTGTGGGCATTTTAGGGAGCTACTTTATTTTCCTATAGGCAACCTGTTATCAATCATAATATGCATTTGGTCTTCTCACTCTCTGCTTTTTGCCTCCATAATAGTGACTCATTCCTTAGATCTTGGCTCAGTTACCACTTCTTCTGGGAAGCCTTCCCAGCCTGGACCCGTTTCCACTATCATAGGATAACTTAGCTCCATGAGGGATTCCTCCCTCCCACGGTGCAGAATTCTGTCTGGCACGTGATATATACTCTCAACAAAAACTGGTACATAAATTAATATGCTCTTGTATTGCCCTGCCCTGTGCTGTCCCTTCATAGCACTTATATTTTATTATTAATATTTAGGAGAGAGAGAGAGAGCGAACTCTCATCTGTGGGCTCACTTCCCAAATGCCTACAACATCCAGGGCTGGGTCATGCCTGGAGCCAGGAACAAGGAACCAGGAGCCACATTCTAGGTCTCCCACATGAGAGTCAGGGTCTCAGGCAGTTCAGCCATCACTGCTGCCTCCCAGGGGGCTGCGTTGGCAAGAAGCTGGACCCAGGAGGCAGAGCCAGGAATTGAATCCAGGTACTCTGATACGGGATGTGGGCCTCTTAATATCCCATAATATTTGCTTAAGAGGCAGAGAGACAGAGGCATACAGGCAGCGCAGATCCACTGATTCACTCCTCAAGTGCCCATAATGGCTGGGTGTGGGTCAGGCCAAAGCCAGGAGCCAGAAACTCAATCCAGGTCTCCCACATGGGTGGCAGGGACCCAACCACTTGAGCCACTACCTGCTGCCTCCCAGAGTCTGCACTGGCAGGAAGCTGGAATTGGGAACTGCACCTGTGACTGGAACCCAAGCACTCTTATATGGGATGAAGGCATCTTAGCTTGCATCTTAACTGCTAAGTCAAATGTCCACCTTGTAATTTTTAATTCTGTAGTTATTAATGTCTGCCTCTGCTTCCCCAACCGCTGGACTCTAACTCCATGAACGCAAGAACTCTGCCTTGTATTTGTGTTCTTGGCATTTAGCGGTGCCCTGAATATAGTAGGCCCTTAACAAGTATTAGCTGGATAGGATTAAATGAAGGACATAGAGAGGCCGTGCATCATCCAAGGGCTGTGGTTTTCAAGTGCGTTTCCAGGTTCAGGGGAGCACGTTCTACCACATTCACTGACACTTCTGCCTTTCCCCATCAGTCTTCCCTTGGGCTGGGTGAGGCATTTACAACATCCTTGGGAGATTGTCTTGGCCTCCACATGCTCACAGTCTGGTGGAAGAGGCAGACATTGGGAGTGGGAGTAGCAGTTCCGTGTCACCAGCACTGTAACCAGAGGCAGGAGCCCAGTTCTGTGCAAGAATCCAGCCAGGCCTCAAAGGGTCCTGGGGCAAAAATATGGAAGTCTGGGTAGGAGGAAGCCCTAGAGCCAAGGCCTAGAATGTGAAAGGACAAGGCTCCTTGGAGGAGGAGCCATCAGGCTCTGCTGGGGGCTTGGGGGGAGGGTGGGGCTGGAGGTGAGGCTGGGAAGGTGGGGTGGTCCTCAGGGGGTCACTGCTGGAGTCCCTTCTGTGAAAGGAGCCAGAGAGCAGGTTGTCATTCTTATCAAGCTGCAACTCAGCTTTTGTCCCTAGCCTGGGCCCAGCTCCTTTGATCCCCAGCAAGGCCATTGTTTGTCCAGTCCCAGTCTCTCAGCTTCATGGGGGAAAATGTGGTCTTTGTTCTGCCGAGACTTTTTATCCAAGTCCTGCCCTGGTGGGGCCGAGCTGGGAGCGAGCTGGGAGGGGCTCCACGGAGGACCCAGTCCCTGGCAGCCGAGGGACAAGGGCAGCCCCTGTCTCCTTCCCTCCGCCTTGCGTGGGTAGCACAAAGCGCTCAGAAATCCTCTTGCTCGGGACAAATCACGCTGTGTTGGGGGCGGGAAAGGAATTATGGGCAAACAGTTTCAGCTTCTCTATTTGCAAAAAAACTGCCTTTGTTAACATTTCCAGCTGATCATCCTATAAATCAAATGCAGCAGCGAGGCCTGGTAAAAACCTGTCTTTGAATCTTAGCTCAATCAACCAGCGGCTGACTCACCTTAAGCATAGTGTTTTACTTCTCTACATCTCATCGCCATTTTTTTTTAAATATGGAAAATGATGTTTACTTCACAGCATTGCCATGAGGTTGATTGATTGATGGATTCATTCGTTCAATAGCGATCCCTTAAGCACCTCTCTGGGTCAGGCACTGTGGTAAGTGTTAAAGAAACACTGGAGAAGGGATTGTCTTGGTGTGTCCTTCTGTGAAGCTTACCGGGAAAGAAAAGCATCACACACTACTTGCAAATGTGAGTACTGCAGGAAGAAACAGATCACTAAGGGAGCCTGTAGCAGGACTTCCTTGAGTCTGGGGGTGGGGGAGGGGGCTCAGCCCAGGGGTCCCTGAAAAAGTGATGCTTATGCCGAGATTGGAAAGAAAGACATTCAAGGAGACAGAGCCCTGCATGGGAGGCAGTCAGTGAATTCTGGTGCCTGGCCCCTTCTGCCTTGTGGATCAGCAACACCTACAGATCTGCAGGGCTTTAAGAAACTGCCAGCCCCCTCCAGGAAACTTACTCTGCTGAAAAGCAGTTGTGGCTGGGAGCTGCTTCCAGGGGCCTGGAAATGGATGAAGACGCACACAAGGCAAGGAACGCGGGGCCAGCTGTGTCGTTTGCTGCGTGCAGTAATGAGAAGTGCTGGGGCTGTTCTTCTCTGGAGCTGAACTCTTGGCCCAGCTCACCGGGCTGCAGGGGAAGGGGGAGTCGCCCCAGACTTCAGCGCTTTGTAAGGGGAAAACAAATGGGTCTGTAACTCGATCCAGGCAGCCAGGGGAGGCTGCTGGAGCTGTGAGGATGAAGAATAGCTTTTCACAGGCTGTTGTGGGGAGGAGGCAGCCTCTTTCTCTCAGGGGAGGGGATGTGCAGAGCAGAGCAGAGTGCTCCCAGCCTGGACAGGTGGATGGGGCAGCTCTGGGCATGTTTGGGCTGCACTGGTTACCTGTACCAAGACTTGCCATGGGCCAGGGATGTTTCCAGAAGGCATCAGAGTTAGTCCTAGCAGCAACCCTGTCTGATGAGGGTGAGGCGGGACTTTAACCCCCGTTTTGCAGGTGAGCAAGCTAAGGTGCAAGGAAGTTGAGCAACTTGTCGGAGGCCACGCGGTGGTGATGGTGAAGGTGGGCTCTGTAGCCAGTCCTGTGTGACTTCAAATGCAAGTGTGTTCTTCCCACAAGATCATGCTGGGAAGCATTTTTTTCAGAGCGCATCTCCAGCTGAATTTTCTACATAGGTAATGATCACGAGAGTCCCTTTTATGGCATTTTACCAAGCACCAGTGCAGGTGCCATCTCATGGGGCTTCATGGCACCTGCCCTCTGGAGTGACGTGTTCTTATCCTTGGATTAGAGATGAGGAACTGGAAGTGAAGCCAATGGGTCCCTAATGGCACACAGCAAGGAAGCCAGGGAGCTGGGGGAGGTGCCGGTCCCCTGTACTTCCCACCATTGTCTCCAGGCCCAGGTGGGCTCCGTGGCCTCTGCTGGAATCTAGACCATCTTCTGCTCCCTGAATGTAAAGGCCCAAGTGCAAACAGTTTGCTTTTCCAACTAGCTCAGAGCCTTTCCTTTGGTTCTGAAGCTAGATAAAAGCAGCCGGCAAAATCCCCTTTACTGGGGCCCCCCTTTCTGAGAAAGGGATGGGAGGGCCATGTGTCTTTTTCACTGGGGCTCCCACAGAGTGCTGCGTGTACTGTGAAACATGTGCTGCTGGTGTTTGCCAGAGTGCCTTCACCTGTGACCTTGCGTGCACAGCTGGGAGCCCCTTCTGCAGGAGCCCTGGCCGGGTGGATAGAGCCACACCTACCTGGACAGGCCCCTCCCTTACTGGCTGACTCCCCAAGGCAGAGCTGGGCACTCTCGCCTTGCTCCTCTGCTAGAGTCCTTGCCCTACCGTCTTCATTCTTGGCAAAGCATGGTGGAGGTGGGACTCAAAATAGACGTGCCTGAGGTCAAACCTGAAACAGAGATAGCATGTGCTGCATACAAAGCAGTGTGGTCGGTGAGAGAATGTCTCTGCCCGGCAGGTGCACTGTGATGTCTGTTGGAGGAAAGAGCTGGCACACTGTGATAGGGACAGTTGCACTGAGTGTGCGTGGTTTCAGGTTCGTCCTTTCCCTTCTTAGGAGGTCACATTGTCAGGGCCACGGTTCTCGAACTTGAGTACGCATTAACGTCACTTGGAGGGCTTGGTAAAGCACACAGGTGGGCCCCACCTTCTGTTCCTGATTCCAGAGGCTAAGCAGTGGGAGTTGATGTGATACTATTGGCCTAGGGCCACACTTTGGTAAGTGCTGGTCTGCAGGAAGAGAGATGGGAGAGAGGGAGAATAGGAAATGAGAGTATACTGTGCTCAGAGTCACCTGTGGAAAACTGAAACATGCGATTAACAAGCTCCGCCGCCCCCAGGGCTTTCCACCCCAGGATCAGCACTCAGCAGCTCCACCTGGCCTGCAAGGCCCTTCTCAGTCAGGCCGTGTCTCCTGTTCGGGGTTTACAGCCTCCACTCTCCTCCTGGACTCCACGCTCTCACGACACCGGCTTCCCCCTTTCACCTGGACCAACTTTGTCCTCTCTACTGAACCTGGAAAACTCCTCCTTGTCCGACAACACCCACCAACTGCCGCCTCCTTTCAGAAGTCTCTCCTGGTAGTCCCAGATAAAGTTTCATCTTCCTTCCCTGCACTGCGAGAGCAATGGGCTTGTCTCTCTACACCTGCTTCATCCTGCCACACGGCCACTGTCCCTTGCTTCCGTTAGCCTGCAATCTTCTTGAGAATGGAGATTTGAATCTTGTCTGTCATTCTATCCCAGGGTCTAGCTTGGTGCCTGACTCATAGCAGGCACTGGATAAATGCTGGACTAAAGGGACTGGTGCACCTGTTATAGGCTGTTATAGGCTGTTATAGGCTGTGGAGGGCAGGGTAGTATATGGTAGATCATTCAGGCATCTGCCTTTGGTAGACACTAGGCTGGGTGCTGGGGATAAAACTTTGAAAAAGTGTGTGTGTGGCCGGGGACAAGTCCTGGGTCTCCCACAGTTTCCTGTCTGATGAGGAGAAAGGCATGCACTGGTTCATTTCAGCAGTGACAAATCAGTAAAGGGGAAACACAGGGAGTGCACTGCAGGGGGTTGGAGGAAGGGACAAGAGAGATGACATCTGAACCGAGGCCTGAAAGCTAAAGACGGGGAAAGTGAACCGGAGCACGGCCCATTTGGGGAACTGAAATAGTCCTGGTAGAGAGCACAGATGCAGGGGCCTTGACTGGGGTGAGAAAGTGAGGCCCGATGGGAGCAGATGAGGGAGGGGCAGAGGGAGGGCCCTCGGTGAGGGCTGGTGCAGGGGAAGTGAGAGACAAGGTGGTCCTTGCTGAACAGGTGAGAAAGCACCAGAATAGACAAAAAAGAAAAAAAGAAAAAGAAGAGAGAGCCAGATGGTCTCATGGCAGGTCCAGACTGAAGACACGGTGAGAGCATCCTCAGGAGGGCCTTGGACAAGCAGGTGCAGGGTGGGGAGGGTATGGATGTGAAAGGAAGAAGGGAAGAGCCTAGGGTACAGGGGACCTGAAAGCAAGCGTGGAGGCGGTGCTGAGAGTGGCCTGGAGGTGAGGCTGGCCTGACAGGACTTGATGGACAGAAACAGCTTCCTTCATCAGCAGCCTGGACTTTGTAACCCACCGACGCCTGCAAGCCCAGGCGCTCGGCCCACACAGGACTGCCAGGGCCGGGGTCCCCTCCCCGTTTCCCAGCAGGAAAGCAGCGCAGGCAGTCATGGGAATTAGAGGAGGGAGGTCATAGGCCCACAGGTTTGGCGCTTTGTTCCCTGTGAGGGGCTTGACCTTTCCCTTGCTTTTCAAACTCCCTGCCAGTGACTTCGGGGACAGACAATGCAGCCCACTCCCTGCCAGGCGTTTGTGGTTTCTCTCTCACCTGTTTTTTTTTTTTTTTTTCTTTCTGAGTCGGTGCTTATAACCATCAACACAGAAACCCCTCTTAAGTCACTCACCCGTGGCTGAGTCCTCTTCCAGGCTCCCTGCAATGCACCAGCCTGGCCCAGCAGCCACCTGGGAAGTCGGGAGGGCTAAAGCTCCCAGTGTGTGGGGCCTGCCGGACATGTCCATACAAGACCTCTCACAGAGACCTTCCTGCCAACAGCTGGGGACCTTTGTAGAGGACGCTGATGCTCGCTGAGCCCTGCCTGAGCTCACATGCTTGGGTGACAGGCAGGGCTGCAGGCCCAGATCTGTCTGACTTCAAGTGAGCAGAATGAACAGTACTCATCTGCAGGAATTGCTTAGAGAGCAGAACCTCTTCCTGAGGATCCGTGTTGGGTGGGAAGATGATTCCAGAACGTGATGTACCCTCTGTGGTCACACTAGTTTCCAGCTTCCTCTGCCTGCAAACTCCTGTTCATTTTTTTTTTAAGATGTATTTGATTACAGAGAGAGGGGGAGTGGGAGAGAGAGGAGATGTTCCACCTGCTGGTTTATGCCCCAAATGGCCACAATAGCTAGGTCTGGGCCAGGCTGCAGCCAGGAGCCAGGAGCTGCTTCTGGGTTTCCCAGGCAGGTGCAGGGGCCCAAGCACTTGGGCCATTTTCCGCTGCTTTCCCAGAAGCATTGACAGGGAGCTGAATCAGAAGTGGAGCAGCAAGGTCTCAAACCGGCGCCCATCTGGCAGGCGGTGGCTAAACCCCGTACCCCACAACACCGGCTCCTCTGTTCATCCTTGAGCATCCTGCTGATGCCTTGAAGGATCCCTGCCTGTGTCAGTGCTCCTCTTCCAACCGCCCATCTCTTTGTACTTTTCCTTTGTGGAGAATTGATCACAAGCTCTTACCACCAATCTCCCAAGGTTTTCCCTTGGCTTTTCAACGGACTACAAACTGCAGAGGCAGGGTATTTGTGAATCTCTGGATCCATGATGCCTGCCACAGCCCTTGGCAGACAGAAAGTGCCTCTGTGGATTCCTGTTGAATAAAAGAACGAACAAAAGAAAGAATCTTCTCTTGGATTGATTAATTTCACTGCAGTTGTTCTGGTGGTCCTACCCTTTGTGTTAGCTCTGAGGAGACTCAGAAAGGAGAAGGGAGAGGCCCAGAGTCCCAGAGGCAGCCAGATGAAAGTCCACTGTCCTGCCACACTTTGTAATGGTTAGCTTCCTGGACTGTTTATCCAGAACTCGTTTTACTTATAACCATGGGCCCTGGAATTGCAAGAGAGACTGCTGGCTGCCTATCTGTGTCCTTTCTCTTCTTCATACTTACTAATTCAGATGAGTTGGAGGTTGTCAGATGCACTCTTTAAAAGTGTGTTTTCCAGACTCCTTAGAAGCAAGCTGTGGCTACTGTGACCAAGGTTTCGAGTTATGAGGGTACTTCTAAAAGTTTGTAGAAAAACAGAATGAAGAGGTAAGTTTATTGTGGAGAAAAACATGAAATGTATGCTGTTTTTTCATAGTACTGATTTTTCATGAACTTTTTGAAGACCCACCGTATGTGTGGATCTCAAGAACTTGTGGGGTGACATGCGAGGGAAAGCTTTTAAGAAAGGGGATGGGCCAGCGCCATGGCTCACTAGGCTAATCCTCTGCCTTGCGGCGCTGGCACACCGGGTTCTAGTCCCGGTCAGGGCACCGGATTCTGTCCTGGTTGCCCCTCTTCCAGGCCAGCTCTCTGCTGTGTCCCGGGAGTGCAGTGGAGGATGGCCCAAGTGCTTGGGCCCTGCACCCCATGGGAGACCAGGATAAGCACCTGGCTCCTGCCATCGGATCAACGCGGTATGCCGGCCGCAGCGAGCGTACAATGGCTGCGGCAGCCATTGGAGGGTGAACCAATGGCAAAGGAAGACCTTTCTCTCTTTCTCTCTCTCTCACTGTCCACTCTGCCTGTCAAAATAAATAAATAAATAAATAAAAATAAAAAAAAAGAAAGGGGATGAAGTATGGCAGATACGTCTTCTTTAAAAGGTTTTATTCATTTATTTGAGAAGCAGAGTTACATGTACACACGCATACACATATGCACGCATGTGCACACACACACACACACACACAGGTCTTCCATCCACTGGTTCACTCCCCAAATGGCCACAACTGCTGGAGCTGGGCTGATCTGAAGCCAGGAGTCAGGAGCTTCTTCCGGGTCTCCCACGTGGCTGCAGGGGCCCAAGCACTTGGACCACTTTCCACTGCTTTCCCAGGCCATAAGCAGGGAGCTAGGTGAGAAGAGTAGCTGGGACACAAACTGGCACCCATATGGGATGCTCGCACCACAGTCGGAGGCTTAGTCTGCTATGCCACAGTGCTGCCCTCCAAGCATTTTTTTTTTTAACTTTTCCCTCTTCCCTTTAGAGTAGGGGATATGATAAGATGACACTGTTGGCCGGCGCTGCGGCTCACTAGGCTAATCCTCTGCCTGTGGCGCCGTCACCCTGGGTTCTAGTCCTGGTTGGGGCGCCAGTTCTGTCCCGGTTGCTCCTCTTCCAGTCCAGCTCTCTGCTGTGGCCCGGGAAGGCAGTGAAGAATGGCCCAGGTGCTTTGGGCCCTGCACCCGCATGGAAGACCAGGAGGAAGCACCTTGCTCCTGGCTTCGGATTGGCGTAGTGCGCTGGCAGCAGCGGCCATTTTGGGGGAGTGAACCAATGGAAGGAAGACCTTTCTCTCTGTCTCTCTCTCACTGTCTATACCTCTCTGTCTCTCTCTCACTGTCTAACTCTGCCTGGCCAAAAAAAAAAAAAAAAATGACACCGTTGTGAAAGTAAGGTTGGACTGAGCTAACCTTGCAAGTGGACATGTCCTGAGGGTGGAGGGATGGAGATAGAAGGGATTCGGCTTTCAGAAGCCCTAGATAGCTCACTTCTAGACTTTGTAAATGAGAAGAAATGATGACTTGTGTCTTGTTTACATCACTCTCATTGGTTTCTGTTTATTTATCAGAAGGTACAGGAAGGAAAGCAAGTGATCATTAGCCCAGGGCCCGGCAGACTAGGATATGTTTAGAAACACAGTCCCAAGCGTTGCCAGGAGTGCGGTCTGGCCGGTGGGGTGTCCTGCAGGTCAGAAAATGACTCAGGGCTGTGGAGTTCCTGCTTCATCAGCACCACCCAGCACCCAGCTCCACCCAGCGGGAGCAGGACAGAGCCTGCAGACGGGCTGGGAGGAGGGGTGGAGGATGCTGGTGTCTCTGTTCTTTCCATGATGACCTGAGACCTCAGTCTGAGCTCGCTCAGTGCATGTGGGGGTTACGTGGACCTTAGAGAACCCAGAGTGTATTACACACCCAGAGTTCCTCACAGGAGTTGTTGTTTATATTTTTTCTTGTCTTTTTTTTTAAGATCAGAACACCAATTTTATTTTATTTTATATTTTTTTCTGATGACAGCTCCTTTTCTCTTTCCCTAGTTTGTTTAGGTCAGAGCATGTGGTGACTCTTGCCCCTGACCCTGTATCCATTATGAAACATAAGGGGTGCATCTGGGAAAGATTTCTTTATTCTTAGGAAGAATCCCAGAACACTCACCTCTTCTTGCCTTTGGGGCATTACTGAGTGAGGATGTTAAGTCTGGGGCCATGGGAACCATTTTGCTACCATTAAAAATTCGTAGTTGGGAATGGGTTTGGTGCAGAGGTTCAGGTGCCGCTTGGGACACCTGCTTCCCACACTGGAGTGTCTGAGTTTGAGTCCCAGCGCTGTTCCCAATCCCAGCTCCCTGCTAACGTGCACCTGGGAAGCATCAGGTGATGGCTTAAGTAGTTGGGTCCTTGCTACCTTTGTGGAGACCTTGGTTGAGTTCTTGGATCTTAGCCCTGGCCGTTTGAGGTGGGGACTTAGGGAATGAACCAGCAGATGAAAATCTCTGTCTTTGTCTCAGACTGTCTGCCTTTCAAATAAATAAAATAAATAAAAAGAAAAGAAAATCACATAGAGACTGACTTGTGGCCCTGACACCTTTGAGACACTGGAATGCTCATTCTGGGCTCCTTACACCTGGAATTCTTGCTATAAAATAATAGATATTGTTGTTGATTATCCCTTCTCCCCTTTTTCCTTGCAGCCATACGTATCCTAACTTAAGCAGGACCTAAGCAGTTAATACATAGGGAAAATGATCTGCCCAAGGTCACACTGCAGATTCAACAGCAACAACCTGGAATCCTTCTCCCCAGTCTTCCTCAACAATAATGGGAGAAATTTTCTGTGCAGTACAGAGGGTCACCAAGTGACAGTCCACGTGTGTTTGTGCTGAATGGAGGCCACTTCAGTTGTTCTTCCCTGTTGTCTCCATCCGTTTGGGTTGCTATATCAAAATGCTGTGGACGGTCATTTATAAATAATAGACAATGATGGCTCACAGTCCTGGGGGCTAGGACATCTAAGACCCAGCCAGGCACCAGCAGATTCAAGGTCTTCCTGCTGAGTCTGTGCAGGGTGGGAAAAGCCTCTATGTTAGGGGACTTAATTCCACTCATGAAGGCTCCACTTGCGAGACTTTGTTACCCCCTAGACGCCCACCTGCTGACACCACTGCACTGGGGGTTAAGTTTTACATGTACATTGATGGGGGAGAGGGATATTCAGACGAAAGCACCTTTCATTCTAGATGGAGAATCAGAGAAAGGGGGTCAAGTCCAGTTCTACCACAATGAGCAGCATCCCTCTTGAAGACAAAGGAGTTCCTGCTCCTCAGAGGAGCAGTGCCCACTGCAGTAGATGTAGCATTTGACGATGCTGGCATTTGGTGGGTTTCAGATTCATGATGTCATTCAACTCTCACTACAATGTGGGGTGGCCTGGGCAAGGCTTATCATTCCCATTTTTCAAATGAAGACATTGGGGATCAGAGGGGCCAAGTGAACCACCTGAGGAAGAGTCAGCCTTGAGACTGAGGTGTGAGAAGGTTAAGTTCCAGCCTGGATTAGACAACACCAGTGTCATTGCTTTTGACAGTTTACACAGCCCTTCCTCCGTCCATGGTCCAAGTGAAGACCCCCAGTGACTCTGTGAGGTATGCTAAGTGGGAGCTGCTGTCTCCAGTCTGCCGATGAAGAGGTAGAGATTTGGACAGGTGCAGGTATGCTAAGGGTCACAGAGCCAACAAGCCGTCAGCTTCCCATGACTCCATAGCGTTTTCTGTACTCATTCTCAGTATGAATTTCGGAGCCTGTGGTGGGCAGGGCAGATATGGCCATGTCTGGGTAAGCAAATGTGTCACAGACAGGGAGCGACTAGGTGATTTGGTTGAGATGATGGCAAAAATAAGAATTGAGGGGGCTAGCACTGTGGCTTAGCAGGCAAAGCTGCTGCTTGCAGTGCCAGCATCCCATATGGGCACCAGTTCAACTGCTGGCTGCTCCACTTCCAATTCAGCTCTCTGCTGTGGCCTGAGAAAGTAGCAGAGGATGTCTCAAGTCCTTGGGCCCCTGCACCTGCATGGGAGACCTGGGAGAAGCTCCTGGCTCCTGTTTTCACATTTGCCCAGTTCTGGCCATTGAGGACATTTAGGGAATGAGCCAGTGGATGGAAGACCTCTCTGTTTCCTTGCTTCTGCCTTTCTGTAACTCTGCCTTTCAAATAAATAAATGCATCTTTTAAAAAAAATGGAATTGGGGCACATCAATTCCTTGTCATTGCTCCTGCTCTTTCCTCTTCCTGTTTCCACAGCCATAAGTGAACTGTGTCACCTCTCATCATATAATCCCAAAACTTCTTGTCTCTCTCAGAAATATGCCTATCTTAAGCATCGCTCTACCTCATTGCCTAACACAGTGTCTGGTACATTTGTTAGTTGAATGAATGTGTCTATGAATTCCAACCCTGTATTTATTGATGACCAACCAGCTTGTAGAAACTGGGAGGGAGGGAGAAGGGCAGACTTAGCTGTGGGACATCCTAAGCATGGTTTAGACCTGAGCCACTCTCGGAGCTCCATTTCCAACCCTAGCAGGACATGGAATAGGCTTTTCTGTCAACGTAGCCGAAAGGCTATTCTTTCATTCTATTCCTTCATGCACTTACTCAAGCCACTAATATTTTCACTCAAGCAACAAACAGCCCAAGTGTTGGGCCGTGGGGATAACAAGAGAGGGAGAGTTCCTGTCTAAGAGTTTCCTATAGTCTAGTAGTGCCACGTTAATAGACAGATATCAAGACAATGAGACAGATGATGAGCGCAGCAGTCAGCACAGTGTATCACAGGAGTAAATGAGGGACACCTGAACCAGTCTGGGGCTTAGGGAATATTTCATACATAAGTACATACATAAGTTTCATACAGCTGCCACTCATTCAGAGCAGTCAGTGCCAAGGGCTGTGCTGAGCTTCCTACATTCATTAACCAGTTCACTTCTTTTTTTTTTTTTAACTTTTATTTAATGAATATAAATTTCCAAAGTACAACTTATGGATTACAATGGCTTCCCCCCCCATAACGTCCCTCCCACCCGCAACCCTCCCCTTTCCCACTCCCTCTCCCCTTCCATTCACATCAAGATTCATTTTCGATCCTCTTTATATACAGAAGATCAGTTTAGCATACATTAAGTAAAGATTTCAACAGTTTGCTCCCACACAGAAACAGAAAGTGAACAATACTGTTTGAGTACTAGTTCTAGCATTAAATCTCAATGTACAGCACACTAAGGACAAAGATCCTACATGAGGAGTAAGTGCACAGTGACTCCTGTTGTTGACTTAACAAATTGACACTCTTGTTTATGGCATCAGTAATCACCCTAGGCTCTTGTCATGAGCTGCCAAGGCTATGGAAGCCCCCTGAGTTCACTGACTCTGATCATTTTTAGACAAGGCCATGGTCAAAGTGGAAGTTCTCTCCTCCCTTCAGAGAAAGGTACCTCCTTCTTTGATGACCCGTTCTTTCCACTGGGATCTCACTTGCAGAGATCTTTCATTTAGGGTTTTTTTTTTTTTTTTTTTTTTTTTTTTTTTTTTTTTCCAGACCCATAGAATGGCAGATGTCCTAAACAGCACTCTGGCCTCAGAATCAGCCCTTAAGGCATGCGGATCCAGCTGAAAAGCCCATGAGAGTATTTCAGGCATGGAAAGCCAAGACACTCTGGAAAAAAAAAAAAAAAAAAAAAAAAAAAAAAAAAAACAAAAAAAAAAAACAGTTCACTTCTTACAACACATCTGTGGAGGTGTTGTCATTTCCATCTTACAGATGAGCAAACTGAGGCTGCGAGATGGAAGTCACTTTCCAAGGCCACAGAGCTCATGTGTGCTGGTGATGAGGTTTGCCTCTGGTGCCTGGGCTCCTGGTGACCCTGCTGCTTGCCTGCATGCCTGCCTGCCAACAACCTCCCGTGCTAGTAAGCTTACACTTGAGTTGCATGTTATTTGTTTATTTTTAAAAAGATTTATGTATTTGAAAGGCAAAGTGACACACACACACACACAGAAAGAGAGGAGAGAAACAGAGACAGAGAGAGAGAGAGAGAGGAATCTTCCTTTTGCTGATTCACCCCTCAAATGCCTGCAATAGCCACAGCTAGGCCAGACCAAAGCCTGGAGCCCAGAACTCCTTCTGGATCTCCCACATGGGTGGCAGGGGCTCAAGCACTTGCACTATTATCTGCTGTCTCCAAACATGCATTAGCAGGAAGCAGGATTGGAAGCATGGAGTAGCTGGGACCCAAACCAGGTACTCCAATAGGGAGCTGCAGCTTACCTTGCTATGCCATGGCCCACCCCTTGAATTGCCTTTTAAGGTTAAGTATGAGTCAACCAGGCGAACTGGCTGTTGCCAGATGGTGATGGGAGGAATCACACAGTGTGAGGGTATGGTTTAGAGTATGGGTACGGATAATCCAGATGAAAGGGGATGGCCTGGGGAGACGCATGGGTTGCAAACAGCATGTTATGTCTAGGTGCAAGCGAATAGAAGGCAGGCGCTTCTCAGGCAACTCGTTGGAGAGATTCTACATGGGATCCTTCTCTCAGCACCAGCAGCCCCACAGCAGCCATCACCCAGAATGGCTGGTTGAGTCATCAAACATCACACAGGAAAGTCCTGGTGACAAGAAAGGCCATAGCTGGGTTTTTTGGTGAGTTTTGTGGAGTTTCTGGCCAGGTGAGAGGAGTGAGAGTGTGGGCCTGCCAGTGGCCCAGTGGGCTGCCCTGCCTGGATTAACTGCTGCTGTTGGGGGAGGGGCTTTGCTTTCTTTCTCTCCCTTTCCCATCTTTCTTCTTGTCTCACATAGACCCACTGAATACCGAGTATGTATCTGCTTTGGGGCATACTGATAGATGGCCTGGCTGAAGACCAGAGAGGCTGCGAGGTTACAGAATGCTTTTGGGTGGTTGTGCATGCCCAGGAATGCACGTGTGGCCAGGTGTAGGCATGCAGTGATAAGTACTAGAGAACCCCTGTGATGGCGGAACCCAGTGGAGTTAGAGGAGAGGATTGAAATGGTGGGACATGCCGAGTGCTGTGGGCCACAGAGGGAGACGAAGAACTGGGGAACCCACAGACGTGTCTCAACTTTTGAGCCAGGCCAGGCCTTATCCCCGAAACAGTCGCATTCAGGTATCACCCACAGGCTCTGCAAGGAAACCACATTTTGATTTCTTATCTTCATGAAACCCATACACTGAGCTGTTTTTCTTTTCTTTTCTTCTTCTTTTTTTTTAATATTTATTTATATATTTGAAAGGCAGAGTTACAGAGGCAGAAGCAGAGAGAGAGAGAGAGAGAGAGAGAGAGAGAAAGTCTTCCATCCACTGGTTCACTTCCCAAATGGCCATAATAGCCAGAGCTGGGCTGATCTAAAACCAGGAGCCAGAAGCTTCTTCTGGGTCTCCCACGTGGGTGCAGGGGCCCACGGACTTGGACCATCGTCCACTGCTTTCCCAGGCCACAGCAGAGAGCTGGATCGGAAGTGGAGCAGCTGGGACTTTAACCAGTGTCTATGTGGGATGCTGGCACTGTAAGCGGAGGCTTTACCCGCTACAACACAGCACTAGCCCCTGAGCTCTGTTTTTCTGTTGGGGGAACTGAGGTCCATAGAAGCAAAGCGACTCACCCAAGGTCACACAGCTGGCAGTGCTGGGGCAAAGCCAGGGCTTTTGCTTCATAACCTTTTCTGAGAGAGGCCATCGCCTCTACAAATAGCACAAGGGACAGAGCGCCAAGTGCCCTGTACCCGGGCACCATCCACTTTTATCTCTTTCATTGGACCAACGCCCAGAAAGTGTCATATTTGTGTGTCACATCTGCTCAGGCTGTGGGTGATCTGTGGGCTCAGGATTAATCCCATAGGAGGATTTAGTAACACAGGTTGCCTGGCCTCTCTGTGGGAGAGTGGGTTAATCCCCCAAACTCCCTGTTGTTCTTGCTCCATCCCTTAGTCATGCTGATCACTAATCACTCGGGGTGGGGCTCTGAGCCCCATTTTGGGGTCTTTGAAAGTGAATGGCAGCAGTCACCCTGAAGCAGTCCCCGAAGATGCGCTGAGTTTTGCAGCTTTGGTGGCGCACGGGGCAAAGCTGCCTTGTCCCAGGCAGTGAAGCATGCAAAAGTGGGTGGGGACTCTTTGAAGCCTTTGCAAGAAAAGGGAAGGAAAGGGCACGGCCCCGGGCCGAGTTAGCACCGGAGCTAGATGTTTGACACACATCTGAGAGCAAGCACTCACCCCCAGATGGGCCGCAGGCCTCTGCAGGCCTCCGAGGGCCAGACTCAATGATCCCGTCACCTCCTTGTCAATTTCCCTGCTGGAGCAGCCAGCTCCTTCAAATGGCACAGGTCAAAGTACGGCGTGCAGCCCACCTGCGTCCTGTTCCTCCCGCCTTGCTGATGAGAGGGAGGCGGCTCTGAGAGGTCAAGCAAGGTCACAGAATTGGTCATTGTGCAGCAGAGACTTTCCTTTAGGTCTTGTGCTTCTGGGGGGGGGCGGCATGTGGGACCAGGGGGGGGTGCATTTTCAGGGCCCTGGATCCTAGGGAGGAAGATGGAGTCATGGGAGTGGGGAGGTTCACACCTGACACAATGTGACTGTGTGCAGAAGGTGTGAAACCCCAGGGGGATGCGTGGAGGGTGTAGAGGCTCCTCTGCCCAGCGCTGTGCTCTGAAAGCCGCCTCTCAGAGCCACGCCTGGGCCCCTAATCTTCCCATAGCAACCAGGCAGCTCCCAGCTCGAGGGCAGAGGCCGCTCCACATGACCCCTTCTCTCATGAAGCTGCCTCTTTCACAACTGTGGCGTCCCAGCCCCAGCCATCGAAAGCCACTGCACCAGGAAAGCAATGGTTCTCACGGCCGGGGAGATGCTGCCACTCAGTTTAATTTGGTATAATTATAAGTTCTCTCAATATGTTTTATTGTGAGCATTGCTGTCTCAGCAAAAAAATGTTTGAGTCTAGAAAGTTTTTTTCTTACTGAAAAAAAAAGGTATTTGTTTTTCAAGTTTATTTATTTATTTTTTATTGTCGCCCTAAGCCTGGTTTTTTCCCACACACTTCAGTGAGAGGCGCATCCTGGGGTGGCTTTTTCTCTTTCTCCAGTGGATGCTTTGGGGGAAGAGGGAAGCCTAAATTACATAGTGTGATTCAGAGGCTGCGAAGTTCAGGTCAAGGGAGAGGGAGGCGGGAGCCTCTCTGAAGTGGAGATGACCTCAGCCTCCCTGAGCCAAGCTGTCCCTGGCCAGGGGCACCAGCACACACGCTGTGCCCTGAAAGCTCCCTGCACCACTGGCTTTGGAGTCTGCCACCCGCCAGCTGTGCGACATTGGACAAAGGATGGAACCTTGCCCTTTCCAGCAGCCCAGTTTGCTTCCCAAACTGAGGTTCAGGTATTCCTGGAAGGAGCATGTCACTGGGGGGAGGGTATAAATTTACCAATCAACAAAGACGACCTTGCTAATAAATACCAGTTTTATCCAAACATTAATGATGATGGGGTGTGTGTGTGTGTGTACTTCGGCAACAATAACATAATATTTCTATTAAAATGGACGTAGCTGTGCTCATGAATTCTAAGGCTGATGGGGACTTTGAAGCCATGAGTGTTTGTCATGACATGCTTTTGTCCATACATTCTCTCTTGATTCTTAACCATTCTCCCTGTTTGCCTGTTTAAAGATAGTTTAACAGTTTTCTTTTTTGATACAATTTGTTGAACTATTTACTTAGTATAATCTTCTGTGTATAAAGTTAATTGAAAATAGATTTTAGTAAAAAATAAGACTGGGAATAGGAGAGGGAGGAGGAGGAGTGGTGGGAATGTGGGTGGGAGGGCAGATACGGTGAGAAGAATCACTATGTTCCTAAAGTTGTATTTATGAAATGCATGAAGTTTGTATTCCTTAAATAAAAGGTTTCTTTGGGGGAAAAAATAAAGGTAGTTCAAAAGAAAAATGTGACCGGCACTAGAGATGATATCCCTTTCATAATGTAATGATTAAATAGAAATGCATTCTTAAAATCATTCAAATTTGGTAAGGAAGTATTTGATACAACACCAAATGCATAATTCATGCAACAAAAAGCTGGCTGTACTTGGTTTGTAGAACATATGCTCAAAAGTTCGAATGGTGCAGAGACGATGTACATGGCCCCTAAATAAGGATAACATGCCAATTCATGAAGTGTTACACAGTTTTAACAGAAGGAAAAAATCCTGGAAGATAAGATTATGGATATTTTTGCCACAAAGACATGTTAAATGCTTGAGGAGATAGATATATTTATTCTGATTGAACATTATACAATGTATACATAAAACAAAAACAGCACATGGCACTCCATAAATGTGTCCAATTTTTATGTCTTTTTAAAAATATTTATCCTAAAGTACAAATAAAATTGTCAATAAAAATATCACACACAAAATTGATGCTAAAATTCATATGGAAACACAAGATGCCTTATAGCTAAATCAATCTTAAGCAACAAAAACAAAGTCAGGGGCATCACAATAGCAGATTTCAAGATCTATTATAGGGCAGTTATTATCAAAACAACCTGGTACTGGCACAAAAATAGACATGTAGTACAGCAGAATAGAATAGAAACCTCAGAAATTCATCCACACGTATACAACCAGCTAATCTTGATTTAGCTTAATAGCTAAAATCACTCCCTGGAGAAAGGACAGTCATTTCAACAAATTGTGTTGGGAAAATTGGATATATGTATGAAGAAATGTGAAAGACTCCTATCTTAAATATTTTATGAAAATCAATTCACAATGGGTCAAGGATCTAAATCTACAACATGATACCCTAAAATTATTAGAGGAAGACTTTGGGAAAACTGCAAGATGTTGGCACAGGCAAAGACTTCTTGGATAAGACCCTAGAAGCATAGGCAATAAAAGCAAAAATAGACAAATGGGATTACCTCAATCAAGAAGCTTCTGCATAGCAAAGGAAACACTCAGCAAAGAAAAGAGTCAACCAATAGAATGGGAGAAAATATTTGCAAACTATGCATCTGACAAAGGATTAATAGTCAGCATCTATAAAAAGCTTAAGAAACTCAACAGCAACAAAGTAAACAATCCAGCCAAGAAATGGGCAAAGGACAGGAACAGGCATTTTTCAAAAGATGAAATCCAGATGGTTTACAGACACATGAAAAAAATGATCAGGATCACTAGCAATCAGGGAAATACAAATAAAAACCATAATAAGGTTTTACCTCACTCCCATGATAGAATGGCTATCATCCAAAAATAAAAAAATAATAAATGCAGGCAAGGATGTGGGGAAAAAGGTACCCTAATCCATTGCTAGTGGGAATATAAACTAGTACAACTATTATGGAAGACAGTATGGAGGTTCCTCAGAAATCTGAAAATAGATCTACCATATGACCTAGCCATCTACTCCTGGAAATTTGTCTAAAAGAAATGAAATCAACATATAATTAAGAAAGTTATTGGGGGGCTGGTGCTGTGGCACAGTGGGTTAATGCCCTGGCCTGAAGCACTGGCATCCTATATGGGCGCCAGTTCAAGACTGGCTGCTCCACTTCCAATCTAGCTCTTTGCTATGGCCTGGGACAGCAGTGGAGGATGGCCCAAGTCCTTGAGCCCCTGCACCTGCGAGGGAGACCTGGAAGAAGCTCCCAGCTCCTGGCTTTGGATGGGTGCAGCCCCGGCCATTGCGGCCATTTGGGGAGTGAACCAGTGGATGGAAGACCTTTCCTTCTGTCTCTCCCTCTTACTGTCTGTAACTCTACCTCTCAAATAAATAAATAAATCTTTTAAAAAAGAGTTATTGGTATCCCCAACATTTATTCCAGCTCAATTCACAATAGCTGAGATATGGAATCAACACAGATATCCATCAACTGATGATGGATAAAGAAAATGTGATATATATACACAATGGAATACTACTCAGTGGTAGAAAAAAATTGAAATCCTGTCTTTAGCAACAAAATGGATGCAGTTTGAGACCATTTTGTTTAGTGAAATAAGCCAGTCCCATATGTTTTCTCTGATATGTGGTAGTTAATTTAGAATACAAAAAAAGTATAAAATGAAATTGACATCTTATGATTTGATTATTGTTTATAACCCTTGTCTCTATTCCTATGGAACAGTGGTCTTTCTATTGTTTACCTGTTGAACATTATGGGTAGTGGTGCATTAAGCATGTGGTTATAAAGCAAATTGAAATTACGTTATTGCAAAAAATTAAAGGAAAAATAGAAAAAAGAAAAGAGGGAAGGTTGAGGGAGGGATGGAAGTATAGTTATCTTTGAATTGTGTTTATGAAATACATGAAATACATTTTGTTTATATTAATAAAAATTAACCAAAATAAAAACAGACAAAATAACAAGAAATATACTAAGAAAAAATAATTAATAAAAAGGTAAAACCTTCTGCTCTGTGAATGACACAGTGAAAATAGTTCAAAGACAAGCCACAGAGTGAAAGTATTTGTACAAGATATGTCTGGTAAAGCAGTTATGTACAACATATATGAAGAACATGTAAAACTGAACAAGAAGAAAACAACAACCCAAATAGAAAGCGAGCAACTGCCCTAATCAAACACTTCAGTGAGATGTGCAGAAGGCAAATAATTACTTGAAAAGATGACTCACATAAGTTGTCATTAGGGAAATACAATCAAAACAACAATGAGACATCACTACATGCCTATTTGTAGAACCAAAAGCCCAAGCACTGACAACACTAAATGCTGACAGAATGCAGAGCCATAGTCATGGTTGATGGGAATGCAAAAAGGATTTTAGAAGGCAGCATGGCAATTTCTTAAAAAACTAAACATGATGTTACTACATGACTCAGCAATTGCTGTCCTACATGCTTGGAAAACTAAGTCCAAATAAAAAGTTGCACACTGATGTTTATTGCAACTTTATTTTCATAATTTCCAAAAACACGAAAAAGATTCCCTTCAATTAGTGAATGGATGAGCAAATTTTGGTACCCTGAAATACTGTTTTATGTTTTAAAAATAAGGAGCTATCAAACTATAAAAAGATGTGAATGGATCTTAAGTGCTTGTCACTAAATGAAAGAAGCCAATTTGAAAGGCTACCTACTAGATGATTCTAACTATATGCCCTTGTAGAAAAGGCAAAACTGTATCAACAGTAAAAAGACCAGTGATTCCCAAATTCAAAGGGTGGATTGAATAGGTGAAGAATAGGGTTGTCTTTGGAGTGGTGAACTTCTGTATGATGCTGTAATTTTGTATATAGCACAATATGCATTTATGAAAATGCATAGACTTTTACAGCACAGAGTGAACCTTCCTGTATTCAAACTAAGAAATATATGTATTATAAAAACACACAAATATAATTTAGAAGGTCAAGGAATCCAAGGATGGAATACATATGTGACAAAACCATCTAATTGTATTACAAATGTATGAAACGCCACAGTGAAGGAAATGCTGCAAAACATTGTTGATCTAAGTAACTTTGGGAATGAATGGGTCTATAAAATTCAAGGCAAAACAAGCCATGTTTAAATACTGTGTCCTAGTTGAAATATTGTTTCCCACAGGGATACGGGTTAGCAATTCTGACATTGCTATATAGATAGCTGGACCTGAACAATGAATGGCTGATGAGAGCCAGGTTTTGTACTCTTGGAGTGGGAGTGTATGGCTAAACCAGAGGAGGAAGCTAGAATGTTCCATGTCGTAATGGATTAGAGTTGGAGAGCTCGTATGAGCCACATTTAGCTTAGACAGACACAGATGTGTCCATTTGGACATTTTATAGATATCTGTGTGTGTACAAGTTAGCACACATGCATCTGTTTCCTTGCTCTGTCAGTTGAGACAGCCTAGAAGCAAGCAATGACATTTCAGTAACATCAAACAGACCCGCTTTCCAGATCGTGACTTGATTCCATCCTGCAACAAGGGAAGCAGCAATCTTTAGAGAAATGGCTGAATCCATGCCTGCAGCAAGACATTCATAAAGATGAGCCAAGAACATTTTCATAGTACCAGCAAATAAAAAATCTCTCAAAATACCCAAAACTAAAACAACGCAAGGGATACGTCAAGGTGATGCAGGAATCAATTAAAAGATCTCTCTATGGTCAAAGCTAGAAAAATTTGAATGACAAAATAAACAAGGCAATAATGGATTATAACACAAAGTGTAACATAAATATCCATGAGTTTGTATGATAAAAATCCATAACTGAAGAAACCCAAGGGGGAGAATATCCAAATTTTCCATGCCACAGAGTTCTAGTGGTGTAGGTGTTCCTCAAGGAGAGGGAGCGCTCCTTACTTGGGGCTGGGCATAGCGATCGCCCTCCAAAGTACATAGCAAGAAAAGAGGGGGAAATAGAGTGACTTTGCAGTGCAGAAATCTGAAAACACTACCTCTGCCAGGTGGCCAAGGTCCACATCCACAGTAGTAGGTCATGCTGATCGGACGTCCTCTCCACGGACACGTGAGCCAATGGCACCACCCTCAACCCCAGACTATCCAACTGTGAGAAGAACATCAAAGCCTGACCGAGAGACATTCAACAAAATGCCTGCCAAGGTCGTAAAAGACAAGGACAGGCTTGAGCAACTGTCCAGCTCACAGGGGCCTGAAGAAGCTTGATGGGATTCTGGAAGAGAAAAAGAACATTAGGTAAGAGCTGAGGGTGCCTGTGCAAAGTATACACATTGTTAATAATACACCAACGTTGGCTCACTAAAGGGGACGAGGGCACAGCCGGCATGGACACAGGTAATATTTTCAGAGGCTGGATGTGACATATCCAGGAAGCCTGTACTACCCTGGCTACTTCTCTGTGAGTCTAAAACATTCTAAACTAGGAACTTAGTATTTAAAAATGAGATAACACAGTAAAAACCACTTGATGAGTAGTTGATATTAAATGCAGATAAATGATAATGCAATTAAGAAATTTCTATTCACTCAAATCCCCTACAAGGTAAGCGCTCAGAGCAACTCCTCATAAGGCCTGTTCCCTTAGCAGCTGAATTCCAAGGGCATGGATACTGTGTTGCCAAAGTCTCAGAGAAGGGGCACCATTATTCTTCAAGAGACAAAGAACATTTTTCCCTTCTGAAAGGGAGGAGGAAAGCAGAGTAAAACAAGACAGAACATGTACTGAAAATGAACTAGATGCTAAGTTCCATTTATCTGTTCTAAATGCTTTACCTCATTGAATCTTCCAACATGCCTCAAAGCACTGTTCCCACAAGTGGTCGAAATAGAGGCAAAAATGAGACCCAGAGGAGTCAAATGACCCATGCGGCAGGTGCAGCCAAGCAGTGGGGAGGGGTAGAAAAGGGAGCTTGCAGCAGGATCTGAATACAGGAGCCTTGGCTCCAGAGCCATAGCCCCGAGACTACTTGCTGGCAGGTAGGTTGGTGCCCAGTAATGATCCTAAACTCCGGGGATGCTCAGTGTGAGCATATTGTGTGTGTGTGTGTGTGTGTGTGTGTGTGTGTAAACCAGGAAAGGGAATAAGTTTTTTCATTGGTGATGGTGCACATAGAGAGATGGTGGGTGGAAGAGCCAGAGACAGAATAAGTCTTTGAGAACTAGACATCATGTGGACAGCAAAATACTGCCAGAGAGGAGGCATGTGTCCCAGTTTTCTACTGCACTGCTGAGGGACTGTGGCTCAGCCCACTTTACTGTATTTTTTTATGAAGAACCAGAAGAGAGGAGTTGATGGGCCCCAAACTCAGGGAACTTATAAATGCTTAAGGAGATGGAAATGGTGATCACTACACAGTGCATGCAGGAATCAAATGATCACACTGCCCCCATAAATATGGATAATGTTATGTCAACAGGGAGAGGCACAGCAAGAATGAGAGGAAGAGAAGGATCATGGGAGGACTTTGGGCTACAAAGGCAGTGAGAGTTTGTGAAGCTTCCTCAGATCTCCAGGCTCACGACGGAGGGGTGGGGTGTGGCCCTGGGCAGACAATGGAGAACCTTATTATTATTCCCACTTGTCAGCGCCTTCCTGCCCCCCTACCTGCTCACTCCCCACTCAGATACCCTAGCAGCTCCTTCAATCCGGGCCACTTCCTCAGGGGAAACAGGATGTCTTCAACAGGCGTGGGCCAGGTCCCTGGGGGCTGGGGTGGGAAGGGGCTGCCTCATTGGTTAACACGGAGCTAGGTACCAGAGAGGAAGTGGTGTTTCCGGCTGGCGAGGAAGCTGCCATTTCCTCCTCCAGCAGGAAGTGGCCTTGGCTATTCTCAGCAGCCCGAAGCCATGTGGAGCAGTGGGAATCGCAGCCTGGCAGTGTCTCTGCTTTGCCTCCTGCCGGTTAACAATCTCCAAGTCAAAATAAACCGGCTCCTTGGGTCCCCCGGGCATGGTTAAGGTAATAATTGAGAGCGAGAGAGAAGCCAGAGGCCTGGCTGTAGCACAAAGGCACGGGGAAACTTTTTGAAGTAGCAGGCTAGGATTGGCTGCTGGGGCCTCATGAAAACTGTATAATTGAAGCATTGTGAAGACAAACAAACCAGGAGATCTTGTGATGGTTTCTCAAGCAGCCAGTCTCCACCTTGCAAGAATCTGGGCTGACATGGGCAGGGGGGATTGTTGATACTTTTAGCATATGTGTAGGGAAGTGTGGGAGAAGTGTGGGATTTGGTAGAAAGGAGCATGCAGGAGGGATCAGAGAGATAGCGCTCTAACCTGAACCTCTGCGGCAGGCTGTCTTGAGGGGCTTCCGCATGATCAATGCTGCTGTCCTCATGTCTCAATGGCCTGGAAGCAAGACCTGCCCAGCTGACCTCACACAGTTCCTCTGACATCAACTTGGATGCCTTCTGGGCCTTTGTCTTCTCATGCCCACTGGTTCCAGGGCCTGGAGGGTGCACTCCCTGCATCTGTCCTGAAAATGCAGCAAAACGAGAAAGTTTGCAATTGCATAACAAAGACATGAGCTGTTTTCCGCTGTGACAAGGACTGTGACAGAAGTGAGAGTGGTTGGAGGAAGTTGGAACCACAGCAGGTGGGGTTGGGGGCTTCCCTGAGGAGCTCACGTTTGAATGGGACCAACCCATGAGACTGCCGCCTAAGGGGACAGCCTCTGAGTGGGAGGAGGCTTGTTCTTTTATTTAATGTCTGTTGGCCGGTGGATTCTCTGACATGTGGGATGTGGTCATAAATAAGGCAGTCCAAGCCCGTCTTCTCATGGGGGTAATATTTTGCAGGAAGGAACAGCGAAAAGTAAGTGACTAATAAATTCAAGCATTGATAAGTACTCTGTAGAGAATTAAGACAAAGGTCGGTCGTGAGTAGAGTTACTAGGTGATCAGGCAGAGGAAAAGGCAGTGCAGCGGGCCTGAGGCAGGAAGGAAAGAGCAGGTCAGATAAACACAAGGGGTAAACTGTTCTTCTGACCCACGGCGGGGTGTGCCCCACGCCCTACCTGCCACCCCACTGTTCCCATCCATTGCTGCCCAAATCGCAGTGGCTCAGAGGCCCCTCGCCCTTGGTGGAATTCCAGCCCCTTCCACTGGGTGTCTGGTGGTCACACATATGGCTGGACATACAGCCGACCTACCGAGGCTCCATGACAGTGGTCTTCACGGTGATGGCCTCCATGAAAGCCTTGGTGTGGAAGCAGGTGGACAAGGCTGATGTCTAGCACAATGTAGCCGACGTCAGAGAAGTGGCTGCATCAGCTGATGGAACAGCACAGCTGAGGACCCCCTGCTGTCTGGAGGTGGATAACTCCCCGGAAAGAGTCCTGGGGTCACTCATTCCAAAAAATTGAAAAATTCCCAGAATTCCTGCTGTCTGCTAAAAAAAATGAATATCTAGCAGGGCCAATGAAAAACTAGCCCTCACCTCCAGCATCCATTGGTCTCTGCATTTAGTGGGCCTTTGCTACCAAGGTGAAGTGTCTGGATACGACTCCAAGTGCACCGGGAGGTGTCTCAGTCACCCGGAGACTTTCCGTGGCAAGTTCTAGTGAAGGCAACCCAGGCCGGCGTGCTCAATGGCAAGGGTTTATTGGTTCACCGTGACTGCGAGTTTGGAAGGTGGGAGGCTTCAGGTGTGGGCCGGTCAGGGCTCCCTGTCATTCCCCTGGCTCTGTCTTCCTCCTAGAGGCAGGTGCCTTCCTCTTGCTAGTTTCCCTCAAGGTCATAAGGTGGCTGCCATCAGGCACTGAGTCTGTGCTTTCTCACTCCTATTCCTGGGAGGAGAGAGGGACAGCATTATCCCCACAACCTCAAAATTCCACCCGAGCTTCCCACATCCCAGTGGCGGCTCTCCACACCCATCCAACCTCTGTGACCAAGGAAGAACACAAGCTCTGCTCCAATAGCACAGCCGGGATCAGCTTCTGTGGCTTGCCTTTGCAGCAAGGGTGGCTCCTACCCAAACTGCCAGACTGTGGGTGGCAGTGTGGATGTGGGAAAGTAGCAATGACGCCCATTACAAGAAAAGGGACTGATAGAGTTGCAGTTCCATTTCTCAAGATCGCACTAGCTGAAGACTAGGCTGAAAGAGGGCATGAGAGAAAGAAGGTAGGACCATTTGGAGCTACTCCAGGGAGTGACAATGGTGTCTAGGCCTGGGAGCGAGGCAGGGAGGTCAGAGCAAAAGGGACAGATTTGAATCCTGTCTCTGACCTTGGCAGCTGAGTGGCAATGGCAAGTCCCTTACTTCCCCACATTACCACTTGCAGATCTGTAATGCACTCGTATACAGTCTTAGCTGTCAGGAATAGAGTAGATACATGAAATGTATTGACCACGGTGTACGTCTTAGCCCGTTGGACAAGTCCCTTCCAGTGCTGGATCCTCGTGACTCTAGGAAGGAGCGCCTGTGCTCAGCATGTGAGAACTCTTCCCATCACAGGTGGAACCTTTCAAAATGGGAAACACTTATGCCATAGTGGCTATGAGACTTCTTTGTTCCCAGGGGATTTTTGTCCCTGGGCCCATCAGTCAATGTCCACACGTTGAGCAGCCCGGGGGGTGGTTTGTCATGCTCTTAGTCCACAAATATTGACAGAAGAACAAGGGTTGGCTTAATGAACTTACATGACACAAACCTGTTTGCTAAGTTTCCAGGAATTTCTTTGTGAACCATGTGGCAGTGTATTGTTGTCATTCTCCCTGTACCCCGACTGGAGTCTCAAGCCCAGGAAAACCCCCTGCTTATCACTTCATTCCAAAATGATTTTAGCAAAATCAATGGGTTGAGTGTTTTCCCTGAGGTTAATAAGTTTGTACAGTTACAAATAGCACTTCAGCCTGCATGGAGATGCGGATTTCTGGTAGAAAGTGAGTCCACATCAAATAGAGGGGACATGGTGCATGTTCTGGGCATTGGGGAAGTGGGTGGGTAGGAGTGGCCACTGCTTTGATTTTTTTGTTAGATTTCAGCTTGGATGTTGGGAATCCTTGAATTTACAAATGAGACTTCCTGGGCTTAATCTCTCTGCTATTTATTACAGTGAGATTGTTCACTCACTCAACAGTCCAGACACAGATGAGAACTAGAGAACCTACCCCTAAGACATTACTGTCTAGTGATGGACACAGGGAAATGGACGGGAACAGGGTGTGAAGTGAGAGCAGAGAGGGGCACTGAGTCCAGTCTTGCTTGGGCTGGAGGATATCATGGACTATTTACCAGAAGAAGCAGCGAGCTTCCTCCTGGAGGCATTAGGAAGGAAGACGTGTCCTCCTGCAAGAGAAGGTGAGAGATGGCAGAGATGGTGTTCCGGGTAGAAGTTCCCAGAATGTTCTGGAAGCCCAAAGTCCAGGGTGTGTGCCAGGGAGCTGTCTGGGGCAGATAAGGCTGAGTGGTGAGCGGGTGCTGGATAATGACGGTCCTGGAAACCACTCCGAAGGACCAGGAGGAACCATGGAAGGGCGTGAGGCAGGGGAAAGGCACCCACCTTGTGTGTCCTGTAGCACTTTCCGCTGCTGTGTGAAGAATGGGCAGAAAGGAGTAAGAAGGAAGCGGGGATGAAGGAGGTCAGCACATACCATCAGTGAGAGATGATGGCGGCCTGGATGGAGGCAGTGGGTTGCTGAGAAGTATCTGGGATGTGATTACTTGATCGCCAAGAAAGAATGGAATCTTATGTACCAGGTCATGATTTGTTTCCTTTTCTTTTTCATAGCATCCCTTGGAGGTAGGTATAGCTCAACAGGTTAAGTAACCGCAGGTCTATCTTCCCCAAACCCAAAACTAGTAGTGTCCAGTTTTCAACCCTAGAGCATGCCATTTTCTTACGTCAAATATAATGAGTTATTGCTCATCATATTTAAACTAACAACTAGAGACGTCTTAGCAATTCTGAGCAATTAAAGTGGAGAGAGAAATGCAGAGGGAAGCCTATGACTGGTACTCGTAGCTTTCAGGATTACCATCAACTTGTACCTCCTTCTGTCAAAACCCTAGACAGCATCCTCTCTGCAGTTTTAAGATTTATTGATTTGCAGAGGGAGAGGGAAAGACACACACACACACACCACACACACACACACACACACACACACACAGAGAGAGAGAGAGAGAGAGAGAGAGATCTTCCATTCACTGACTGATTCACTTCCTGAATGGTCATAATGGCTGGGCTGGGGCTGGACCAAACTAAAACCATAAGACCCAGATTCCATCTTGGTTTCCCATGTGGGGGAAAATGTGTGGCCATTTTCTGCTGCTTTCTCAGGCACATTAGCAGGGAGGTGGCTCAGAAGTGGAGCAGCCAGGAGTTGAACTGGTGCATATGGCTTGTTGGTGTCATAGGGCAGCATCTCCTTTGTATGTATTCAATGGAGGTCTTGGTTCTCTGGGTTCTTTTGCAAAAATTACATGTTCGTCCTAGCCTGGCTTTAATCATCACAACCTGGAGTCCTCATCAGACTCTCTGCCCTGTCTCAAACCAGTGCTTAAAGGACACTCTTTCCCTTAGAAGAAATGGTGCAATTTTCCTAAACATGGGTCATTTCCCCCTGGCAAAAATGTCAGATCCCAAACTGTCATTTAACAAGCTGTAGCCGTCTGAAGAAAGGCTGTTGACATGAGCACCTTTTTCCTTTTTTATAGTTCTGTGAACCTCCCCTCCCACGATATTCCTCGTGCTTTATTTACTGCAGCTTTGGGTTTATTTTGGGGTGAGCTTTCCTGAAGCTGAATCTTAGGATGTGATTCTTATCCCAGTCACATCCTGGGGAGTTGTTTTGTGACTTGTTTGAATGCTCCTGGCACCGAGGAAGAGGCAGGGGCCGGAGGATGTCAAGTCTTGTGTGCAGGAGGCCAACAGAGATGACAAACATGAGTTTGGGTGGAAATAGTCCCCAAAGCAACCCCCGCTGGTACCCACAGGGCTCAAGCTAATCCAGCTCAGACTTTATCAATGATCTGTTCCGGGGACTGATATGTCTCATGGTTTCCAACAGCAGAGTGATTTGTGATTATTAGCTGTTCAGACATCTGATGATTAAAACTGCCAGTGCCGGGGATTTTCTTGTTTCAGGAAATTTTGGTTGGGAGGCAAACTGGAAGCTTACCAACAGGCAGACATGAAGGCGAGGAAGTCCAGACGGGGGCCGGAACGGGACTGTGGGAATGGAACAGAGGCAGCAGAAGTGGAGAGCTTCCATGTCAGATAACTCCGAGTGGGAACCCTGCTACCTAAGCCCAGTTTCTTCACTGGCAAACTTGAGGTGATGAGACTTTAATTAGACAGTGTCACATGGGTAGAGACAGTGGAGGGTCTTGGTTCAAGTTCCTCTCCCTTTCCTCTAGGTGGGAAGTGAACTGAGGTTTGGTCTGATCTGGGGGATGCATGGTTGTCAGTGACCTGCTGAGACCATTAGGAGGAATTCTGGGCCCTGGCTCTGACTCCTAGTGATGGGGGAGAGCTCGTGGAGGTCGTACACAGCCACATGAGGCTGTGGTTCTCAGAGTGTGGTCTGAGGGCCCCTTTTGAGGGGGTCAATTTCAGAGGTCCATGAGGTCAAAATCATTTTTGTAACACTGTTCCTTGTCCTCTTCAGTGGATGAAGTTTTAACTGATGGCGCAAAAGCAGCAGTGGGTACCGGTGCCAGTCCATTAGTCTGAACCAAGGTGGTGCTGCCAGACCGTAGGAGTTAGTGTATTATTCACTACAACATGTGCCCAGTTTTAAAAACAAAAAGCCTGTTTCACATAAGAATGTCCATGACAGGAGTCAGCATTGTGGCATAGTAGGTTAAACCTCCACCTGTGGTGTTGGCATCCCATATGGGTGTCGGTTAGTGTCCTGGTGCTCCACTTCCAATTCCAGCTTTCTGCTATGGCCTGGGAAAGTCGTAGAAGATGGCCCAATTGCTTGGGCCCCTACACCTGCATAGGAGACCCAGAAGAAGCTCCTGGCTCCCGGCTTCGGATCAGCTCAGCTTCAGCCATTGCTGGAGTGAACAAGTGGAAGAAATACCTTTCCCTCTGTCTCTCCCTCTCTCTGTCTGTAACTCTGCCTCTCAAATAATTGATAAATAAATCTTTTAAAAAAAGAATGTACACAATGAAAAAGTAAAATGATTAAAATTATTATATTTCTACCTTTTTAATGATGTGTGTGGCAAAATGGGAAGTTGCTGTAGCATCTTTGCTGCCTACCAAAATCCGATGGCCATCTTGAGGAAGAGTACTGCCACAACCGACCGAGCTAGGAGTTCAGCTGGCCAGGGTTTGTCATGAAGGTCATTTTCCTTTGGAAAAAAAGAACTGACAAGACATTGTGGTTGTTCAGCCTTTGTATATATATTCGTGTGTGTGCGTGTGTGTGTGTGTGTGTGTGTATGTCTTTCTGCCTTTCTAGCTGTCTCTACCTTCAATGATGAAGGCAATGCTGTCACTTCAAGGAAAAAACTGGACAATACTTGCAGCCAGTAATCAAGTAGGAGTGTTGAAACGACAAACTGGAAAACTTGTGTCCTCCGCCGGAAGCTGCGGTCTATGAGTTGTTTCTGTTGCTACAGCAAATGACCTCAGATGGGCCACACCAATGTACTTCTCCCAGCTCTGGAAGCTGAGACGTCCTGGGTCAAGATGGCGGCATGCTTGGTGTCGGGCGAGGGCTGCTCTCCGCTTCCGAGGTGGCACCTTGACCTTGATGTCGTCACCCGAGGAAGGGGAGGGGCGACAGAGTGCAGGAGGCCTCTTCCAGCTCTTTCTTCAAGGCTCTAATTCCTTTCACGATGCAGAGCCCTCATGATGGGATCATCTCTTATAGCCCCAGCCACTCAATAGGATTGGAAATTAAGTTTCAGTATGAATTTTGGCGGGGACTCATTCAAATCACCGCAGCTGGTTTCAGATCCCACAGTGCAGTGTGCCTTTAAGAAGCCATTACTTGTTAACTTCTGTTGTACTGTCAAAGACGAACATCAGCAACTATGTGAGTAGGTATTAGAATTCTCCTGTCTTGTCCAAGTCATTGTCTGCAGAGACCAGATTTCTGCACATACTTCAACCAGATAATGTGTAACAATAGACTGGATGCATTCGAGATATGAGAATCCATTTTGTTTGCTAGTAAGTAAGATATTAAAGAAACTTGTAAATGCATAAACAATGCCATCCTCACTTTTTTAAGGTTTATTTAATTTATTTGAAAAGTTAGAGTTAGCCGGCGCCGTGGCTCAATAGGCTAATCCTCCACCTTGCGGCGCTGGCACACCGGGTTCTAGTCCTGGTCAGGGCACCGGATTCTGTCCCGGTTGCCCCTCTTCCAGGCCAGCTCTCTGCTATGGCCAGGGAGTGCAGTGGAGGATGGCCCAGGTGCTTGGGCCCTGCACCCCATGGGAGACCAGGAAAAGCACCTGGATCCTGGCTCCTGCCATCGGATCGGTGCGCCGGCTGCAGCGGCGGCCATTGGAGGGTGAACCAACGGCAAAGGAAGACCTTTCTCTCTCTGTCTCTCTCTCTCACTGTCCACTCTGCCTGTCAAAAAAAAAAAAAAAAAAGTTAGAGTTACAGATAGATGGGGGAGGGGAAGGGGAGAGAGAGAGGGAGAGAGAAAGAGAGAGAGAGAGAGAGAGAGAGAGAGAATCTTCCATCTGCTGGTGAAATGGCTGCAATGGCCAGGCCAAAGCCAGGAGTCAAGAGCTTCTTCCTGTCTCCCACGTGGGAGCAGGGGTCCAAGCACTTAGGCCATCTTCTGCTGCTTTCCCAGGCACATTAACAGGGAGTTTGATCAGAAGTGGAGCAGCAGGGACTCAAACTGGTGCCCACATGGGGCACTGGTATCACAGGTGGAGGACTTAACCGCTGTGCACAATGCCAGCCTCATTTATTGTTATACACACTTTTTCCATGAAGAATGTTATTTAGATTAACATGTGGTAGGTTTATTATTGCTATTTTTAAACTTAAAAAATAAAAATTCTGAAAAGTTCTAAATTTTAATCTCTAATATGGCAAATATCACAAAATATGATCCCAAGAAACACAAGCAATAGCTCTTTGGAGTCCTCAGTCATTTTCAAGAAAGTAAAAAAATCCTTGATTCAAATCTTGGTTCTGTGATTTGCCAACTGTGCTACCTAAGACAAGTTATGCAACTCTGTTGTGCCTCAGTTTCTTCACTTGTAACACAGAGGTCATTTTAGCCAATCTCATAAAGGTAGGCTGTGAGAATTAAGTGAAGTTTAACATATGTAAAGAGGATAAACAGTCCTGACACGTTAACAAGTGCTATATTGGTATTATGACAATTACAGTTGTTACAACACAGTAGTATAGCCTAAGAATCCATCTTTCTGTTTTTTTTTTGTTTTTGTTTTTTTTTTTTTGTTTTGTTTTTTTTTCTCTACCAGGCTATGACATATCCAGAGTAGGATTTGTCCTTGACTCATTTCTGTCTCCTACCACCAAGTGTAGCATCCAGGAGCCAGTCACAGAACTTGGTGGCTAGCATTGTGGTGTAACTAGTGATGTTACTGCCTGCAATGCTGGTATCCCATAGCAGAACAGATTCAAGTCCCAAATGCACCACTTCCAATCCAGCTCCCTGCTGATGGCTTTGGAAAAATCATGGAAGATGGCCCAAGTATGGGCCCCTACACCTACTTGGGAGACCCTGCACCTACTTGGGAGACCCTGATCAAACTCTGGGCTTCTGGCTTCAACCTGGCCCAGTCCTAGCTGCTATGTTGAACTGAGGAGTGAACCAACGGATGGAAGATCTCTCTCCATTTCTGTTACTCCTTCTCTGAACCTGATTTCCAAATAAACAAATAAATAAATCTTTGAAAAAAATTTAGTGAATGAATGAGTGAGAAACAGGGAGAAGGCAGAGCACATTCCAGCCAAATCCTTGATAGAAGAGTGAAGACACTCAAGTCCAAAATGCAAAGAGTGAGACTGTAAATGGGTGCTCAGGGCGGAAGCAGGGAGGAGCAGCCAACAGAAACTAGACTGAGGTAGGAACAGGTAAGGGTGAAGGAAGAGCATCCCAGGAGTTTGCACTGAATTCTGGTGTGAGGTCTCCATGGGTTGCTGTCTGCTGCCTGGCAAGCAGTGTGTCAGGTTGTATGAAGACACAGGGTGGAGACCGGCCCCACCTGCTGGTGGGGCTGAGTAAAACAGTCTTCCTGATTCTCTGTGGGACTTTATGGTCAGCCCCCGGCTGAGTGGGGTTGGGGAGATCAGAGATCAGGAATTAAGGCTGTAGCATTAACAACAAGGCTCTCCTTATTTTTCAGATCTACGTTTCACTTGATTAGGTGTATGTCTGACCATCTTGTCCTTGTGAATTGTTATTCTGAGGTATTTTTGGACATCCAGGAAGGAAGGGAAAAAAATGACATTCAATGTCTGCTGTGTGCCAGGCACTTTATTTATGCTTCGCCACTGGAACCTCACTGCCTCCCTGTGAGCAAGGCGCTGTGATCTCCACTCTGGACAGGAGAAAACCGAGGCATGGGAACCCAATAGCGTTTCCATGATTAATCTGTGGCCTAGACAGGATTTGAACCCTCATCTGTGTGACCACCAAGTCTGTACCTTTTGAAAAAGCAGATATTACTTTTCATTATACAATTTCTACATATTGATGGTTTACAATTGAGAAACTACTGATAAACAAGTTTTACAAGTTACCTATAAATTCCATCATTTAGATATAGAAACTATGTATGGTATGTTTTTTCAGGTAATTTTTTCCATGTATGAGCTTAAAACCATCCTTTTTATTTAATGATATATTGTAAGTATCTTTTTGAATCTATGAATGTATTTATATACATTTTATTATATGAACATGCTGGTTGTCTAACCAATCTCTGTTGTTAAATTTTTAATTTATATCTAGATTTTCACTAATGTTAAAAAGAATGCTGCAGTAAACAACCTTGCCACTTCATCTCTTTGTGTATCTTTACTTCTATAAGATAAATTCCAGGAGGTGGAATTGGAGATTTCACATACATTTTGGCTTTAAAGACGTTACAATATGCAATATTGCCAAATTGCCCCCAGGAGACTTGTGAAAATTTTAATTCCCACCAGCAGAGTGGTGAATATTCCCATTACTTTGCATCATGAACAACAAGTGAGGATGGATTTTAGTAAATCTAGAAAAGAAAAAAGATCTTTGCCAGTTGGATAGCCAAGCACACGATATTTGTTTTAGTAAATTTGTGTTCTTTCAATTCCACCTTCCAGCTTCTTGATCCAGGTTGAAGAATGCTCTGCAGCAGACTATGGCACATGCTCACATGTTAGCTGCCCAAGGAGATCCTGTGCCCTGTCTGAGTTGGCTGGGTGGGAGTGGCCAGGGGGCCCCATAGGAGGCAGACACGGGTCTGGGTTTGGCTGGGCAGTGGGACAGTTGGATGGTAACCATCAGGGTGCTGGGCATCCCCCTGTCACAGTAGGCTTTCTCACAGGGGACTGTGAGGTTATTCTAGACAAACAGCAGGTGCCACAAAGTCTGCCAGGGCCAGTGAGGCCTCTGGCGAGAGTGAGGTGTGGGTGGATGGATCTGGCACTGGAGCTGGGACTCAGGGCCGGACACCTGGGCTGGAGGATGCTCAAGAGACTGAAGGCTGTCCCAGGGTCTAAGTTGTTCACTTGCGTATCCAGGTTGCAGCTCTTGACTTCTCCAATGCCACAGGCAGCCCATGCTCTCCCTGAAGGCAGATCTGTTGGGAAAGCTACATGCAAAATGCAAGGTTCTGGGGTGAGCACAAACGGGAACCATCAGAGATGAGTGTATGAAATGCTCAATGACATCCGAATGAAACATTTCGATTATCCCATCGTAGGGACAGTCCTATCAGTGAGGCTATAAATACTGCAAGTTGTTTGGGTAAATCTTCTCCATGTGCAGTGCTCCTGGGTTTGACTCTGTGGCTTTCCCCCTTTTCAACTGAAATGATTCATCAATTTTCCTGTAGTGTGACTCAACTTTCCTTGGAAATGCTAACATAGTCATGGAAGTGAGTTCAGGTTATTCTTCCTGGGAGCCCTGCTGGATTCTTCCTATCTCTGTCTGACCCACTGTTTTCAAAGGTCCACTCTGTGTGCGACCTTGGCCTTTCAACTTCCAAGTTTGTGGCTGATTTCTAAAGTACACTCTGTGTGCGACCTTGGCCTTCTAACTTCCAAGTTTGTGGCTGATTTCTCTGGTCCGGAACTTTGTGTTCCTTTCCTGCCCCAACTACAGGTGTTTGGGTTGGCTAGGGTTCCAGGCTCTAGAAGAAGAAAGCTTAGTTGGGAGGGAGGGGGGAACTACGGAGATGGGACTGAAAATCTCAGCAGAGAGGCACAGGGACAAATGCAGACAAGACCTCTCTGACAGGGCCTGAGCCATGGCCTGGCAGAAGCTCTGTGTGTAACTTCCCTGAAATGAAGACCATCCTTGGAGTGGCCCCAGCAGGCTGACTTACTTGTTCCTGTGAGTTCCAGCTGCCCACATCAGATTCCTCCACGGCCCTAAATAGTGAACTTTGGGTGCCATGGGAGAGGGTAGTGATTGCAACTGCAAGAATGAGAGGGCTTTGAAGGCATGGGGGTGATGGAATGTAAGGATTGAAACCAGCCATCGGCCAAGCAGTGCTTACTCCAACTGCCTGTCTACACTTAGGGATGGGGGCATCAGGGAGCTATTCTGTGAATTATGTATTGACTTATCCTCTACTTGGTTCACAAAGTATTTGAAGGCAGCTGATTTTTCAGGACTTGAAAGAGCAAGACAAAATGCACTTCAAGAAAAACTATGCAGCAAAGAGGAGATAAAGTTAGGAAAGAAGGAAAAAGCTACGGGCAGATGAGGTAAGGACACATTCCAGCGATGTCAACCGGTCAGTTATATGTGTCACTGGGGAGCTACAAATGTGGTCTGCTTTTTCAAGAAGTTATGTACAAAAAGGGAATGTACCAAACCCATTCTTCTAAGCGCAGCCCACAGGTTTCATCTCCTCTTCTAGCAGTCAGGGAGGTGAAACAAATACTTTCAGATACAAAAATCACTTCTCACCTCCAGAACCTGGGTTCAGTAAAGGCAGAGATTGATGCCTCTCCTTCTTCTATTTTTTTTTTTTTAAAGATTTACTTATTTGTTTGAAAGGGAGAATTACACAGAGAGAAAGAGAGGCAGAGAGAGAAAGAAATCTTCCATCCACTGGTTCACTCCTCAGATGGCTGCAATGGCTGGAGCTGGGCTGATTCAAAGCCAGGAGCATTGAGCTTCTTTCTAGTCTCCCACATGGGTGCAGGGGCCTAAGGACTTGGGCCATCTTCTACTGCTTTCCCAGGCCATAGCAGAGAGAAGATTGGAAGTGGAACAGCAGAGACTCGAACCGGCGTCCATGTGGGATGCCGGCGCTTCAGGCTGTGGCTTTGCCTGCTATGCCACAGTACTGGCCCCGATGCCCCTTCTTATTTCACTTTAGAATCCTGAGTCTTGGGAGATGTGATTTGGGGATTTGATAGAACTGGGCTCTGTCAAAGTTCTGCAGGTAGAACTGCACTCACTGCAAGTCCTATCCAGTAGCTGAATGACCTCAGACAGCTGCTGAGAAGATTCAGGTGAGACTTGCTCTCCTTCGGGTGGATGAGGAGCCTGGTGGTCAAGTCACAGTTTATCTGCCCTCTGCTTGCTAACTCATGGCAGGTTTGTATCTTCCTGACTTCACGGACTCCTGGCAGAGGAGGCTCAGAAAAGTTCAACGACTTGTCAAGGATCCATCGCCAGTTGCAAGAACTGAAACGTGGGCCTTCTGGTTTCATAGTCCCTGCTGTTTCGCCCTCACAGAGTAACTTCCCCCAACGCCATCATTCCAGCTGTCAGCCAGAGAAGTCTCCCGTTATAAAGGCTTATATGTTAGCAGAAATATTACCGCGTTGAGGAGACAAGTGCTTGTTCGTCCTTGGTGTGACTGAGCTTTGCTTCCTATGACCCTTCCTAGGCAATTTGAGCCTGGAGGAGAGAAGTGAGGGGGGTCTGTGGCGAGGGGGCCGCTGCACTGATGCCTCACACAGCACTGAACCCTTCTGCAGAGTGCACTCAACGATCCTGGCTTTGCTGGACAGCAGAGGATTCCCTCCCACGTGGAAGAAAACTTAGAAGTAGCAAGCTTTCCATGAGGCATTCTAGAATGAAGGCAAGTGGGAACAGAAGCTAGACGGACTCCAGGAGACCTCATTGTTGTGGAACGTGGAAGAGGAAGTGGGTGTCAGACCACCAGGCCTTGGGCAGTAAGACAGGGGTGGGCTTGGTGCTAGGGTGGCCTCCGTGGGGAGTCAGGTTCCTTTGCAAGCGGACGTTTACTTGGCCTCAGGATCTCTTGGGATTGTCTGGGAGTGCGGGTTCAGACTAGAAAAACACCTCCCTGGCTGCAGGCGTGCAGTGGTTCCTTGTTGTTTCCCACTTGTGCAGCCAGGGCAGGTCCGGTTTTCAAGGCTCTCAGCCACGCAGGCACTGATGTGGGAGGGAGCTTGAGCAGCAGATTCTAGCAAGTCAGGGGATGAATTGGGCAAGGTCCAGGGCCATGGAGGGGGCTGAAAACCTGACTATTTTTTTCTCACAGATGAGAGCTGAAATCAACAGGATTGGGTTCCAACCAGGAGCACCTCAAGTGTGACACTGACCACGTAGTCCATTGTTGCCACCAGCACTGGCAGTGACCATGGGTGTTGGGAAGGTGCTCAGTGACTGGGACACACAGAAAGGAAGAGGTAGCCCCTGTTTTCAGGGATCTGGTGGTCTTGGGATGGTGATGGAGATCTACCAAGACCAGTGGGCAGGGCCTGGTCCTACAGGGCCTGTGTGCAGGATGAAGCGCTGGTGCTTCACCGTGTAGGTGATGGGAAGCCATGGAAAGTTCTCGGCAGGCAAGCAGCAAGGTCTCTGGCTGCTTTGGAGGGATGAGCCTGCAAGCAAGGAGAACCCAGGTTTCAGAACCATTTGAGGATCGAAGCAATGTACACAATGTAGGCAATTCTGGAAGCACTGGCTAACAATTAACCTAAGGAGAACCTGTATTGACTCTTTGCTCAACTCTTGATGAAATATAGAGACGTTTTCAAAGGTTTGTGAAAAATACCAATTATGAAAAGCCATGCTTGAATTTCAAAATACTTTGCACCCAAAAGAGTTTACCTTCTTTAAAATTTTGATGTAGTTCCCTGTTAATCCTTTGAAACGTAGAGAATGAAAGAGACAGAGAAACAAGTAGGGAAACAGATGGAAAAAGAGAGATCTCTTCCATCACTGACTGATTCACACCCCAAATGGCTGCAACGGCCATGGCTGGGCCAAGCTGAAGCCAGGAGCCTGGAACTCCATCCAAGTCTCCCACATGGGAGGCAAGGACTCAAGTGCTTGAGCTGCTCTCTAGGGGGCATATTAGCAGGAAGTTGAAATCAGCAAAACAAGGATTCAACTTGGGCGCTGTGGGTGTCCTGAATGGCATCTTAACTGCTACACCAACACCTGCCTCCATACTGATCTTCCAATTTCATTCTTCCACAAGCTTTGGAAGTTCCCTTATATCCATGTCTCTCTCGAACCTGCATAATCTCTTCTCAGTCATCACCAGATTCTCTCCACCAGCCTACTCCTAGTGTGGCGTTCACGTGGTCTTTCTCCCCAGCCGGGAAGGCTATGGGTTCTACCCTTACCAGCGAGGGTGCCTTCCAGCTCCTTCCAAGTTTCTCTAAGATTTCCCCCTCAGCCCTCCACCCTCTCTTCCTATTTGCAGGGGTGGGTGGCCTTCTAGGCAAATAACCCAAGGGAGGATGGGGCTGCTGAGGGTGTGAGGCTTCTGGGGCACAGCCACACTGGGAGACACGTTTATGCAAACAAGATCAGGCTGGGAGGAGAGACCCAGAATGTTGTTAGCTGCAAAGGGACCTCCATATCTGTAGCTGGAGGAAGGTGTAGAACATCAAGTTCATTAGGCAAGTTGGGGGTGGTGGAAGGATGTGAACGGAATATGGGCAGTGAAGTCCAGATCTAGGAGGCCAAGAGTGAGGTGGAGTGAGGCTGGAGGAAGAGATAAGCACAAATAGTTCAGGACTCACTGCACCAACATCCAGATTGTGCTGTGAGCTCCTTTCTTGTGGTTCCACTTACTAGGTTCAGGCACCATGGCCTAATGGAAATACCCAGGGCATTGTGGGAAATTATACATTTGGATATGAATAGAGCTCTATGCGTTTTACACAAAGATGGAAGCAAAAGGAAGGAATGAAAGAAAAATAGATGTTTAGCAAAAAGGAGAAAAGGGGCCAGTGGATTTAGTGCTCACTGGTGTTAGTAGGTTCTAGTACCTGGGAGCATGCAGCTCTTACACAGCTCTCATGTAAAACCCCTACCCACATGCAATAGGCATGGTAATGGGGGTAACAGTAAGTACGTGTCTGACAGAGTGAGACCCAGGAAGGAAACACCAGAGGGGGTGTTGCAACAATATGTAAATTTGATGAAACCAGCCAGCTTGAAGCTTCTAAAGGACTATGTGTTTCCTTGATGGTGCAGGAGTTTCCATCTAAGTATATCAGTGTAGGCTGTGACTGTCTCCTTAGCTTTTTGCGTGGATTCGAGGGTGGGTTTCTAAGGGTGAGAACTCTGTCCAGCCAATGGTTTTTAACCTGAACTGGGGTGGTGGTGGTTATGGCTGCCTTGACTATTCTCTTTGCCTCTTGCAATCACCAAGGCTGATTGAGACCACTCCCGAGCTTCTGTAATTGGGCAGATTCACATTGTTTATAAAGGGCACACCATGACCCAGGGGCCACCATGAAGACTGGGGAGGTGTTCCCTGTCATTAAAATAATTACACGGGAGGCCATTAGACTTAGGTGGCTCTGGTGCCCGGGTTTCTAGGTAAGCAAACTGAAATCTAAGTCAAAATTAAAAAAAAAAAAAAAAGAAGTTATGGTTAGCCAACCACAGGCAGCTTACTGGACTATAGTTACATTGTGTTCAATTTCCTACCAGGATGGGGTAAATAGACAATTGCTTAAACTTTAACCAATCAAAATATTTCTTTGCTTTGCCTCCACATTCACTCCATGAAAGCCTTGTCTTCCTGTTCCTTTCTACAGAGCTTCCCAACCCTTGGTGTTCTAGCCATGGACACCATTTACTCAAACTTCCCAGTATTTTAGGCACCTCACTTTATCTTTTAACACTATACAAGGTTGCCCACCTATGGGGTGTAAGCCATCCACAATCAACTTTTGGAGATATGTAGGAGGGGCTACCTTCCACTAATTCAAGTTCAAGCACCATGCACACCAGTGGGGGCCTCATTCTGGCCAACAGCTAAACCTCACCTGTGGTATTCACAACCGCTCTCTGCTACAGCAGTCTCATGTTCCAGACAGCTATGGAAGGATTATGTTCCCAGCTCCAGTGGAGGCGATGCAAAGACAAATGGTCCAACTGACTTACCTGGGGTGGCTTCTTGGTGTGTCAGGACCAGAGGTTGTATTCACAGAGGTGTCATCGTAAGTTCAATGTTCTTTCCACTGCACTTCCCCCCATCATGGTTTTCTCTCCAGACTCTCATTATGGGAGCAAGAAAACTGTGATTCAGAGGGGCTGCTAGGCTACTATTCTAAGATAGGCCCAGGACAGGGACCTCAGCTCAGCTGCACACAGAGCAGCATCTGTTGGAAAGGCCTTCTTCTTGGCAACACAGTACTGTACCTTGGCTAGCGTCTGTGTGGGAAGTTCTCACTGAATGTCTAACCCCATCTTTCTCAAGTTCAGTCTCAACTCGAGGCTTTTCCATTGAAGATGAGTAAGGTGGTAGGGTAGGGGTGGGGTAGGTGGGTTTGCAAAACATTAATGAATGTCATCTGTGTTTTTTCCCTGACCCAGCTTGGCCAACTGCACTGGGTTGAAATTCCACATTCCATTGTCCTCCTTCTAAGAAAACAGAACTGACTCTATTTAGCCCTAGGAATGGTCTGGGTAGACTGGCTTGGGAGAATTTGCAAACCAGATGAATTCACTGTTTACCATATCTCCTCTCGTCAAAAGCGAAATATTTCTGAAGGCCATTAGCAGTATGTTCTAAAAGGTTTCCCAGCCTTTATTCACCTGCATTGTGGTCAGTTTGATGATCAGTAGAACTTTCTTACTCATTTGTATATGTATCTTTAGGTACTCCAGCCATAGCAGTCAGCTATTTGGTTACTACTCAATTTCTTTCTCCATCTACCACCCTTCTTTGTCAATCTGGATGGTCACCATAGGACTCTGGTAGCCATTTACAGCATGCCATACACATCAGTATTCTGTTAACAGATGACTAGACCAGGAATGTGCAGCAAATTCAAGTCAGTCTCTTGGAATTGGAACTGGGATACCGAGAGAGTCTTGGTAATTTGTTCAGCCATTGACTCTGAAAGGAACAACCTTCGAGGATACTGCTAGTCTTGTTGGTTATTACTGGAGAGGAGGGCAGCTTCTGAAGCAAATGTGAGCAGAGGGAGAAGAATTAAGCAAGTTTGAGAGAGAAACAGGTGAAAGACGGAGCCAGAGACCTATCTCTGCTTCCAGACCTATTAGAAACCCAATTAGGACCCTTTCTTTGAGTTTCAGAGCCTGCCCCTATATCATTGTCATACAGTGCTCCCTTTTGCTCAACATATTTCTAGTTGGTTCCTATTCATAGTCCTTTATGGCACTTTATCCAAATGGTTCTCAAAGTGTGACACCAGGACAAGCATTGTCACTGTCATTGAGGAACTTGTTAGAAATACAGATTCTCCTTTCCAACTCAGATCTCCTGAATCAGAAAATATGAGGGTGAGGAAAAGAAAGCCTCCAGATATTTTTAAAGTTGAGAACCACTGATCTGGTCATCTTAATAGTGGGTGGGAAGAGCGTGGGCAGGCCTGGATTTGAACCATGGATCCATGAATGAATGACATGACTCTGAGCAAATCACATCACCACTGGGGACTCAGCTTTTTCAGCGGTAGAATGAAGGAGAAAGACATTTACTTCATGTGGCAGCTGGAAGGAAAGCCCACGCCCCAGGCACTTACAAACCATCAGTTTTGTTTTTGTCTCTGTAGACCCTGTTCTGACAAATAGAAGAAAAATGGCATTGACTCAAGTCATTCGTTAAGGGGGCACAATCTTGGTTTTTGACAAACAACCCATTATCTTACTGAAGAGGTTACTGTTCAGAGTTCACCCTGATCAGCACACCTAGACATCAGCCTCCTGGGACCAGGCTCCCGACATGGTCATGGGGAAGTTGTGAGTACAATAAATCTAAGCTCATTTTGATCGTTCGTGTTGTAGTGATAGGTTGTCTGGACCATTCTAGAGTAGAATGAAGAAGTCCACTAGGTCATCTTTGGGGAAGAAAAGTACAGGTTTCCATGTATTCATTTTCATTCACAAACTCATCCATTCATTTGTCTACTTATCTTGTGTTCATTCATGAATCATTCATTCATCCACCCAATACTTATTGAACTACTTGTGTGGATACCATGCTAGATACTGTGAATCTATAGATATGATCCTCCATGATTTCCCTCCCTTGGCTGCCAAATGTTCACAAATAATAGCATGAGTGCAGACACAGAGATAGGATGTGGTCTGGGCATGAGGAGATTCCAGTTAGAACATTTATTGTTTGGAGCAAAAGGCAGACGGTAGGAAGTATGAAGCAGGAGAATCAAGGCTGGTAACAGAATGAGAAAGCTAAAAGACAACATCTGCTTTGGTTTCGAGAGCATACCGTTCTGTAATTAACAGCAGCGGATGTTTTTCAAGGACCTCCCAGTTCTCTGGGGCACCATGGGGCTGACCCCGGATGGATGGCCCTCCAGGTAGACACATTTGCCAAATACTGTTCATGCTGGTCATACTCTGCAAGGGGAGGGCTGGCTAGCTCTCACTGAGAAGGAATCCTTGTGTCTGCCCCTGCTTGACAGCTGAATCAACGCAACCCCAAGTCAACTCCTTCTGGTATCCAGAAAGCCTGGCTATTTTCTGTATGAATCTCCACCCAGTCCTTGGCGTTTATTCACTGGAACTTCCAGTTACGTGCAAGATGGGGCGAAAACATTGAACCTCTCCCCAGACGGCTCTTCAGGAAATTGGTTCAATTGGATGCTTCCTCAGACGTGTCCTTTAGGGAAGTCCGGGGCCACTATTTCAAACGCACAAGAGATGGGGATGGCCTGGGAGAGAAGACAGCTACCTAATGAGTTAAGTGTTCAGTCTTGCCTCTTATATAAAGGGTGGCTTTTCTGTTTGCTTCAATTACAAACTCCCTTAATGAGAGTCAAACTGTGACTTTCTTCTTCCCAGACCTTATATAAGAAGAGCAGAAATAATGAGTAACACATTGCATGGAGTCGATAACACCCTTAACCTCCCTTGACCCTTGCCACTGCACTGCAGAAGTTAGTAACACTTCACTCCCATTGAATAGATGAGATGAGGTTCGTCTCATTCAAGTGTCTGGACTCCTTTTTAACCCCAGCTTCCTGTCTGTAGATTTTATGCTCATTCCACTGAAGCAGGCTTTTTTCAAGGAAAACCATTGTTCCCAATACACACGACCAGGAGACACTTCCCAGGAGAACTTGGAAATGTGGAGACAAGATTATCCTCAAAGAGTTAAAGTTTAAGATAGACACAAGAGGATTAGTGAGGAGACAGGATGGCTCGCAGGACTCCGAGAGTCAGCTGATCTTAATCCAAGCCCAGATCTTAAATATATTTGAAGAGGGAAGGAGGGAAATTGAGGTGCTTTGTCCGTGCTGTGTGCTAGGGGTCACATGAGGTTATCTTAATTGGGTGCTGTTAGATGGTTGATTCTGCTAACTCCTCTTGTGCTGATCCTTAGCTCACCTGGCAACTTGCAGAGTGATGTGCCATCCAAAGCAGGGTGGCCAGCAGAGAGAAAATGTCCTGGCTGAGCTAGTGTGAGCCTTCCACTTCCATGTGATGGTAGCTTCCTACTCTCACTGTACGGTAACGTACGAGTAACACAGCTTCTAGATCAGCCCTTCGTGTGCAGAAGAGAGGGGTCAGCTCCGGAAGGGGAGTACGGGGGATAATCAAACCAGGTTTCTCAGCTCCTGGAGCTGTAGGATCAATCCCAAAGTTGTGCAAACTCAGCAAGGAAGGAAATAAACCAGTGTGCTGGAAGGCCCCTTGAAGACTGAGTCATCTACAGCTTTCTGTGGCAGTGTGTTTTCTCCGCCTTGCAGACGCGAGGCTGAATCAGAGCTCACTGCGGTTCCTAGAGCCTTGGCCTTGTTCTTGTAAGAGGCCAGTGGTGGGTGCATCCATGCCTTACGTCAATTCCCGTCCACAGTCATTTGCCGAGTGCCCACACCGTGCAGGCCTGCTACTTAGGAAGGTGATGAGGCGGGCATGGCGAGTGAGACACTGTCCCTCCAATTCAAGTGCCCAATCTTGCAAGAGCCAGGCTGCATGTTAAGCTCTTTTAATGATTTCAGAGGTTGCCTGAGCTCCTTGCATCCACCAGCCAATAGTGTACGAAATGCTTTATCATTTCACATATTTTTCACAACGAACTTCTGAGCTGATGAAAACGAGGAGTCTTGGAAAGTTACATAGTTTGCTCCGTTTCACAGAGCTAGTAAATGACAGAATACAGATTCAACCCCTGAGACTTAAGCTGCTGGAAACACTATCATTGAGGTTCTAAATAGGTGCCTGAAATAATTCTCCTGGTAATTTCCACTCATTACCTAGCTTTGCCCTGGAGGGTGCATCAAAATGAGAAAGCTTGGGCAATTTGGAGACCAGTGACTTCCTCTTTGGTATAAAAGTGAGTGGAATGAATGAATGAATTCATTAACTTAACAAATCCCAATCTGGAGTTCTAATCAGAATTGACAAAGAAGGTCTAAGGACCATTTTCAGAACCAAAATTGTACCTTTTATCTCAGATAATGCTGCACACACCAGATAAACTTGGCTAGGATTTTATGAGCCGGGTTGTAGTTATATGAGGTTTTCCACTATTCTTTGTGAGCTCTGATTGACCATCACTGACAGTTCATTGACCTTCAATACACATGTGTTGAGGACTTATCTCCTACATGTATGGCAATGAACTTTGTTCTAGGCATAGGGAGACAAACAAGACACTCTTCCTCTTTTAAGCAACTTACCGGCTAGGGAAGGAGACACACTTGAAGACGCATTTCAAACCATCTTCTTTCCAAGTACAACAGAAGTATGTTCTCAATGGAAACGATTCAGTCTGGAGGCATTTGTTTGGCGGGTGTAGAGAGCTGCTGAAGGATTTTATGCTGGGGACTCGTGTAAGAGGATTGGCATCTACAAAGCTCTTCCTGGCCCCGGGTGGAGGCTGGGAGACCAGCACGGAGGCCACTGGTGGTTTTCAGCCAGAGATGGGGAGGCCTGAAGCAGGACAGAGGGTGTGTCTGAGAGGTGAGTGGGAGGAAAAGTCCTTGTCACTTTTTCTCAAGAATGGGGAAAATAAGTGACTTTGACTTAAGAAGGGCCTTGCTCCACAAACCCTTTCACAAGCTGGTCTCCTGGAAAGGGCCCTGGGGCACAGCTAAGCAAACAACCATCCTTCCCGGGCAGGGCACCCCACCAGGTGAGTGGTTTGCCATATTTCCGATTCCAGGAACTGGCTGGAATAACACTTATGCAATGGGAATGCAAGAGGCCCACCTCCAGGAGCCTGGCTCGCGGAGGACTTGGCAAGACTGGAGTCTTGTGTGGAGTGGCAAGTCCTGCCGTTCTGCTTCAAGTGCGCTTCCCTTGGATGGCTTCGGGGAAGGCAGAACAGGCTGTGTGGAAGGCTGCATGGGCTGTGCTGGTGGCTGCTGGCAGGGACGAGTGGGGGACGTGCAGGCAGAGACATGATCACGCTTCCCGGGCACTTCTGTGGTGGGAAGCTGTGCTGTCCTTCTCAGGCAGTGGGTAGAGTCAGGGCCTAGGAGCTCAAACAAGTGGCTAAGTGACCCTGGACAGGTCACTTAACCTCTTTGAGCCTGTGTCCTTGCATGTAAAATGAGGGCATGCATAGGACTTCCTTCCTAGAGTTGTTACAAGTCTAATTCATGATGTATAAAAGTTGCTAGTACTTTACCCAGCACCTTGTAGAAAGTCAATAAGTGGGGGCTGGTGCTGTGGTGCAGCAGGTTAACGCCCTGACCTGAAGTGCCAGCATCCCATATGGGCGCCGGTTCAAGTCCCCACTGCTTCACTTCTGATCCAGCTCTCTGCTATGCCTGGGAAAGCAGTAGAAGATGGCCCAAGTCCTTCGGCCCCTGCACCCACGTGGGAGACCTGGAAGAAGCTCCTGGCTTCAGATCAGCCCAGCTCCAGCCATTGCAGCCATCTGAGGAGTGAACCAGTAAATGGAAGACCTCTCTTTCTGCTTCTCCTCTGTCTCTGTGTAACTTTAATTTTAAAGTAAATAAATACATCTTTAAAAAAAAAGAAAGTCAGTAAATGATAGTTACTGGTTGAAGGGTCATGGATTTCTAATAAATATAGCCCCCAGCAGGTTGAGGAGATGAAGCGGAGGCAGAAGCAAACCTGTTAAAGCAAAGGGCAGGTACAGAATCATTTTACTGTAATAAAGGGACACTCACTTTGTGCTTCCAGAGGGCTAGGGGGAATGTAGCTTCTGAACGTTTGCAAAACAAATACATGCAGATCAAACCCTTCTCAAAGCCTCAAGGAGGCTTTGTAGTTACTGGCATCTCAGAGGTGGTCTTTTCATAAAGGTGATGCTGCTACTGTATTATAATTCGCACTACTATCTCACCAGGGGATCTCAGAGGGAAGAGAAAATTTATTTGTATCATCAGTAACCATTTGAATATTCCTGTCTTTTTTTTTTTAAGATTTACTTATTTATTTGAAAGTCAGAGTATCAGAGAGATAGAGAGAGATCTTCCATCCTCTAGTTCACTCCCCAGTTGGCCACAACAGCCAAGGGTGGACCAGGCTGAAACCAGGAGCCAGGAGGTCCACCTGGGTCTCCTTCATGGGTGCAGGGGCCCAACCTCCTGGGTCATCTTCTGCTGCTTTCCCCAGGGCATCAACAGGGAGCTAGATTGGAAGTGAAGCAGCCTGGGCGCAAACCAGCGCCCATATGGGATGCCATCATTACAGCCAATTGCTTTAACCCACTATGCCAAAACACCAGGCTCTCTAATTTTTGTTTATATTTATTTATTTGAAAGGCAGAGTGACAGAGAGAGAGAGAGAGAAAGAGATAGAGTTAGAGATAGAGATAGAGATAAAGAGAGAGAGAGAGAGAGGAATAGACACAGAGAGAGAGAGAGAGACAGTTCTTCCATCTGCTAATTCACTCCCCAAATGGCAGCAATGGCTAGGCTTTGCCAGACCAAAGCCAGGAACCAGGAGCTTCTTCCAGGTCTTCCATCCTCTGCTTTCTTCCCAGGCATATTAGCAATGAGCTGGATTGGAAGCGGAGCAGCTGGGACTCAAACTGGCATCCATAAAAGATTCTGGCATCCCACATTGGTGACTTTTACCTGCTATGCCACAATGCCAGTGCCTCTCTTATTTTTTTTTAAAAGATTTCACTTATTTTTATCTTAAATTAGATTTCTTTTATTTATTTTTAATCTGTAATATTTGTTAAATTTCAATTATTTTCTTTTAAAATTTTTGGTAAATATTGCAGGTATTATAGATATTAGAAAAATTTAAAAAATTGTTTTTATGATGATTAGTTGTAAATTTTTCTAACAACTGATTCCTGTAGTTTTTTTTTTTTGTCATTTGCAGATTTAATTAATGCGTTTATACCTGCAAGGTTCTTAAAACAGTGGGTAAAGATGCTTAATAAATAACAATAAACAGTTGTTACTTAGTAGTGCGGTTACAGCAGTGATACAGAAGTGCAAAAAACCAATCCATCAAGCAATTCCTAAGTGTGGCAAATTAACTTTTTAAACTTATACTCTGTATGCTATAGGCAAAAACTTGTTTTTTTTTCTCTATGATTCACACCAACACTTCTAGGCACCAAATGTATGGCATTTTCCCCACAATTCAATTTAATTTTCCAGCAGATGCCAACTGTTTGTCCTATAATTTGACTCCATTGAGACATTGTCTATGGCCATCTTCATTCAGGAGCATATTGTTCAGTCTCCATGTATTTGTAGACATTTTTTTTAAGATTTATTTATTTATTTGATAGGCAGAGTTACAGAGAGGCAGAGGCAGAGGCAGAGGCAGAGAGAGAGAGAGAGAGAGAGAGATGAAGAGAGAGAAAGAGAGGTCTTCCATCTGCTTGTTCACTCCCCATATGGCTGCGACAGCCAGAGCTGTGTTGATCTGAAGCCAGGAGCCAAGAGCTCCATCTGGGTCTCCCATGTGGGAGCAGGGGCCCAAGACTTGGGGCCATCTTCTGCTGCTTTTCCTGGCCATAGCAGAGAGCCGGATGGGAAGTGGAGCAGCCGGGACTTGAACCAGTGCCCATATGGGATGCTGGCACTGCAGTGCCAGCCCCATATATTCTTTTTTTTAAGATTTTATTTATTTATTTGAAAGACAGAGTTACAGAGAGAGATAAAGACAGAGAGAGAGGTCTTCCATATGCTGGTTCACTCCCCAGATGGCCACAACAGTTGGAGCTGTGCCGATCTGGAGCCAGGAGCCAGGAGCTTCTTCCAGGTTTCCCATGCAGGTGCAGGGGCTCAAGGACCTGGGCTATCCTCCAGCACTCTCCCAGGCCCTAGCAGAGAACTGAATCAGAAGAGGAACAGCCGGGAATAGAACCAGCGCACATATGGGATGCTGGTACCATAGGCAAATTAACCTACTGTGCCACAGCACTGCCCCACTCCCCGCCCCCTCCCCCCCAGTATGTTCTTTATTTTTAAAAAATATATTTTGCTGTGTCCCGCTTCCCATGTTGGATTGTTCTCTCCTTTTAAATTCTATGTTAGTATTAGCAGACACTAGTCTTGTTTATGTGATCCCTTTGACTCTTAATCCTATCATTATGGTCAATTATGAACTGAAACTGATCACCTGGACTAGTGAGATGGCATTGGTACATGCCACCTTGATGGGATTGCATTGGAATCCCCTGGTACGTTTCTAACTCTACTGTTTGGGGCAAGTCCGATTGAGCATGTCCCATATTGTACATATCCTCCCTCTCTTATTCCCACTCTTATATTTAACAGGGATCTTTTTCAGTTAAATTTAAACACCTAAGAATAATTGTGTGTTAACTAAAGAGTTCAACCAATACTATTAAGTAGAACAAAAAATATATTAAAAGGGATAAAGTACTAACTTGTTCATCAACAGTCAGGACAAGGGCTGACTCATAGAATGGCAGATGTCCTAAACAGCACTCTGGCTTTAGAATCAGCCCTTAAGGCATTCAGATCTGGCTAAATAGCCCATGAGAGTATTTCAGGCATGGAAAGCCAAGACACTGTGGCAAACAAAACAAAACAAAACAAAACAAAACCTAAATCAAAGATCTCTGTGAATGAGATCCCAACAGAAAGAATGTGCCATCAAAGAAGGAGGTACCTTTCTCTGAAGGGAGGAGAGAACTTCCACTTTGCTTATGACCTTGTCTAAATAAGATTGGAGTTGGTGAACTCAAAAGGCTTCCATAGCCTTGGCAACTCATGACAAGAAACTAGGGTGATTATTGACACCATAAAAAAGAGTGTCGATTGTTAAATCAACAACAGGAGTCACTGTGCACTTACTCCCCATGTAGGATCTCTGTCCTTATTGTGTTGTACAATGTGATTAATGCTATAACTAGTACTGAAACAGTACTTTACACTTTGTGTTTCTGTGTGGGTGCAAACTGTTGAAATATTTACTTAATATATACTAAATTTATCTGTATATAAAGAGAATTGAAAATGAATCTTGATGTGAATGGGATAGGAGAGGCAGTGAGAGATGGGAGGGTTGCAGGTGGGAGGGAATTTATGGGGGGGGGGAAGCCACTGTAATCCAAAAGGTATACTTTGGATATTTATATTTATTAAATAAAAAAAGGTGGAAAAAATAAAAAATGTATTTTGCTGGCTGGCATTGTGGCATAGCAGGTAAAGCCACTAGCTATTCCACTTCCAATCCAGCTCCTTGCCTGGGAAAAGCAGCAGAAGATGGCCCAAATGTTTGGGCTCCTGCCACCCATGTAGGAGACCTGGATGAAGCTCCTGCCTTGGGCCTGGCTCAGCCCTGGCCATTGCATTGTGGCCATCTGGAGAGTGAACCAGCAGATAGATTCTCTCTCTTTCTCTCTCTCTCCCTCTCCCTCTCCCTCTCCCTCTCCCTCTTCCTCTCCCTCTCCCTATGGCTGTCTCTCTTTCTGTGCAACTCTTTCAAATAAATAAAGAAATCTTCAAAAATAACAATAAAATAAAATAAAATTTATTTTTATTTGAAAGGCAGAGTGACAGAGATAGAGAGAGAAAGAGCTCTTTTGTCTGCTATTTCACTCCCTAGATGGCTATAATGGCCAGGGCTGGGCCGGGCCGAAGCCAGGGATGAGGAACTCCATCTGGGTCTCCCAAGTGAGTTTAAGGGCCCCAACTTCTTGGACCATCTTCTGCTTCTTTCCCAGGCATATTAGCAGGCAACTGGATTCAAGTGGACCGGCGGGCACTTGAACTGGTGCTTATATGGGATGCTGGCATCACAGGTAGTAGCTTAACCCACTGTGACACAGTACTGGATCCATTTTCTTCCTTATTAAGCAGATTGTTCCTTGAATCCCATATTTCTGTAGCACTTTATAGACTACTGGACATTTGAATATCTCATTTGTCCTTTGAGTCATCTAGAATTAGAGGTTAAGTTTGGATTCAAGTCCCTGTTTTACAAGTGGGAGAGTAGAAGCGCAGAGGGATGATGGGATTTGCTAAGATCTAGAAAGGAGTGGATTGAGAATCTGAACCTGGCTGCTCGGAGTTTCACTACAGTGTCGCTCCTCTCAGCTGTTAGCGCTCCCCAGGGCTTTGAAGATCGCCCTCCCCTCTGCACTGCTAGAAAAGGCGTGGCCGGGAAGACCTCTGCATCATGCCACTGAGCATGGGTGATGTTTTGTGTCTGAGTGCAAGTATGTAGGATAAATACTCAGACAAGGAAACTCCCTTCCCTGCCTCCTCACCCTGGCTGTGTGGGAAGGGATTCTGGGTCACAGCCACCATTAGAAAATTAACTGCCATTCATCAGAGGACAGCCTAAAAGTCCTCCCACTCAACACATCACCAAGGTCTGGCCCTGGACAAAGGGTTCAAGCGGGGATAAGGGAGAACATTCCTCCAAAGTCTCCTCCAGTGGCCTCTCCATCTGTTCCTTGCACTGTTGGGGGGGAGCACCTGCAGAGCCCTAACCCAATTCCCTTTCCCCATTCAAGAGTAGGACTTGGTTTACCCATTGAAGTCATACCCACGGCTAAGTTAGGTCACCATGGATGATGCATTCTCAAATGTTTGTGACAAGGTGACTGCGAAATTCACTCACATCTTCTTTTCTAAGACCAAAAAGGATTAAAAGCAGTTTTCTTCTTGGTCCTCTCAGGAATGGTCTAGCTCTGAATTTTGGCGATTTTATCTCAAGGAAGCACGGCTGTCAGAGGCAGGGTGCACACGAAAGGTTCTATGAGAGGTGGTGTTTGAGCTGAGGCCTAAGTGAGGAGAAGGCACAGCAGCTACAGAAGTAGCTGGGAAAGCACATTCCAGAAGCAGGAATGGTGGTTGTCAAGGCCTTGCAATGCGAGTGAGCTGGGGTGTTCAACGACAGCTAAGTCAGTGCTGCTGGAGCCTCTGGGTGTCTAGCGAGTGAGGGCAAGTGCATGCCAAAGGAGGCTGGAGAGGCGACTGTCGGACAGCTTAGTTCTCTCCATCGCTAGGTGCAGCTCACCTCCCACTGGGACACCAGAAGGGTGAAAAGAACCCTTCGAGTCTGCGTCACTTTCATCTCATGCTGCCGTTTTTCCAAGAACTCATGCAATGATCTGGACAAAAGCATAACTGTGGGCAGCAGCGGCTTTCTGATTTCCCCACAGGCAGGTGAGCACCGAGCAAGACCAAAGGCTTCCCGTTTGGCCAGAGCACCTTTCTTGTGGCCACCAGACATTTAGGGCTGAGCTTTGAGTGAGAAGCACAGTCCACAACATGACCACTGCCTTTCTCTGCAGCGCTGGCTCAGAAGCTGCAGTCAGAGGTAGGGGATGAGAGCTTAGCCTGTCACAGGGCGCTTCTCTGAGCGTGTCTTCGCCCCATACTCTGAGCGTGTCCCAGCCCCATACTCTGCAGATGGTTCCAAGCCATCACCTTTGCAGCATTTCGGGCCAGGATGTATCCACTGACCACGGCACAGCACACTTAGCTCTGTCCAACTTTTTTTTTTTTTTTTTTTTTTTTGACAGGCAGAGTGGACAGTGAGAGAGAGAGACAGAGAGAAAGGTCTTCCTTTGCCGTTGGTTCACCCTCCAATGGCCGCCGCGGCTGGCGCGCTGCGGCCGGCGCACCGCGCTGATCCGATGGCAGGAGCCAGGAGCCAGGTGCTTTTCCTGGTCTCCCATGGGGTGCAGGGCCCAAGCACCTGGGCCATCCTCCACTGCACTCCCTGACCACAGCAGAGAGCTGGCCTGGAAGAGGGGCAACCGGGACAGAATCCGGCGCCCCAACCGGGACTAGAACCCGGTGTGCCGGCGCCGCTAGGCGGAGGATTAGCCTAGTGAGCCGCGGCGCCGGCCTCTGTCCAACTTTTCAAAACCATGCAAGAGATCCCTTTTCGGGGAAAATCTAGGGCAAGACCTAAAGCTTGCTTTCCTGTCTTTGAGGCTGAGTAGGGACAGAATTATCTAAGATGAAAAGTATGAGTACCACTGGCTGGCTTTGTCCTTATCCCCAGAGCTTATAGTTGGGCAATCATCTCTGAGCCCTGGTTTAAGGTCTGGTGCATGTATCTCACGTAATAATTAAAGGCGTGTTTCAGAAATATGCTAGGTATCTCCCATGTGGTCTCTCTAAGCTACGAGCACTGCTTTACCTGGGAAACTTAACTGTTTGCTTCTTCATTGAGGACTGGTTCCAGGCCACTTGCTGTGGCCCATTCTGTGCAGTTTGTTGTATGGCTTCTGGCTCACGCCACCTCCAGACCCGTGGCTTCCACTTGGCTTTCAAGGCTTGCCTTGCTCTTCGACTCGGATAATCAGCTTTAGTTGGTTGCTACTCCCAGGGCTTCCTCTCAACCTGTCATTTTGATCTCTTGTGCCTGGGACCCCGTCTGCTTTGGCATACTTCCCTGGTGGGCTATCTCACTTCCCTGGGTGAGGAACTCAGGAGCTGGAATCAACATGGAGAATAATACAGTAAGCACACTGTCCTCTATGTTCATACATGCTGCTGCCAAGGAAAGAACTGCCCTTGTAATCAAGGCTGAACGCTATCCATGCACATTTTCTTTCTTCATTCGCCCATTCGATGGGCACTCAGGTTCTTTCCCTACCTTGGCTTTTGCAATTAGTGCTGCATACCAGAACTAAATTTAAGACATTCTCATCACAAAGAAAAGATAAATATATACGGTGATGGATACATTAATTAGCCTTATTTAATCATTCTACAATAAATACATGTAGTCTAACATCACCTTGTACCCCATAAACATGTTATTATTATTTATTAATGAAAAAATTAAAAAGAATAACACAATTGGCTGGCTGGTGTTTTCTATTTATTCCACACTCCAGAGGCTGGTGTCTTCTTCCAGCTCTAAGGAAATGTATGCACCCAACATCACCAGCTACTTCCCAGTGCTCACAGTGTAACTGGCGCGGTGCTAACCCAGGCTTATAAGGAAAGGGCTGAGCTTGTCATGGCAGAGAGGAAGTAGACTTTGGAGTTAGAGAAAATTAGAGAACTGTGAGTTTGGAATAAAGTAGCATCGATCAGTCATGTGACCTTGGGTAGCTGATTTGACTCTGCGCCTCAATTTTCTCATTAGTACAATGGAGACAATCATTACCACCTTCCATGGTGATGGGTGATTGAGAATATCCAGTGGGATGGTGCATTTAGATATGTAGTGTCGAACAGGTGCTGCAGGAATGATAGCTTTGGACATAGTCACAGGCACAGGCATGCTGGTATGTTTTTATTTTTATTTTTTCAGAAGAAGAGGGAAAGAGAGGGAGAGAGGGAGATAGAGGGAAAGAGAGGGAGAGAGAAAAATATGAATCGATCTTATTTGCTGGTTCATTCCCCATTACCTACAATGGCCAGGGCTAGGCCAAGCTGAAGCCTGGGAAGCAGAAAGTCAATCCAGGTCTCCTCTGTGTGTGGCAGGGACCCAAGTACTTGAGCCATCACCTGCTGCTCCCCAGAGTGAACATTAGCAGAAAGCTGGAATTGCAAGTGGAGATGGACTCGATCCCAGGCCCTGACATTGGATGCTGACACCTTAACCCCTAGACCAAATGCCTGCTCCTGGTAGATTGTAAAAATAAAACTCAACAACAACAACAACAACATTGTCTTCAAGTCCTGAGGAATTGTCTGATTTCAATTTTCCACTATCTTCTTTCCCTACCTGTTTGTGTGTGACTTGATATGCTTTTCAAATGAGCATAGGATTAGTTATTGGAAGCAAGCATCCCCATTTGGGCTCTAGTGTGCTGGCTTATGGGTACTCTTGGTACCTATGGGTGTGTGTGTGCTCGTGTGAACGTCATGTTATGTAGTTAGTATGTTCAGGACACTAGGCAGAGCCCTTGTGAGTGTTTTTTTCTGTTTCTCCCTCAGGAGTACCCTATGAGATATGCTTTATTATTTTCACAGGTAAGGACACACAGTCCCCTAAGGATGAAAGGAATTGTCCAATGTCACATAGCACATGAAACCGGGCTCCTGGTTTCACGGTGGAGTCTATGGGATCATAGCTGAAGATGCTTCACAAAGTTTGTGGAAAATAGAATTGAAAGGTAATTTTAATTTGCTACAGAACTTTTGAAACCCATGCATCGATTTTTTTCATAATACACATTTTCATGAATGGTTTGAAGAACTCTAGTATAAATCTATGTAAATGTCTATTTCTAAATGTGTCACTATATGTGGCATCATCTTAAAGAGGAAAGAACTGCTTGCTGCCAAATTTGTCTTGTGTGGTTGTTATGAGAATTACAAATAGGGGATATAAACATGCCCAGCATGTACTGCCTTCCGGCAGTGTGTCTGGGGAAAGCCACGTGGCGGACGGAAAGCGTTGTGGGGGGGGGGCAGGGCTTGGGTGAGGGGCAGCTGTGACTCTACTTACCAAGTGCATCTCAGGAAGCTCCTTCAGCTTCCTCTCCCTATCCTGGGTTCTGAAGAAGATGATGCGTTTCCCTGCTGTCCCTCCCTCCCTCTCCTCCTCCCTCCCTTCCCTTCTTCCTTTCTTCCTCCTTCTTTCCCCCACTCCTCCCTCTCTTCCTTCCTTCTTCCCTTCCATGGGGGAAATTCACTAAGGGGCTAATTCCAAGTCTGGGTGCCTGCAGATCTGCCGCTGCTGTCAGGAGGCTCCTGGGCCTTTAATGAGGGGAGAATTTGATCCTGGGACTCCTTGTTAAGATAAAGACCTGGTTGGTTTATTAACTCCATCCAGCTGGGGCACAGACTCACAGAGAAATAATTAAACACTCCCAGCCCCGGAATGGCCGGCGTGACAGAGAAAACCTGGTCTGGATCTCGTGGAAATAGGGAGAGGGGTGAGCCTCACTCCTCTGCCAAGAAGACTTCTGGACAGTGTGGAGCTGGCGGGTCTTTTCCTCTCTGGAAGAACGCTCTTGCTCTGCCTTCCCCATGGCAGGATCTTGCCTTAAAGAGCATCTTACAGCATCAGAGTTCATTTACTTGGCCAGAAATATTTACTGCGCACCTACTATGTGCTAGGCACTTGGCTGGGCTAGCAGACATCCATCCCATCCACTCCATGTTATGCAGCGAGAGGCCACGGTCCAGCAGGCCTGACCCTCCTCTTGCTTCCCATGCCCTTCCTAATCTTTCTAGAAGTCGCTGGACTCTCCTGGGGTTGGTCCCTTCCAGTTCTAGTAGCAAGAGGGTAATAAGCCTCTGGAAGGTGGAGCCATGGCTGTTACTTCATTGGCTGGCCCTGTAGCAGGTCAGGCATATGAGTACCTGGTTTTACATCTGCATGGATTCATTCGAATACCACTACCTAGTCATAAAAGTGGATGGAGTCTTGTCATACGCAACAACATGGCTAGAACTGGAGATCATTTATATTAAATGAAATGAGCCAAGCCCAGAAAGACAAATATTACACAATCTAACTCACACATGGAGCCTAAAACAAAAGCTGATCTCTCAGAAGTTAAAAATACAATGATAGGGGCCGACGCAGTGGCATAGCAGGCAAAGCCACTGCCTACAGTGCCAGCATCACATATGGGCACTGGTTCAAGTCCCAGCTGCTCCACTTCCAATCCAGCTCTCTGTTGTGGCCTGGGAAAGCAGTAGAAGATGGCCCAAGTCCTTAGACCCCTGCACCTGCATGGGAGACCTGGAAGAAGCTGCTGGATCCAGGCGTCAGATCAGTGGAACTCAGGCCGTTGCAGCCATCAGGGGGATGAACCAGCAAATGAAAACCTCTCTCTCTCTCTCTCTCTCTCTCTCTCTCTCTCTCTCCTTCTGTCTCTCTGTAACTCTGCCTTTCAAACAAACAAACAAACAAGCAAATAAATAAATAAATCTTTTTTAAAAAATACAATGATGGTGACCAGAGGCTGGAGGGGTGAACAGGGAAAAGATGGAGAAAGGTTGATTGACAGGTACTAGGTTATAGCAGGATAGGAGTATGAAATTCTGGGGTTTCATTGCACAGTAGGGTGACTGTAGATAATGTTAATGTCTGTGCATTTCTCTATGAGAAAACCCAGAAGATAGAATTTTCAGTGTTTTCACTTTAAAGACATTTTAACTGTTTGGAGAAATAAATATATTTACCCTGATTGGCCATTATACAATGTATATATGTATTAAAACGTCACATATACATATACATAAATATGTATAATTTTTAATGTCTCTTAAAATTTTTTAAAAAATAAATGTTAAATAGCTAAAGAAAAGACACATTTAAATGAGAATTTTAATTCAATATAAATTTCATAGGTACAACTTTTGGAATTTAGCAGTTCTTCCCTCCATGCTTGCCCTCCCACCCCCACTCCTGTCCCACCTCCTATTCCCTCTCCCATCCCATTCTTCATTAAGATTCATTTTTAAATTATCTTTATATACAGAAGATCAACTCTATACTAAAGATTTCAACAGTTTGCACCCATATAGACACACAAAGTATAAAGTACTGTTTGAAGACTAGTTTTACTGTTAATTCTCACAGTATAACTCATTAAGAAAAGAGGTCCTACATGGGGAGTAAGTGCACAGTGACTCCTGTTGTTGATTTAACAATTGAAACTCTTATTTATGAAGACAATGATCACCTGAGGCTCTTGTCATGAGCCGCCAAGGCCATGGAAGCCTTTTGAGTCCAGAAACTCCATCAGTATTTAGACAAGGCCATAAGCAAAGTGGAAGTTCTCTCCTCCCTTCAGAAAAAGGTACCTCCTTCTTTTTTTTTTTTTAAAGATTTATTTTTTTTATTTGAAAGTCAGAGTTACACAGAGAGGGACAGAGAGGCAAAGAGAGAGAGAAAGAGAGGTCTTCCATCCACTGGTTCACTACCCAGTTGGCCACAATGGCTGGAGCTGCGCCAATCTGAAGCCAGGATCCTGGAGCTTCCTCCGGATCTTCCCATGTGGGTACAGGGGCCCAAGGACTTGGGCCATCTTCTACTGCTTTTCTAGGCCATAGCAGAGAGCTGGATCAGAAGTGGAGCATCCAGGTCTCAAACTGGCACCCATATGGGATGCCGGCACTGCTACTCCAAAGCGCCAGTCCCAGTACCTCATTCTTTGATGGTCTCTTCTTTCCACTGGGATCTCACTCACAGAGATCTTTCATGTAGGCCATTTTTTGCCACAGTGTCTTGGCTTTCCATGCCTGAAATGCTCTCATGGGCTTTGTAGCCAGATCCAAATGCCTTAAGGGCTGACTCTGAGGCCAGAGTGTTATTTAGTGCATTTGTCATTTTATGAGTCTGCTGTGTGTCCTGCTTCTCATGTTGGATCATTCTCTCCTTTTTAATTCTATTTATTGTTATTAGCAGACACTTGATCTTATTTATGTGATCCTTTTGACACTTATTCCTACCTTTATGATCAGTTATGCACTTAAAATGATCACTTTAACTAGTAAGATGGCATTAGTACCTGACAACTTAATGAGATTTGGAGTCCCATGGCACATTTTTAGCTTTACCTTCAGGTGTAAGTCCATGGGAACGTGTGCTGAACTGTACATCTCCTTCTTCTCTTATTCCCATTTTTATTTTTTATAGGGATCAATTTTCAATTAGATTTAAACACCTAAGAATAATCATGTGTTAAGTAAAGAGTTCAACCAATGGTATTAAGTAGAAACAAATAGTAAAAAGAATAAAATAATAAACTGTTCCTTGACAGGACAAGGGCTGATCAAGTCATTGCTTTTCATAGTGTCAGTTTCGCTTCTACAGGTTGCCTTTTAGGTGCTCAGTTAGTTGTCACAGATCAGGGAGAACATGATATTTGTCCCTTTGGGGCTGGCTTATTTCACTCAGTATGATGTTTTTCAGATTTCTTCAATTTTGTTGCAAATGACTGGATTTTTTTTAACCACTGTGTAGTATTCCATAAAGTACATATTCCATAATTCAAAGACTCTGTTCTGATAGTAGTAGTAATTTAATATTTGAGTAATTCATTAAGACTTCTACTTTGAGAAATATTTCAACCTCTCTGCATGTCAATTTGCTCTCATGGTTGTCTTGGCATTAAGTAATATTATTTCCAGTTATGTTTTAAGTTAGGGACTCGAGGCTCATAAAGAACTCCCTCAAATTCTTTAAGCAGATAGCAGAATTGGGGACTTGAATACTGAGTGTCATTTTGTGACCGTCCTACTGGATTGAACTAATGTGAACAAGTGAAAGTAAGGGAGCCCACTGCAGGTAACCCACTTATTAAAGCACATGGAATTTCATGAACAAGATAGGGTAAGAGAAGACTTTATGTAAGAGGAAGGAGGCACTCAGAATTGTTCCAGGCGAGAAGGGTTAAGGATTAGGTATGTGTGTGTAGGCCATTCCAGAAGGAAGCAACAACCCAAGTGGGTCTTGGACAAAGCATGGTATGTTTTCAAAATGCAGCATTTGAAGGCCTTAGCTAGAAGTTGTATTTGTAAGGCAGGTGAATGGGGAGGAAGGTGAAAGGAGATCTGCTGGTTCACTCTCCAAATGGCTGCAAAGGCTTGAGCTGAGCTGATCCAAAGCCAGGAGCCAAGAGCTTCTTCTGGGTCTCCCACATGGGTGCAGGGGCCCAAGCACTTGGATCATCTTCGACTGCTTTCCCAGAAAGCTGGATCGGAAGTGGAGCAGCTGGGACAGGAACTGGCACTCATATAGGACGCCCATGCAGCAGGAGAAGGCTTAGCCCACTGCACAACAGTGCCGGCCCCCCTCCACTCCATTTACCTTTCAAATAAATTACCTTTTATTCCTAAAGAAGTATGCTCATATAACAAATGATTAAAGGGAGATATTTAGCTCCACTGCTCTTTGATATCCAATGTGAGCGTGTTGGTGTGTGTCTTGTTAGAATGTTCTGCAGTGTTTCACCTACTCCTTATAGTGATTGCAGTCATGGGTGCATTTCTGTATTTCCTGATTGTCCTACTCCTTGTCTTCATGTCTTCATGGTGGTTTAACATGTTATTGACTGAATTAAAAATTAAAACAGAGTTTTTTTTTTTTTCGATGCTGATGTAACATCTTGGGACATAAATCAACTCTTATGTCTTAAAAATACACTTCCTGAAGCTGAATTACTAAATAAAATAGAGTAATTTCACGGATCATCATTCATACTGCCAATTTGCCCTCCCCACTGGGCTGATCATTTTCACATTGTCCCAAACAATGTAGGCTATCAATTTCACTACATAATTGCCAGCATTGCATATTATTAGTATTTTTGGTAAATTTATTAGGTAAATATGGTAGCTCACATTAAATTTAATTTGCAGCTCTCATTAATAAAAGGATTTATCATTTTCTGCCACATGGGATTGATACTTGGAGTTCCTCCTTAATGATTTGTGTGTGTGTGTGTGGGTGAAATAATTTTTTAAAAGCCAAAATTTTAATGTTAGATTGAGTAAGATACTTGAAGGGATGGGCAGAGGTGCAAAGTTGAGGAACTAGGAGCAAGGAGACTAGAGAACTAGGAGAAAGGTCATCCTTTGGCATCCACAAATACAGGGAAGCTGCAACCCTTTTCAGTGCTGTCCAGAAAGTGGTGAAGATTGCAATCTTCTGGTTGATATCTTATTTTTCTCCTTTTTATCACAAAAATGCACTTACTGCAGAAAAGTATAAAGACAAGAATGAAAGAGATAATATACTTATTATCATTCAAAGAGAAATCCTTGACCATTTTATTGTATGTTCTGTCTGTGTGTACAAAACATTATGTAACCTGCATGCCCAGTGCACATCCTCCCCCTACCCCTTCATAATAGGATCAATTTTGGGCTTTTTTCTCCCAACATTGTATTTCCCACTCTGTCTCCCTATCTTCCTTTTCTTTATAAACTCTTATTAAAATGCCTTTGATCTTGCAGTTGTTTGCATTTCCTTATTCAGAATTGCTTGAGTGGCCTGAGACCTTGCCACACATTTTCAAGGTCCTAAGGAAATCTCATATCTGAGTCTGAACCAAGCAATACAGTTGGCTTTATTCCTGTGACTTAAAAACAACAACAACAACAACAACCTGAATCTATTTGTTGCCTTGTCCTTTTGACTGATCAAGAGCAACTGTGCTAGATCTGGATAAATCTAGGCATATGTGCATAGTCAGAATCACTTTTTGAAGAAAATCTACACAATCTGCAAAGAAGTGATGAAAAAGTCCTGTTAGGCTGACCTCCTTACTTCTTTGACTAAATAATTAAAGTTTTGAGGCAGATGTCTTCATAAGCCCAATTTATGGAAGAGGAGCCCCATTTTGCTCTGATCGCTCCTTAATATCTTCTTAGGCTTTTCAAATTTGGTCTATAGGGATGAGTTCCAGTGAGGCCCGCTTGGCCACCAGCCCCTAAATTCTCAGCCAGAGGCAGAATTTTGGATGGAATCCCTATGACAAATACGCTCTTTCATGTAAAGTTTGTTTATCTCAATTCTCTAACCTTTCCAAACTTTAGTTTCTGCAATTGTGAAATTAGGAATGATAACATCTGTTTTGCATTCTCAGTGGGAGTAGGTGATACAGAGAAGGTGAAAGCTTGATGCGGGAACTGGTACAGAGAGCACCCCTCACACATTGGTTATGTGAGTATAGGGACTGGGATGGGATTTTCACTGTATCACTTGTAATGGCTGACAGCCAGGTCAGAAGCTCCCTCTGAAAAGGACAGGATGCAATATGTTTGTTTTTGGGACAAACAAAATCTTATTAGAATTATATATACATAACACAAAATGATAAATACAGAGAAATGTTTTTAGTATCAGATCTTAAAAATACTTCCATTCAATTTCTAAAACTTTGAATATAATAATTTAGCAGGTAGGAACATTAGGTATAATCTAATTAGGAACAATCTATAAAGTGGTAGAGATATTAAGATTCAATCTGTGAAGAACATGGGGTTTTTTAAAATTTTTTTTTTATTTGACAGGTAGAGTTACAGACAGTGAGAGAGACAGAGAGAGAGAGAGAGAGAAAGGTCTTCCTTCCGTTGGTTCACTCCCTAAATGGCCGCTATAGCCAGCGCTGCACCGATCTGAAGCCAGGAGCCAGGTGCTTCCTCCTGGTCTCCCATGTGGGTTCAGGGGCCCAAGGGCCATCCTCCACTGCTCTCCCGGGCCTCCTGGAAGAGGAGCAACCGGGACTAGAAACCAGCGCCCATATGGGATGCCTGCGCTGCAGGGGGAGGATTAACCAAGTGAGTCACGGCGCTGGCCCCAAACATGAGGTTTTTTGTTATAACCTATAATGGATTCTAATACCTCATCTATGATACTAATTTGTTTTCACAGAATCAGAATAATAAATTGAATAGTATATTTGCCTAAGTCATTAATATTTTGGTCTTTAAAGGTTAATTTCCAAGAAAACCTACATCATCAGAATCCATTATCAGCCAAAGCAAAGCCTCTACTAGTGATGGAATAGGTGTGTTCTAAATTTACATATGCCAATAAACAAAAAACTAAATAGCTTCCTTTCCTGCTTGCCATTCACTTCACTTTGTGTGTCTCAAGGTCCTCTCAGGAGTCCTCTTGGGGGTGGGGATATGCATGCCCTCTGCCGGTGCTGCTGCAGGTGCCTTCAGAGCCAGGGAGGCCACAGAGGCAGGACCTCCATAGCGGGGCTGGCTAAGATGAGAACCGGTACTGTCAGTGATTCTCTCTGGAGCCTAGATGAGTCCACCTGGCTAAGTAAGTCTCAGGGGGGATGAACAGCTCCGATCGAAGGGTGCACCTGTCAGGATTGTTCAAAGCAAGTTTCTCCTTCTACCAACAGTTGATACAGAGCAAGGTCTTACTGGACCTTTTAATCTTAAAACCTTGTCCTCTCCAATGTAGCCTGATACCATTATGAGACACTTTTCTTTTTCTGAATTCCTAAAAAAAAAAAAGATGGTCACCTGTGTATCTTCTTTGTTGCTGCATCATGTTGTACATGATTAATAGCAATTATTATTAATTATTATTAATTGCAATTATTAACTTAATGATATACTTTTAAATTTTTATGAATTAATTATTTATGAATTTTCTTCAACTGTGAGGTCCCCAAGGGTCGCCTTAATGTGTTCCTTCTCTATGGAACGTTCTCAAGTGCCCCAGTTCTCGTTAACTTTTCTCTTTTGCTATCTTCAATATAAGATTGCTATCTTCAATACAAGGAATTTGACAGCAACGTGCACTGCCCTACCTATGTGGCTAATTCCATTTTGAGCATTCTCTTCCCAACCAGAACCCAAAAGCTCTTTAGAATGGAGGCTATACATTTTACTTCTTTGCAAAAGTATTTCGCAATGCTGATGGCTAGTCAATATTTGGTAAATAACAGCCAGACTGTCTGCAGCAAAGTCCTCCTAATGTTGCTGTCAGAATGATATAAGGCTGACAGTCTGGCCAGGATATTTAGACAATTAAAATGATTTTTTAAAGCCAAAACATTAACTGTGGTTCAGTTATCCTCAGTGCTTTAAATCCAGCATGGCTATAAGGACATCACAAACACCCTTGGTATTCTCTAGCATCCATATCCTCCTTCTGGGGTTTCCCCATAAATACCCACCAAATGTCCCTATACCCTAAAACAACAGAAAACTTTCTCTTCCTTTTCCTGAGAAACAGTTTGTGAATGAAAGGCCAATGCCAGTGTTTAGAACGAAAGCTTAGCAGCAAGGCCCTCCCACTGTAACTCAAGCAGAAGCAGAGTTCATTCTATGCCCATCCGGGCTGGGAGGCAGTTCCTTCTCTCCACATTTGCCCAGTACCTGAAATTCAAGATGCTGGTGAATAGCTTGAGAGGGCTCAGGTGCTACCCTGGGAGGCACTGTCCTCTGTCCCTCGAGGGCTTTCTTGCTGTGTGGTTGGTTTGGCTGTATCAGCCACAGCCCTGACCACAGTCATTCCAGCTGATACTTTCACAGCCCTGTGAGGAACCACAAACGTCAAAAGTGAAGCCCCAAGGTTGGTGGTATTTATCTTTATACCTGAAAGGTTTTTTTTTTTTTCTTTTGAAGATTGAGTTGAGAACTGGATTATGGCCATTTGCCTCAGTTTCACCACAGCTATTAGGAGAAGAAATCTTGTCCTTCTAAGAATTCTAATTGGTTGATTAAGTTATTTTTAGTGCCCTAGACTGGGCATTCTCTTTTAAGGCTCACTCCCTGGTTCTAACTATATATGCTTACAAATATCTCTTTAAATTCTTCAGTTAAGGTCAGGCCTTAGATCAGAAGAAAAGAAACCAGAAGCAGCATCTCATCTGTTCATCTCACCTGTCTCCCTAAGGCATTACTACTACACTATCATATATGCATATGTATGTGTACTTTATCTATGTATTTACTTTGTAAAAATGTTCTTTTCACTCTTCTTTGTCTGACATAGGTACCCAGGTATGTAGCTAGAAATTAATTAAAGGCCACAAAAACTTCCCTAGGAAGATCATTACAAAGAAAATTCCTTTCTTCCTCTCATATCTTACAGCTGGCCTTTGAGGCATGCCAGCTTAGAAATAAGGCATCCATGGTGACAGGAAGTCAGGAAGCTGGGTGGCAGCTGAAATGTTTATCAGAAGGCCTAATACAACAAGTATCTCTTCTTTTGCTCCAAGCAATATTTTCTTCAGCTTTCCTTCAAAAAATATCTTTAATCTCCCATTAAAATATGAAGATTTGGAGATTTTGAACAGCAAAGTTATGGGTGGGCATTGTCACTTAAGTCATGCATTGGCTATGTAGAGAGAGGGAAAGGTATGGTAGAACCGTAGGGGAGGAGGGCTAGAGAGATGTATCTTCTTTTTTATTTTTTAAGATTTATTTATTTATTTAAAAGTCAGAGTGACGATGTCGAAGCCCAGCCCTAGGGTCCTCTGCTAAGATTGATTTCATCCTCGGTGATCAAATAGTTCACTCTTCCATTCACCTTTCACTGCTCCCATTTGGCTCAGCCAGGCTCTGCCCAGGTGAAGGTGAACCAGTCTCCATGCGGTGTCAGGATGTAATGTTTTGCTCAATCTCTCCATTATTCTGCCAGGTGAGCAATCACTCTCTGTTTTACGAATTCTTTCATTCACCCAACAAACCTTTATAAAGCACAGCTTGTGATTCAGATACTATTTTAGCCATTGGAGACACAGCACTGAGCAAAGACCCCGCTCTCATGCCCCTTACATTCAGGTTGAAGGCCATAGGCAACCACTAACTGAGTGAATATTTCAAACAGTTAACAGATTGGGAAGGAGAATGAAGCACAGTATAGAGGATAACAATGCAGGACAGGTGGATCAGCAGAGACCACTCTAACGTGTGACCTCTGTTTAGGGACCTGCAGAGGTATGGCTAAGCAAGGGGAAGGCATTCCATGCAGAGGGACCAGCATCTGCAAGGATTTTGAGCTGGAACTCTGCTGGTTGGTGGCCTGGCAAAGAGGGCAGTGTGGTTATGAAGGTGTGAGTGAGAGGCAGCGTGGTGGGAAAAGAGGAGGGGACAAGTGCTGGCCGTGGGAAGACATTTTGTAGAGTCCTGTAGGACATTCCAAGGGCTTCAGCTTTTCCTGAGAAAAAAGGGAAGTCATTGAAGGATTTGGAGTGGAGGAGGGACATGGGAGCTGATGTTATAAAGTATCACCATGGCTATGAATGAGGAAAGTCTGTAAGAGGATCAGGGTGGGAGCAGGGAGACCAGAGAGGTGACCATTACAACAATTCAAGCAGGGATAATGGGAATTTGGATCTCAGTGGGGCTGGGGTGGGTGGGAAGAAGAGGGTGGGCTGTGGGAGGTAGAGCTGTCAGGCTTTGCTGATGGACTGCTGTGTGGGATTGGGGTTGGGGTGAAAGCACAATATGATGACTTTGGACCCCAGCACCTTGTAAAGTGGAACGGCTGTGCACTGTGATGGGGAACACAGGGTGAGCAGGAAGCACAAGGCTAGTTTGGGTCTGTTAAATATGAAATGTCCATTAGGTGGTACAGCACAGATGCTAGGTATGTAGTGAGATATTTGAGGTGAGGGTTCTGGGGAGGAGACTGGACTAGTTACACACTTGGGAGTCTTTGGCATATCAGTAGCATTTAAAGCTATGAGTAGGATTTCCAAGGACATGAACATACATCAGAGGAAGTGTCCCGAGGACAAAGTTTGCCAGATGAGGGGAACCTGTTACAGGTGAGGGGTGATTTGCTTCACAGTGAGAGAAATCCAAGCTTTGCGGGTCTGACCCTGAAGTCTGTGTTATTGACTCTTTAGCAACACTCCAAATGCTGGGGCAAGGAGGGCTTTTCCTGGAGACATAAAACATGGGTGGTTTGCCAGGGTCTCACCCCTGCAGATGTGGGGCTGGCAAGCCAGGTCCTCAGCTTTGAGCAAACAAGACACTTCATTTGCTGATGGAACCACACTGTACATCCATCAGCTCCACCTGGTACAGTATTCAGGGACCTCAGGGGAGCAGGAAAGGGCTGGTAATTAAGAAAGATTCCTTTCCTGAGCTGCAGTGGGTCACTGTGACTGTCAGGGTTCAAAGATTGATGGCTTAATAAAGACCACCTGAAAAGGCAATTGACCAGCAAGGGGAAAACAGTCCTCACCACCCACCCACTGTCGGCAGAGTCACCATTCAGAGACCCGGAAACCATCTGCACTGGATACCTGTTGGCCTAGTTTTATAATTGTCATCCAACTATTGGATGCCTCCCCTCAATCACGGGTAAGCAGCTGCTCTCTGCTCAGCTCCTGGGCTGGGTATGTTGGATGAAGGAGGCCCCGTTCTCCTGCTCCTAGGAGTTCAGAATATCACAAGGCCATGAATACATACAAGGTTCCAACCAGCCAACCTTTTCAGTTTTGTAATGCTGCATTATGCACGTTTGAATCTTTGAAAATTCATGTTGTTTAGAGTCCAGCAGATAGTAAATGCTCACTGAGATATTGACTGATTTGGAGCATGTATGGAGTCACAGGGAAAGGGCCCAGAATCAAGAATGAACAGGGGCTGGCGTTACAGTGTGTAAAGCCGCTGCCTGCTACACCGGCATCCTAAGTGGGCCCTGGTTTTTGCCCCAGCTGCTCTAATTCTGATCCAGTTCTCTGTTTATGGCCTGGGAGAGGCAGAGGAAGATGGCCTAAGTACTTGGGCCCCTGCACCCATGTGGGAGACCCTGATGAAGTGCCTGGCTCAGCACTGGCTATTGTGGTCACTTGGAGAGTGAACCAGAAGATGGAAGATTCTCTCTCAAATAAATAATACATAAATCTTTCTTTTTTTTTTTTTTTTTTTAAAGAGAACAGCATTTCCAAAAATAGTTCTTTGACCTTCGGTCACTCTTCTGATGGTCTTAGTTTGCCCATCTGTCCAAAGGAGGCTTGGATTAAATTATTCTTGGAGATATTTTATTTTTATTTTGAATTCAGATTTATTGATTTTCACTGTGTTAACTTTACAAATGATATGAAGCTGGCCGGCGCCACAGCTCACTAGGCTAAACCTCCGCCTGCGGCGCTGGCACCCCGGGTTCTAGTCCCGGATTCTGTCCCAGTTGCTCCTCTTCCAGGCCAGCTCTCTGCTGTGACCCGGGAGTGCAGTGGAGGTTGGCCCAAGTCCTTGGGCCCTGCACCCGCATGGGAGACCAGGAGGAGGCACCTGGCTCCTGGCTTCGGATCGGTGTAGCTCCAGCCGTAGCGGCCATTTGTGGGGTGAACCAACGGAAGGAAGACCTTTCTCTCTCTCACTAACTCTGCCTGTCCAAAAAAAAAAAAAAAAAAAAAAAAAAAAAAAAGATAGGAAGCTGACTGCAGGAAAGGGAATGGTGATTTCAAGTTAACGTTAAGCTAATGGTGAAAGGACATCACCTCTGGCTGCCGTCACCGCATCACCTTGGATTGAATATAGATTTTTTTTTTTTTAACAAAGTTGCACAGCTCTGAAATCCGGGGATGCTGCAGACCTCTCGCAGCAGTGCCCTCCCCCTGGGGTCAGTCTCCTGGGCCAGAGGTAAAGTGCTTCCAAAACTACTGCTGTTTGTCCGGCATGGCGTCTGACTGCATCCACATAGTGGATTGGAACCCAGTATGCCTGTTGCAAGAGGCTTCTCTGGGGCCCGACTGGAATGCCGTTCTGTGGTAGCCTTTGTGTCCTTCCATAGATTCATGGCAGCGCACGGGCAATTTCTCAGTCCGCTCTCTGCTGCCGATCTGTAGCTGGCCTTGGTCCAGCTTATAGGCGAGTCTCAGGTTTCCTGGGGACTTACTGTACAAGCTGGACAAAGGGACTGTTGGCAGGGGCTCCCGAGCACCCCTAACAGATGGGTCACATCTTTGGGATTTCCTTTATCCAAGACTTTCCTGTATTGATTGAGCCTACACAGAGGCTCCTTTTGTTCTCTGTCTTGCTGTACAGCGTCTTTGGGTGTGTTTCCCGTTAAAACATCCTTTATCGGGAACAGATCACCATGATCTTGGCTCCACTGGTCACTTTTATTTCTCTCAATGTCTCATCCTTAGGAACAACCCCCATATGCATGACTTTCTGCATGGTAGGTGGGAGACCTGGATTCAAGTGGATCTTCTGTTCCAGCTCAGAGCCTACGCTGTCCAGTGGGAACTTCACATCTTGCTCCGTCTTGTTCCAGATGATCCGCAGGTCCTCCAGCTCCTTGCCCAAGCCGCAGCCTGTGTCCTCGCCGTTGCTGACTGAAGCCTGGGCTGTAGGGTCCTCAGGGGGCCTGGGCTGGGGCCGGTGCAGGAGTCCCTGGCTGTTGCCCCAGCTGCCATTTCTCTCTTTACGCAGGTAAGGGGCCACACAGGCACCTCAGTGGCCATGGTCTCGGCCTCTGTGTCCTTGCCAGGTTGCCCCAAATCATTTCTATAGCAGCCCAACATAGGCAAGGCGGAAAATATGTGAGCTACTGTTACCCACTGTAGCACCTGCAAGCATAAAATATCTATACAGGCCAGGAATATGACCCCTATAGAGCATCCTCACGCTTCAAGCCAAATGGTTCATGGATCTGGGGTGCCTGTGCCCAGAATTCATGGAGATGGTATCCACATTGCCTAAAGGAGAGGAGTTCATTTCAATGGCCATCTCCTGAAAGAGATCTTACTGTGTATTTGCACGATGTACAGGGAGTTTCTGCAGTGGAGCTTCTGCTGTAGAATGTTCTGCAGATTGTCCTGGGGTTGCTTACTTTATCCTTGTTGTCAGCACATTAGTTCTGAACCTGGCTTTTTCTCAACAGAACACTATACAGTCTGCTTTTGAAGTGAGGGTCTGCCTACCGTCTCCTTCCAGTCCATTTTCTACTAAGCAACTAGAATTATCTTTTTGGAAAAAAAAAAACTGGAAAAGCAAACACCCCAAACAAACTGGGCCATGTCACGCCTCCTGCTGATGAGCCCTCTGAGGCTCCCCCTCCACTTAGCCTCAGTTCAGACACGACCGTGACCCTCAAGATGCAGGGTCTACTCTTGCAGGGTCTTCTCGTCAATTGTGTCGATGTCCTTTTGCTTTCTCATTCCATGCGCATTTGGTTTGTTGAATTTGCCACATCTCTGTGCACCTCAGGGTTTTGCATGATCTTCTCTCTCTGTCTACCATACTCTTCTTCCTCCTCCTCCTCTCTTCTTCCTTTGATTATTTTGCCTCCAGAGCCCTCTTGGCCATTTGAAACTCACTCTTTCTGGGTTAGCTACTGATATATCACAGTAGGCAAATTTTTTTTTATCTCTTTGTGTTTCCTCCATCTTCCTAACTAAACTATAAACCATAAACCCCAGGAGAGCAGGAAGAATTTCTTGTTACTTACTATTGTCCCTGTCTGCAGCGTTAAAGTCTGCTAAGCACATACTAGATGCTCAATGAAGTGTTTTCTAAATGACTGACCTGGTGCTGATCACCTTTGAAGCATTGCCCCCTACCCAACCTAACATCTGCCCCATTATAGCAGGGTCTGGAAGTTCCCCCCGTGTGCAACAGTGTTCCTAACCTCTGTTCTCATGCCTGCACCCCATTTTCCTCCTGAACGATGAACTCATCCTTCCAGATTCAGTTCAAATGTCATCCCCTGTTTGATGCTTGTTGCCAACCCCATGCAAAATTAGAAGCATGTGCTCTATGTGTGTGCACACCTGGATTGTAGCCTTCGTCACGCTATATTGTCCTGCAGGGACTGACCTTTTGGCAGTAAAAAAGGTACCCAATCCATCATACATCCTCGCTTCTTTATTTTAATGTTTGTTTATTTTTTGTCTACTTGAAAGGCAGAGTGAGCGAGAGCGAGAGCGAGAGAGAGAGAGAGAGCGCGCTTCCATCTGCTAGTTCATACCCCGAATACTTGCTGGGGCCAGGATGGAGCCAGGAACCAGAGACTTTATCTCAATCCCCCACACAGGGTTCAGGAGTCCAAGTGTTTGACTTCTGCTGCTTTGACATCTGCTGCTTCTCAGGATGCATCAGCAGGAACCTGGATCAGAAACGGGGCAGCTGGGACTTGAACCAGCACCCTGATACAGGCACCAGGTGGTGGCTTAGCCTGCTGTTCCGTAACTCCTGCCCTGCATCTTCACTTCTTAGCAGTGGAGGTCACATAGTCAGTGTTTGGTAAGTTTGTGGAGGGACATTCACACATTAATATGTGAAGGAACTTCTTATGTGAAAGGGGCTTGTGGTATCTTCTATCTGAGAAACGGGCATGTGCATACCTGCTGTTTGGATATCCCCTCTCAGAAATCCTCTCTGGGGACCTTGCTTCAGGGAGACCATCTCTCTGTTCTGTTTCTTCTAGGATTAGGGAGTTGGTTTGGTTTAGAAACCCAAGTTTGGGGCAGGCATTTGGCAAAGTGGTTGCGATGCCACTTTCGACGTCCACATCCCATATCAGAATGCCTGGGTTCGAGACCCAGTTCCTCTCCAAATTCCAGTTTCCTCGTGATGTTCATGCTGGCAGGCAGCAGGTGATGGCTCAAGTGGCTGTGTCTTTGCCACCCAGCTGGGAATCCCAGATTGAGTTCTTGGCTCCTGTCTTTGGCTTGGCCCAGTCCCAGGCATTGTGACCATTTGGGGAGTGAACCAGTGAGTAGAAGGTTTCTGCCTATCTGCATTTCACACAAGTAAAGTATATAAATCAAAACATAAAAGAAAACAGTTAGCCATTGCTTGTTTTAGAAGAGAGCTAGCCATGAGTAATGAACCCATGAGGGAAAAAGAAGGATGCTGGTGAGGCGCAGGCCCTGTCCCAGATACTTTGTTCACTACTCTGCCCATCTGTGGAACCAGTTCACAAGTCATGTGTTTGTTCATCCATCCACTCACTGCCCTCAGTTCTCCTGCCATGTGCCAGGCTGTGTTTGTGCAGTTGCTATAGAGATGCACAAGCTGCAGCGAGGTCCTGTTTCCTGTAGGTGACGGAGCACAGGCAGACAGGTGGTGTAGGGTGATCAGGGCTCGGATGGGGGTGTGTACATGCAGGGTCACATGGCAACAGAGGGAAAAGAGGGCTTTTACCTACCCAAGTGCAGGGCCTCTGGGTGAGTAGACTTGTTCTGTGGATACAGGAGGTGAGAAAGAGAGGAAGAAGCAATTAGGGAAGGTGGGGAGAGCAGCATACACAAAAGCATGAAACAAGGAGTGATAGGTGTGCCTGGGGAATTCCAGGGAGTCTGTAAATCACTGTTGCCCGAAGTTTTGCTCCTCAAAGTTTGGTGTATGGACTAGCAGCCCTGATATCCTCTGGGAACTTGCTGGAACACCAGAATCTTGAACTCCACCCTGGATCAACTAAATCAGAGTCTACATTTTAACAAGATCTCCAAGTGAGTTCTGTAAACCTTAAACCTTAAGAAGAACTGGCAAAGAGGTGGTTTTCAAACTCTAGCTCTGGGCTTCACCTAAGATTTTCTGAATTAGTAGCTGTGGGGAGGGGTCTGAGGGTTCACAGTTCTCCAAAGTTCCCAGGTGATGTGGATGTCGAGGACCACAAAGAGAGCTACTACAATGGCATACCCTAGAATGAGAGATTTCCGGGACATGAGCTTGGGAGGACAGCAGGATTCAGATCTGGGAGGACCCTGCTGGGAAGGGGCTTGGTCTTTTTTTTTTTTTTTTTTTTTTTTTTTTTTTTTTTTTTTTACAGGCAGAGTGGACAGTGAGAGAGAGAGAGACAGAGAGAAAGGTCTTCCTTTGCCATTGGTTCACCCTCCAATGGCCACCGCGGCCAGCGCGCTGCGGCCGGCGCACCGGGCTGATCTGATGGCAGGAGCCAGGTGCTTCTCCTGGTCTCCCATGGGGTGCAGGGCCCAAGTACTTGGGCCATCCTCCACTGCACTCCCTGGCCACAGCAGAGAGCTGGCCTGGAAGAGGGGCAACCGGGACAGAATCCGGTGCCCCAACCGGGACTAGAACCCGGTGTGCCGGCGCCGCAAGGCGGAGGATTAGCCTAGTGAGCCGCCGCACCAGCCGGGGCTCGGTCTTTATGCTGGAGTGTTGTGGAACCCTATGGAGCCATTTCACCAGAGAGGGACATCTCAGAGCTTTATGTTGGGCAGCATGGACCAGACAGTGCAAGGTGACAGATGATACTGCATTCCAGTTGAGATGGGCCAACTGTGAAGCAAGTCAGTGGTGGTAGGCGTGGATTCAAAATAAACTGGGGGGTCTGAATCTATAGGAGTCTGCAGCTGATGGACCCAACGTGAGAGTGGGAATGGCAAACCTCTGCCTGCCTGGGGCCCTGGGTGCTGGGGGGACAGCTGCTTGCCCACCCCCTTCCCATGGCTGTTGCCTTTCATGCCCAGAGAGCCACCCCACTTTATTTGCCTTCTCTTCGCAAGTCTGCCTCTGGCCCCCTCTGACAGGTCTCAGCCTGCAGTGTTTGCAGAAAGACATGCAGTAAACCATTCAGAAATAGGATTTATTAATGGGAGGCATGTAATTACTGCCAGACACAGCAATCTGAGGAGTTTATGGCCGAAGTGTTTGGTGTCATTCATTAAAACAAAGTGGGCTCTTGGCATGGACGCCATCACCCTGTGACCAGACCCGTCTGCTTCTGAGAAAGCCCCTCCCCCCAGGTCTGCAAGGGGAGCCTGGCTGAAGAAGCATAGGCAGATCAATCAGTAGGGCGGGGTGTCTGGCTCTGGGGCCTGACCTGGCCGGGACCCCTGGGAAGAATGGGTCTTGCTACCAGAGCAGGGTCCTGGGAGGGGCTCAGGGCCTGTGTGCTTGTCTCCGGGACCTCTGATTTTGCAGTCACCAGTGGCAGCAGCCCTTTACTAACAATGAACTTGCACGCTCGTGTCTTCTCCAAAGGCTTCCCTTCGATTTCACATCTCACCAGCCTCTCACAGAAGCAAGGATGCAGATGGCACAGGTTAACACCGCCTCTTGACAAACGAGAAACAGAGGCCCACAGAGGCTTGGCGGGTCTCCCCAAGTAATCTGGGCAGAGGACAAAGCATGAAGCCATTCAGGCCTCTCCACAGGGTGGCCAGGGCCTTCCCAGCTGGGTGAGGACAGGGCTGGCTTGTTCGGAGGGCAGACCTGGCTGGCTGAGGTGCTGGCTGCTGCAGGACTTGAGGTCAAACCCAGAACTTCTCAGCCTCGCTCTATGGACCTGGGAGAGCTGCTCAGAGCCCGTGTCATCACACAGGAGGTGGGGACAGGGAACTAGGTTGCCTCCTTGACATGGTGTTGTGAGGGTTAAAAGGGGGTGCAGGTCTGGTCCCCTGACATGTGGTCCTCTCTGGACCTCCCTGCCCAGAAGTGGCCTGCACAGTACAGGACAGGGACGCAGCACTCAGATGAGATAATGGAGGGAATAGGCTTTGGAAAATCCTTGCGCACCATTCAAATGTGAGGTAATAATAGGAAAATGGATCTGCCACAGCCCTGCCAAGAACCCAGCAACTTCTGAGACAAAAAGCAGACCTGAAGTCTAGAATCTTCATCAGTGTGATTGGTTTTGAACAGAAGAACTTTCTGCCCTTTCAAGCATCTATCTGAAAATCAAATATCTGTCTCATGTTACTCTGAGGACTGGAGAGAATATCTACCCAGCACCACGAGGAACCCATAGCAGAGGCTGCGTGTCTGTAAGCATTTGTATGCTAGGACATTGTACCATTTAACCATCAGCTCTTCCAAGGGGGACTGACAGCTTGTGGATCTCAGTATCCCCGAGTGCCTAGCACAGAGTCTGGCACATGGCAGGTGCTCAGCCAGGATTTAAACTAAACCAAATTGGATTCTGTCATATTCCATGGGTCCTGTGAAAGCAGAGCCTATGTTTTATTCATCTCTCTCCTTCCAGAGCCAAGCCTAATGTCTGGCACAGACTAGGTGGTTAGTAAGTTCAGGTTGGATGGAAATTAAGAGCTATGAAAAAAAAAAGAGACTTATCTAATGTCTGCACTGAGCCACGAGGGGAGCCCAGGGTTCCAGGAACTCCAGGGAAGGAGTCTGGGATTTGAAGTGTGAGAGGTACCATCAAAGAACAGGCTCACTTCAAAGGCAGGGGGTGGGTGGAGGAGGGAGGAGGATGTGGTTTCTCTAATGCCTTTTTGGCTGGGTGGGAGTCTCAGTTGGCAGCCAGGGTGGGGCAGGAGGAGGTGGGCAGCACAGCAGAGGCCCCAGCCTGGGCCACAGAGACAGAGCAAAGAGCCAGAGAAAAGGAGGCAACTCAGATGTCGACGAATCGTGCTTAAAATCTTCCTCCCTTCTCTGCATCCCCGGGAAGAGACGTGGCAGCCGTGTGTGTGTTGGAAAGGAAAACAGGCTTTGCAGTCCAATAAATCTGTGTGCAGTGGCTCCCAGCGCGAGCCAGGGCTGTGGGATCGTTCGTGTGATGCTTTATTTTTCTGAATCTCCATTTCCTCCTCTAAAAATATGGCATCGGTGATTCTTCCCTTACATGGTTTGTTGTGGATATCAAACGAGTGTTTTGTAAGCAATAAAACAACCATTTATTAAGCACCTGCTCTCTACGAGGCACTGAGCCTAGTCGCTGTATGGATTTAATTTGTAATCCCCCAATCATCTGGCGAGGTAGTCATTAGCATCTCCAGTCTCCACTTCAGAGCCCGGGACACTCAAGTTCAGGGGGTGTTGAGCAATTTGCTCAAGCGATAGAGCCAGAATTCCAACGGAGCGCTTCCTCTAGCGAGTGTGCTGTGGCTCTGTACATGATGATTAGATTTCATGAGCCTAAGTCAAGCCGAAAACCCTCCCACAGCAGCCCTTTTCCTTCATTGTCAGCACTTTTTCTCCTCCACCTCCTCTTTTATAAAACAGCCAAACCTTTGGCTAACCTGGCAGCCCACGGAGACGGGTAAGCTGTCCTAAGTGATTTAAACACGATTCCACGCTCTCGCTCCAGGTGCTCCTTAGATTCCTTGGGCTGTGGATCAGGAAATGATGTCTCAGTGTTTGTATGAGTGAAGAGGAAAAGTTGCTGAGAGCCCAACTTTGGGGTGATCCAACAACCTCTGAAATATCACACCCACCCTTGCAAAAGAAAACTGTCAACTCTTCTGACATTAAAAAAAAATCTTCCTTTGAAGCTTTAGCCAAAGATGAGATAAATGTGAAAGGTATGGGAAAGCAGATTAACTTTGATTGAAATCTGCCCTGTGCCTGGGTCTTGATGTGCTGTCTTGATTCCTCATAGCAACCTTGTAGGGTGGGTATCATCGGATCCATTTTCCACATAAGGATGCTAATAAAGGTAAACATTTGTCAGAGTTCACACAGCAACTACACATCAAAGCTGGTGTTACACCTTAGCCTATTTGCTCCTAAAGCCCAGGCTCTCTTTTCTACTGCTCTCTGCTTCTGAGTCTGCTTATCAACTGGTGGGAGCTGTTGCCTCCTCTAAACCTCTCTGTCTCTCAGGAGCCCACGCTTTTGTCCTGTGGAGCTCTAGAGAGACACTGCAATTCAGAAGAAATAGGACCTTTCCCTCTGAGATGGCACAGACCCCCGAGGGTAGCAGCAGCAAGCGTAGGCACGCACACTTTTGGAAGGTGCGCTAGTGTGAAATGGGCACCGGTTGACAGTTCCATAAACAACCAGTGAATGCTTTCACCTGTTAAAAAAGAACAAAACATTTACACTTAAAAAATGGGATAAGGTGGGCTTCCCTCCTTAAAAATATTTCTAGAGCTACTAAAACAGCTTGCATTTACAAAATAGTTGATAAAAATATCCCTCTGCATTGAACAAGAAGGGAGACAGGGACCACCGCTAACACATGGTGTATCAGTTCTCATTTCTCTGTATTCTGCGGACAAGTCTTCTTAGCTTCTTGGTGAGCCACCTCAGCCTGTTTTCCCTTGGCTCCTCGCTTCCCCACTGCTTGCACTTTTTTTGTCTGATGACTTACCCTTCCCGGAGGCCTTCTCGGGCTTTGCTTCCCCTTAGTGGCCCGGCTTCTGCAAGGCAAAGGCAGCTCTGAGGCTCCCCACCGACCAGCCAGGCCCCAACATCTCCCCGAGAGGAGCGGGGTTGGGGGGGTGGGGAACCAACACCCGGGGACGCACCCTACTCACCTGGACAACCGCGCTGGCCTCCCCTTGGGCTCCTCCTTCGCTGCCCCTTCTGCAGAGCTGCCCTTCCTCTCGGGCATCTTGGAGGCCGGGAGGACACGTGCTGGGTGCCTGCGGGTCGCAGCGCAGAGCCTTCCCGCTCGCCTCGCTGGATTCTTAATGCACTCGTGAATTGCGATCCTAAAAAAATGGAAATGAATGTACGGAACTCTGGGCTCACATGCCTTCCCCCGGGTCCTCCTTCATGGGTAATGGAAAGCTCACAGGCTTTGGAGTTTATAAGATAAAGGCTTGATGATCAGCTTGGGTAAGCCATCTATCACCTGTGATCTTAGTTTCCTCATCTGTAAAACGATGATCAGAACTCCTGCCTTGTAAGGTTGTCTTCATTGTGAAGTGTTGGGCCCTTGGCGGACGCTGATTAAACGTTGCCTTTTCTTCTTGTATCTCAAAGTGCAAAGTCTGTAAGTATATTCTCTTAGGTAGGGAGGTAGGCACAAATGATGGCTACTATTTTTTTTAGGACAGTTTGGATCTACTCAGATTGTTGGCAAGGATTATCAGCCATGGTTTAAGACTTAAGCCAATGCTCATTATGTCGTAATGGAGCCTGCAAAAGTGATTACTAATGTGACTTTTCCCATCCACTGTGCAACAGCGAGGGGAGTTTTTCACACTGCCGGCGTTTGGTTTGGAGCAGGACGATACAAATCACAGATGGCTTCTCCGGCAGATGTGGCTGTGGAGAGCCGAAGTACTGGTTTACAAGGGGTTTAATGAAAACCTGGCATCTATCCAGACTTGAATCGAAGTCCTCTGGGGCTCTCAGCTTCTGCACGTACAGACCAATTTGCACACGTCCACCCTATTGGGCTGGGGGGAAACATTTTTTACCTAGGAAACAAAGCCAGACCTATCTGGCTGAGTTCACAGGCGTGGGGCCTGGGAGGTGGAACAGTGATGTGGAAGGGAAGTTGGTAGGAGGAGAGTGGCTACACCTGGAGGATGTCCAGGTGGCAGCTGCCCAGGTGGGGGTGATCTGGGCTCAGGCTAGAAAGATGGCTTTCCCAGCTGCTTGGAGCTCACCGAGTTTTCTTCCTGGCCATGGGTTAGGTTAATAAGAGTGAACAGGAGCCACAAGTAGGTGTGTGGAATAACAAAACAGTTTCAGTTTTGTTGCCAGTATAGACAGGAACTGGGCTTGCCTGTTATTGCTCTGCTTTAGAGGTTCTCAGGCTTCCAGGGGTCAGCTTGCTATTTCTTGTCTTTTTGAATTTGGCATCAGTATCAATCATCTCCTTGGAGAGGGCTTCCTTGACTGCCTCCCTGAAAAAGAGCCTCCAACCTCTTTGGCATTTGGATCTTATTTATGCATGTGTTTCAAAGTAGAGCACAAAATTCATTTGCCTGTTCCTTTTCTGTTTGTTTTTGTCTTTTAGTAGAATGTAAGCTAATTGAGGGCAGGGACTCCATCCATCTCACTAAGCAATGCAGCCCAGTGCCTGGCGGAGTACTGGGCATGCAGCAGACATTCCATAAATACTGTTGGACCATCAGGTTAAAGTTCAGGACAAGAGTAAGATAGACCAGTGCTTACAGTTTAACACCACCATTTATAAACTGTACAACTGTCCAGAGTATTTTGTCTGTCTTAGTCTTAGATTCCTCACCTGTCAAAAAGGAATAAAAATACAATAGAGGTTACCAGTTGATGCAGGCTAGCATCCAGCACATAAGGAATGATTAATAAATTGAAGCTACGATTATGCAGTTACTGGGAAATTAAGTAAGGCACCAATAAATATCTACCCATGTGTCTGTTCAGCTGGTATCTACCAAGTATCCAGCATATGCCATGCCCGTGCTGAGCACTTCTTCATGCATTATTTTATGTGATTTGTCACAGGCTAGTGAGATGTTCTTTCCATTTTTGGAGCAGAGGAAAGAGACTTGGAGAGACTGAGTGGCTTAAATAAGCTTACAGAGTTACTCAGTGGCAAAGGCAGTATTAGCTCAATTAATATTTTGAAAGCCATGATTTCACCCTCCACCCGTAATTCCAGGCTGCTTCCTGTTAACACTCACTCTGAGCAAATAAGTATGGGAAAGCTGCATTCCCTGTCCTCTGGGGCTTTGGTTTAGGTGATAAGACACATGTAAGAATAAAATGTGCACTAACAAGGAACAGTTTTTTGTGCTGCTTTGAAATATACAAAAACTTGTTTCAATATACATTCATGTTTTAAAAGATTATTATCCAGGATATATAAATAACTCATACATGTCAATAAGAAAATGACAAACAACTCTGGGAAAATGGACAGATCATGAACAGGCAGCTTGAACGGCCAAGAGTCACGTGGAAAGATTGGGCATTATTAGCCATCTGGGAAATCCAAGAGAGCAATGAGATACCATTTCTCATCCCTCAGGTTGGCAAAAATATCAGAGAAGCCCTGAGGTTGAGGAGGATGAGGAGAAATGGGAGCTGTTGTTGCCAAGCTGGTGGGAATAATGAATTGATAAAATCAGTTTTGGGGGAGGGACTGGCCATACTGAGAAGGGGAAAGTAAGAACACATCTCTGGAACCAGGACGTACTCCAGATGGGAGCTGAAACCTTAGAGAAACTCTTGCACATATGCAGAAGGAGATGGGAAAACATTAATTTCAGCATTTTATAAATGAGTGGAATGTTGGAGAGTCTAAATGTACATTGCTAGGGGAATGGTAAGTTAACAGGTCATTTGTAGATGGAATATGAAACAGCAGGTGAAAGAAGAAATGAGAGCTATACTTTGCAATGTGGGCAAACAGCAGAAGCATACTGTTGAATAAGAAGAGCCAGTTTCAGGAAGGCACAGACAGGAAATCACTTACGTACATTTTAAAAACATACCAAACAAGGCCACATGTTTAAAATTAAGTCTGTGTACCTAAAGAGCTGGGGAAAACAGTGCATGCGGCAGGATGGTCATAATTACTCTGGGGAGGAGATGGGGATGGATCAGCGAAGCTCAACTTTTAACAGGTCATCAACTGCATGTTTTATTTTAAAAAAGACATCTGAGGAAAATACGGAAAAATGCTAACATGGTTAGAGCCAGGTGGTGGGTTCAATGTGTTTGTTATACCCATCTTTGAACTTTTCTGTGTGCATGGGATATTCTATAAAGCAAACAACTAACCCAGACTCTCTGGCCTAAACCTTTTCTATTTTGTTTCTCATTAAGGTCCTGGAGGCATAATGAAAGGGAAAATGCTGAAGTCCCCCATTCCAAGCGTTCCTGACGCCTGCACCTGCTGTATATCATGCTGATGGGTGCTGCTGTGCAGGTGAATTGATTGTCATTGGAAGGACCTGTAGCTGTGGGAGGGAGTAGGGTGGAGGTGAAGGAAAAGTGACAGGACCAGGAGAGCAAGAGTGTTGAAGTGTTAAGAAAAATTTGAAGAAATTAGAGATTGGAGAAGAGTATTTTATTCAATGTCCTATAGAAGCAGAGCTGGACTCTGCCTCTGCCTACTTAACCCCATATTCAGATTGAAGGCAAGTATGTGCTGAGGCAGGAACATGGACACTATATTTGGACAGAGCTTGGTCAGATACCAACTCAGCTCCCCTCAGGATCTCCATGGCCTTAGGTACCCCACCTAACACTCTGATTTGGGGTCATTATTACCTCTCTTAGAGTGTCATTGGGAGGAACAAATAAAAATGGAGTTTTTTTAAAAATGCAAAACAATGCCACATGTTTAAAATTAACTACTGGAACAAGTGCTGTGTCTAAGTCTTGGTGTTTTCTCCACAAAGAATGCTATGATTATCAACATTCCAGTTTGATTGAGCCATTCTTCAATAACTTGTTTTGCTACCTTCCCTGTTCTCCCCCCTCCTCCCTCCAACCCAAATCAGCGCAGTTTCCTTTGGGCAAGCATCTAGTTTATTTGTGCTTAAGTATCAGTCTCAGCATTCTACTGAAGTCTACCAAACTCAGAGAGCAATGGATCACCTCCCTCTTCTCTGGAGTCCTGGCCTCTTATGAGTCTCAGGTCTCATCAGTTTTGGAGGCATCCAAGTCACACATTTCTATTGAACTAGTAACTAAAACCCCTGACTCATCTTGTATAATCATGGTTTAAATATGGCTCTTATCTATATGGTTGGGTTTTCTGACTCAATTGGAGGATCTTACATAGGAAAATGAGGAGGAGAGACCAAGATAACAAAAAAGAAGGATGGTATGGTGCCACAGAGGAGGTAAGTTGTTCTTATTTGTGAGAATTATAGGCTGGCCTGTTTTTGCCCTTTCGGAGTTCTGTGACATTAAAACCTGGATATCACAGACTTGAACCTAATATTCTTCCTTCTCCTTTTCCTAGTAGCAACTATTCTAAGGAGTAGCGCTCTCCTTCTCAACCATGCAGCCTTTTAATTTTGTGATTTTATGGTCTTAAGAATTCTTTCTTAAAATTTTATTTAAGATTTTATTTATTTATTTGAAAGGTGGAGTTAGGGAGAGGCAGAGGGACAGACCTTCCATCTGCTGGTTCACTCCCCCAGTGGCCAGCCAGGCCAAAATCAGGATTCTGGAGCTCCATCTGGCTCTCCCATGTGGGTGTCAGGGGATCAAGTACCTGGGCCCCACCTTCAGCTATCTTCCCAGGCACATTTGCAGGGAGCTGGATCAAACATGGAACACTGGGGACTTGAACCAGAGCGCATATGGGATGCCAGTGTCTCCAGGTGGTGACTTGGCCCACTGAGCTACAACACCAGTCCCAAGAACTCTTTCTTAAGTATTGCTAAATATGCTAAAGATCATTGCCTTGATGATTATTCTTGATTTCCCAATTAATTCAGCCAACAGAAATTCCTTCAAAAAAATTCCTATGTTCTTCCCTTCACTCCCCAGTTTCTTTGTTTCTTTTTTTATTTGAGAGGCAGAGATAGAGGGAGAGGGAGAGGAAGAGCTCTCATTGGCTGGTTCATTCCCCCAGTAACTACAACAACTGGGGCTGGGTGGTGCAAAAGCTGGGAGCCAGGAATTCAATCCAGATCTCCTATGTGAGTGACAGGGGCCCAATTACTTGAACCATCACTGCTACCCCCTAAGGTGCGCATTCACAGGAAGCTGTGACGAGCATGTGAATCCCAAGGACTTCAATATGGGACAAGGATGTCCTAGCCACCAGTTAACCCACTTGGCCAAATTTCCATCCCCATACATCTTTGAGTATCTCCATAAATGTTTGAGTATATACTATTCTCTGGCACAACAAGATATCCTACACTACTTGTGCTTTCTTTGCCCCAGAGCTGGAAGCAGCTCTTTTTCCAAGAAGCGCTGTTTTTGTTTTGTTTTGTGTTTTAGTGGAGAGTAGTGTTTATAAACTCTGATTTGGACACTGTGTTTATGAGCATCATTACTTCTGGGCCTTTTAGTGCAGAGATAAGGTAAACAAACATGTGTGTGTCTCTATCTTTTAGAGTTTCTCATGGTTAGTTTATGTGTCTGCTCAGCTACATCACAGTGCCCAGATATTCTGGACATTTCTATGAGAGTATTTTGGGATTAGATGAACATTTAAGTCAGTGGACTCTGAGTAACAGACACTGTTGTCCATATACGAATGAGCCTCATTTAATCCTGTGAAGGACTGAACAGACCAAAGCCTGACATTGCTACCCTGACCCTGAGCTGAGCTAAAGGCAGCTCCCCAAGAGATAACCTCAGACTTGAACCACATCCTCAGCTCTTTCCTTGGTCTCCTGCCTGCCAGCTTGTCCTTCGGATTTGGCTTGGCAGTCTCCATACTCTATGAGTCAATTGCTCGAGTGAATCTCTTACTATGTATACACAGATCCTATTGGTTCTTTTTTTTTTTATTTAAACTTTTTTTTTTTTTTTTTGACAGGCAGAGTTAGACAGTGAGAGAGAGACAGAGAGAAAGGTCTTCCTTCCGTTGGTTCACCCCCCCAAATGGCTGCCATGGCCAGCGAGCTGCGCCAATCCGAAGCCAGGAGCCAGATGCTTCCTCCTGGTCTCCCATGCAGGTGAGGGCCCAAGCACTTGGGCCATCCTCCACTGCCTTCCCAGGCCATAGCAGAGAGCTGGACTGGAAGAGGAGCAACCGGGACAGAACCGGCACCCTGACTGGGACTAGAACCTGGTGTGCCAGTGCCGCAGGTGGAGGATTAGCCTAATGAGCTGCAGCACCGGCTCCTATTGGTTCTGTTCCTCTGGAGAATGCTGATTAATATTGAGTCTGCTATTGCCAATCCAAATCCAATATTATATTGTTCTTACTTACCTTATTCATATTTGTATCAACTGTCTTTTACAATGACAATCATGGTTTCTAGACAAACAAACATAAAAACTCACAACAAAACCCATTAGTGTATTTACTTATTTGTTCTAACCCAAATACCCATCACAAGACAATTGCCCTGGACTCTTAAAAAAAAGTCAATGTCATGAAATGAAAGAAAGTGAAAAGGCGAAGGAACATTCTGGATTACAACCATTCTGGATTGACAACCAAATGCAGTGCTGGGTACTTGTTTGGATTATTTGTCAAAACTGGGGAATTTTAAATATGAACTGCATATTACAGAATACCTTATAAAATTAAATTGCTTGGATCTGATAATGATATCATATGGAAAAATGCAATTGTTTGTAAGAGATATGAGATGCATGTTCAATTATTAGGAGTGTTGTGATTTGATGTTGGAAAATCACTCTTAAATGGTCACAGAAAATATCAATGTAAGTACAAGTATAGATAGGGAGAGATAAAGACTGTGTGTGTATGTGTGTGTGTGTGAGAGAGAGAGAGAGAGACAGAGAGACAGAGAGATACAGAGAGAGAGAGAGAAGACATACAGATGCACAAGCATGGTAAAATGCTAATAGTTGATAAATCTATAAATCTAAATTTAAGATAAATAGGAGTTAATCAGATTATTCTTTCAACTTTTCTACTGAAATTTTCCTGTTCAAAACTTTCAAAAATAAGAGAGATGAGCAAAATAGTGGTAAATAATTTACATTTACCAGCAAGTATTAGATATCAAGGGTTGACTTTGTGCCAGAGACGTGTTCAGGATTTTAAGTACATCACTGACTTGTTTAATCCTCACCACAGTCCTCTGGGCAAGGCAACATTATTTCCCTAATTTACAGTTGAGGAATCGGAGGCTCAGAGAGGTACAGAAATGTACCTAAGTCCTCCCAGCTAGCAGGTTGGGAGACTGAGGCCCAGAGAGGGTAGTGGCCTGCCAAGGCCACCAGTTAGGTAGAAGCCACAGCAGGACTGGGATGCAGGCTTCTGATTCTTAATGCCGGCCTCAAGCCATTGCCTGAGGAAGATCTGTGTTCATTGTTGTCTTGCTCACTGGGGACCCACTTAGAGAAAGATTTCTGCCAACTCTACCGGCCTCATTCCAAGTAGAAAGGATTCCATTTCTCCATTCCCCTTTGAAAAAGATAAGCATCCAGCTTCCTGTCCTGTGCTTTTTATCCAGGCCATTTCTACTCATGATTCTCAGCATGCATGAGCTCTGTGGTTATTGGGTCACAGCTTTCTCAGATACCAGAGACGTGAAAACCCAAACAGGCACCGAGGCTTCAGACCAAGGGCAAGCGTTCCCGTTCATTGACAGAGGGAAGGTGCTTCCTTGTCTGCTTCTGGTTCCTTGCAGGCTTTTCTCATTCCACGCACACATCGGGTTAGTCTAGCACAGTGTTCTGCACACTGAGGGTTAGGACCCATTAGTGGGTCCAGAATCCATTTAGATGGTGGCTGTCAGCATCCAAAAAGTAATTTAGAGTCAAATTGGATAGAACCAATCATACTGGAAATGTAGACGTTGTTTTGGGAGTGCACACACATGCACAGATACACCCGTAATATGTTTGTTCTTGGTGATGGTGGGAAATTCATTCCTTATTATGAGTCACATTTAAAATGATTCCAAAGTTACTGTTCTAAGGTAGCAATTGGCAAATGTTCATTTTTGTGAACAAAATTTGCTGGCACTTAGCTATGTCCACTTGTGTGTGTCTTCTCCTTGGCGTCTTCCACACTGCATGATAGAGTTCAGTAGTTGTGACACATCATATGGCCTGCATGACATCAAGTATTTACTATTTAGCCCTTAAAGAAAAAGTTGCTGTCCCCTTGTGGTCTACAGTATTGAGGCAAAACCTCCCAATTCAAGGTCACAGCTCCTGTTGTATGCAATCTCCAGAATTTCTGTCTCTTGTATTTCTCTCCAATAACCATCTAAGTAGTAGGATTCACACAGATTTCAGATAATTACAGGTATAACTTCAAAAATGTAGATATAACAAGAAGCATCAGTTGCCTAGGAAACCAGGAATGTTCAGATGCAATGTTCTTCTAGCACGTAGCAAACAGGATGACCTTTCATCCTAGGAAAATATTGTGATGTTTAACCTCACTGCACTCAACCAGACATTTCCTTGCACACATTTTCAAGGGAAGGAGTTCAATCTCGCATTCATCTTAAGGGCCACGTGTCTTATCCAAGTTAAATATTTCCAGAAAATAAATGTCTAGACACCATCTCATATAAATTAAGCACCCAGTTTTTAAAAGATTCTTAGCAGACTTCGCTTTTGGTGTAGGGGTGAGTGTAACTTTACTCCTGTGACAAATGTTAGGTAAAATCTGATGTGCCTAAGTCAGTGCACCTGCAGGTGACTAATGAGTGCTGTCATTAGTGGACAATGTGTATGTGTGTGCATGTCAGTACATGTGTGCGCCTGCCTGCCTCTGTGGGCATGTATGTGCAAATATACATATGTGTGTGTTTGCGTGTTGAGGGACAGGATGGGGAAGACAATGCTGAAAGAGTGTCTATCATAGGAGAGCTCTCTGTTCTTTGAGATTATCATTTATTAGAGTAGGGATGAAAAAGCACATGTATGTTGGCATAAATCTCAGGTTGCCATATTTGTTGAATTCTCTTCAGAGATTAAGGATTATATGAATGAAGTATAGGGAGAGAAAATTCTTCTGTACCTCTTTGAATTTTCATTCTATTCATATTTGAGACTTTTCAAACAAATGGGCTTTATTTAATATAAGTAAGCCAGTTTCAGTGCTTTTCACATTTATATTTTCATTAATATAGACTTCTATTCATTGTGATGTAAATTAGGCTTTTCATGAAAAAATTCTTTAAGATAAAATGCTTAAAATAAGAACATTTTAAGCTACTCTCATTTTTATAAGATACATTTATTTCATATTAAATTTCATATGAATATAAACCTTACAGATTATTATTATAAATACCAGAAATCATTTATATTTTACATAAGTATAATACATATATAATTTTATATACATATTAAAACAGGATAAATATAGAGCATAATATAACAGATATGAATTCTATTTTATTATATATTCTAATTATGTATTTTAACTACACTTATGATAAAGAAATTAATTCAGAATGAAGGAATTTGTAGTGAAATATATTGAACCATCTGAACTTCTATGGAGGAGAGGGACCATTTAAAAAGTTGTCATTATATTTTCCTTTCCTGGATTTTTGCAAATCATTCACAGCACTCTTTTATGAATCATATTATTATTTTTTAAATAAGGACAAAGCTTGAGAGAGAATTTAGAAAGTGCAGAGAAAGAAAGAAATTTTACATTGTGGTGAGATCCATTTTGAAGTTCTTTGTTTTCCTTATCCAGATTCCTGCCAATATGAAACAAAAAGAGAACCTAGACAGGGCACCACTTGCCATTTCTTTATTCAATGATAATGTAATGGCTGTCTATTGTGTGCCAGGCACTGGGCAAGGTGCCAAGAACAGAAGCCACGAGGGCTATGCTCTACTGGGACCTGGGATGCTGAGGGAATGAGATGGAGAAAAGACACAAGCAGACAAGATAAGCTCAGATGTAGGAATAGGAGGGCTAGAAAGACCCATGCAGTGTGCAGGAAGGAGTGGGCACTTCTGCCTGGGTAATCTTGGAAGGGGGTGATGTTTGAGTTGAGCCTCAAATGGAGAGAAGCTCAGCCTTGTAAAAAGACCAAGGGAAGAACATTCAAACAACGGCAAGGGCAGGGGCAGGGGCAGGGGCAGGGGCAGGGGCAGGGGCAGGGGCAGTCTTGTATGATCCTGTACTAGGAGATATATGTATATGCTTGTCTGTATAGGGCACACACACATATATAGCATATCTATAGTAAGAATGTGTGTTTGTGTATTTTTTTCTTCCTTAAAGCCCTTGCTCCCCTCAATATTGCACTCATTGTATTATAGTCACATGGTATTAACATTCTTTATCCACTACCCTGCACTCTCATTAATATGGGTGAAGCAGGTCTTAGTCACAGTCACTTTGTCTTTTACTTTTAAAGATTTATTTATTTTATTTGAAAGACAGAGTTACAGAGAGTCGGAGGCAGAGAGAGGAGGGAGGTTGGGGTCGACTTGCAAGGCCCGTGCACTGCCGGCATGGCGGGGTGATGGCGTTCGTCCACAAGAAGCACCGGAGACAAGTTTTGGTGAACATGTCCGCTTTATTAATGACCATGTGCACTTTGTAAAGGGTGGGCAGAAGGGGGATAACTAATTCAGGGCAACACTGATTCTATAGAATACAGCCGATATTGGTGCCGCTATGCTCCTCCAATCAGCTTGAAGGTCACCTAGATAGGATAGCTTTCCAGGTGGTCCTAATGGGCCTGGGGCACACCCAGGAGCAGTTTACTTGATTGTCAATTACGCCCTTCAATGGGGGCGCAGGATTTGGGGAAAAGTGCCTGGGGCTCCCACCACCTCCCAGCAGTCAGGTTGTGGGGTCCTTCCCGGGAGGCATAGTGTGCCATGTTCTCAACCTTCTGCATGGGCAGGGCAGGCAGACTGCCTGCCAGGTACAGTATCACCCACAGGAGGTCTTCTATTAGTTGGTTCACTCCTCAAATGATTGCAACATCTGGAGCTGTGCCTATCTGAAGCCAGAAGCCAAGAACTTCTTTAGGGTCTCCCACATGACAGCAGAGGCCCAAAGACTTGGGCCATCTTCTACTGCTTTCCTAGGCCATAGCAGAGAGCTGATTTGGAAGTGGAGCAGCCAGGACTCGAACTGGCATCCATATAGGATGCTGGCACTGCAGGCAGTGACTTTACTTGCTATGCCACAGCGCTGGCCCCAATCACTTTGTCTTGGAAAGCAGTGTAGTGATTTGCCTCCTGCAGGATAGGCCACATCTTCCTTACTTCAAAGACATCTGAATCCAGCCCAGTTAAAGATTTATAAATACTGCTCGATTTAATGAATGGTTAAGTGATCCATCTGGAACATGCCAGTAGGATGTGCAGCAATCAATTTTTTTTCCCATGAGCTCTTGGACTGCCCCTAATCTCAGATGGCAGAAGGTCTGAGACAAGCCCCAGGGATCTGCCATGTCAGCCTCCAAGAGGGAGCCAAGGTCAGAGAAATTTGAGTGGGTCATTAAACACGAAGGGAGGGCTAAAGCAACAAGAGCTTTTACTGTGCTGTGACATCACCTCCCATCCATTTATATGGGTGAAAACGGGTTACCAGTGGTCCAGGGAGTCTCAAAAAAAATCCACCTCACCCTCTTCATGCAGTTCAGAATGTAAACGGCCCCAGGAAATGACTTGGGTGCTGAGGTAATTTCCTAGATGGGCCTGCAAGTTTCATTTGTCGGCAATTTTAAGGCAAGTGCAAAGAAACTGGAAACTCGGGTGTGAATGGAACTGGGAAGTGAGAGGGACGTGGACACCAGATTTAGCACCCATGGCCTGGGCAGGGACTTTTGAAACAAGACACCATGAACCTGGGACAGGTCAGGCAGCAGCACTGAGGCCCTCGGGTGTGGAACACACAAGGAGGAAACCTCCCGGGTGGAGCAGAGACATGCGGTCAGGCAGATGCGTGCTCATTTGAATGTTAAATACACACCCTTCACAGGCCATGCTGAGGCCACAGAGACGAATACAGTCCCTGTTTTCAAGACACTCACAATCTCACATGAGGGAGCAGCCAGTCTCCAGGAGTGCAGCAGAGGGAGGCAGAGGTGCTGGATTGCAGCGGCTGCCATGAACAGTTACTGCCAGCGGTGGGAGTGGGTGCTTCATGTGCCTGCTAGGGATCTTTTCTTTCTTTCTTTCTTTCTTTCTTTCTTTCTTTCTTTCTTTCTTTCTTTCTTTCTTTCTTTCTTTCTTTCTTTCTTTCTTTCTTTCTTTCTTTCTTTCTTCCTTCCTTCCTTCCTTCCTTCCTTCCTTCCTTCCTTCCTTCCTTCCTTCCTTCCTTCCTTCCTTCCTTCCTTTCTTTCTTTCTCTTTTTTTGTTTGTTTGTTTGTTTTTGACAGGCAGAGTGGACAGTGAGAGAGAGAGACAGAGAGAAAGGTCTTCCATTTTCCGTTGGTTCACCCCCCACATGGCCGCCACGGCTGGCGTGCTGCGCCAATCTGAAGCCAGGAGCCAGGCACTTCCTCCTGGTCTCCCATGCGGGTGCAGGGCCCAAGCACTTGGGCCATACTCCACTGTACTCCCTGGTCACAGCAGAGAGCTGGACTGGAAGAGGAGCAACCAGGACAGAATCCGGCGCCCCGACCGGGACTAGAACCTGGAGTGCTGGCACCGCAGGCGGAGGATTAGCCTAGTGAGCCACGGTACCGGCATAGGGGATCTTTCTGACTGTACTATTTCCTTCCTATAATGCCTTCTTATGATAATTCCTGAAATGGACTCAATGTCTGTATCTCCCCAAGTTCACGTTGAAGCCCTAATCCCCAGCCTTGGGGTGGTGTTTAGCTGAGCATGAGTGAGAAGCCTTCTGGTGCGATTTGGGTCCTCATGAGAAGAGCCATCCCAGCATCATCACTGTCCCTCCCCCGCCCCCCACGGTGGGAGGACAGAGCAAGAAGACAGCTGTGTGTAACCAAAGAAGGGGCTCCTCCCAGGACCCAGTCTTCATCTCAAGCTTCCAGACTCCAGAACCATGAGAAATAAATTTCTATTGTTTGTAGGCCACTCCAACTATGATACTTGTGAGAGCAGCTCAAGCTAAGACAGTGATTTAAAATAATAGTAGCTAACCTTAATCAAGGACTTGAAGTGCTCAACTTTCTGTTTTCAATGTTTTGCGCTTGTTTTGCTGTTGACAAACATTGCATCCCCAGCTGTCTTGCCTGCTCTGTTGATGAGTCAGCCTTCAAGGCTCTGTTGCTTGGTCACTTCCTCTCTGAAGCTCTTCCTTGCTCTCCAGGGAAGAATTCACCAAACTGCGCTCTAGGTCTTACCATGCGTCCTTAGTAGCCTGACATGCTCTGTTTTTGTTGTTGTTGTCATCAACTTATGTTTCAAAATGCATTTCCAGAATGACCCCAAGAATGAAGTCTGTGCTGACTCACCTGAGAGAGCTGACAGTTCCCTCCACGATGCTCACACGTGATTGGCAGCTCTTGTTCCATCTGTGGCACTGAACTGACCCTCTTGCGTGCAGGGCTGTGATTCTGTCTCCAAGCCCTCAACCCTCAGTAAGTATTGGGGAATGAATGGCTGTACACATTTTGCACATTGTACCATCATTTGTATACCGCTGTATCTCCTGAGCCCTTTGGATTCATTCTCCCCTCTTCTGTGTTGTCTTTTTCCATGTTTTCTCTAGCAGTGCTATTTACTGAGTACGTGGGAGGCGGTGCTTGTTAGATGGGGGAGAAAAGACTCAGCTCCTCTGCCTGCATTTGGCTTAGTTTTCAACTTCAAGCTAAGTGAAGTGACACGAGTCCACAGTGGACTCAAAAGAATGCCTTACAGGAAGCCCTAAGCTCTGGGCTTTAGGCCTACAATATTTAGACTGTCCTTGGTCAGTCACTTCTTTAATTTGAATCTACTTTCGATATTACTTGTCAGCTAGACTAATAATAGCTAACACACAAGGTAGTTTTGAAGATGAAACAAGACAGTATACATAAAATGCTTGGCACTTCAAGGTGTTCAACCAGTGCTAATTTCCTTTTACTTGATTGGTGTCATAACATGGCTATAATTTGGTTAGTTCCTTAAAAGCAAAATTCTGTAGGTCTTTGAGTATTTTACACACAAGGCTAGGTTATAACGTCCCTCGGTTCCTTTGCTGTTAAATGGTGCCCTTGAAGCCTGACACTGGACTTTGCCAGGAAGATATTAGCTTTCTCCCAGCTTAGGCTATTTTGGGATTTGATGGCTTTGGAAAGAAGATAACAGCTGACTTTTATGCAGATAGAGGATGGCTGTGCTCTGGAAGAAAGTGCCAAAACCTCAACTAATGCCACTTGGACAGAACTCAGCACTCTCTGAAGTTGGGCATTCAAAGGCTATTATTTTTATGCCAACATAAAAGTTTACTCAGGAAGTTGCAAAAAAATAAAATCACATAGTGAACTCCAAGGGAACTGGAAAATTCTCTAGCCCTTCTGCTTGTATGTCTTCAACAGTCATGAAGACGGAAAGTCAAAATAGTCTAGGTAACAGTATAGTTACAAATAACTTCAAAATTCCAGTGATGTAAAACAGCAAAGACATATTTTTAAATTATGCCACATGTTGATTGTGTGTAAGCTGGGTTCTTGGCTGATGGGAACTCCACCAGATGTAATGCTTCCAGTCCTTGTGGCAGGAGCTGTGACTGTGGTCTGTCATACAGAGTGTCAGAACTCTTGCCTGATGGAGACAGATGTCATATCTGCACGCATTTTACTGGACAAGAAATCACATGGCCTTACTGACTTCATGGAATCAGGAGGTGAAGCCTTCCTATCAGTTTTGAAGGAGGGGCACGAGAAGTATCTGTGAACCAGGATAGACAGAGGGGGTAGATTCAAGAGGTATTTGGGAAGGAAGATGAAGAATGAGGAGGTATTTGGGAAATGGAATGAACAGAATTGGACTACTGATGGGATACAGGATAAAAGGGAAGGGAAGAAGCCCAGGGAAGTGCTTTAGTTTCTCATTTGATGATGGGGTAAAGATGCAACAGTACATTGAAGAAGAGTGCTCACTTTAGAACTTGATACATTTGCTTTTCTTAGAGACAACCAAAAGGAGACATTAAGTGAGCAATCAAATATATGGATCTGGAGTTTGGAAGGAATATAAAAACTGGAGAAAAATATTTGGTAGTTATCAGCTCAAGGAGAGTGGAGAGAGTATAAAATAAATCAGAAAACTATGACAATATCAAATGTGGGTAAGATTCAAATGACTGGAATATTTACGCAATGATGTCAAAATTCAAATTGATACAATTATTTTGAAAAGCAAATTGTAATTACATAGTAAAATAAAATGTGCATGCCCTCTCACCCATAAATACCAGTCAATGATACATATCCTAGGAAAATTTTAGAGATGATATATAAAAGTTCATCGAAGCAGTGCTGTGCTAGCAAAAGGTTGGAAATAACCAGGTATTCATTAACATAGAAAACTAAATTGATTAGGAGAATTACGCAATGGAATGATGCGGCAATAAAAAGTAATGAAGCAGAGCTTTGGAAACAACACTGTCCAATCTCAAGAACATAAAGTTAAGTGGGAAAACAAAGTTGCAGAAGAGAACACTAAGTATGATTCTTTTATATGAAATTCAAATGCTTGCCGAACTAAACATAAGTGATAAAACTTAAAAAAAAAAAGTGAGGAAATGATAAACAGAAAAATCAGGATAATGGTTGTCTCTGCAGGCACACAGGTTTCAGAGGTGGTTATAGTACCCTGTTTCTTCCACATAATGGTAGGAACAGGAGTGTATATTGGACTTGCTTTCTTTTTACACTGTATTGATTTAATAAATGTTCCTTTGTTTCAACTTGAGACATTTTAATATACTTTAAAATAATAATCTAAAATGTAAAAGCAAAACAAAAGCAGAATAAAGGAGGCTTGAGCCCTGTGCTATAGTCTGAAAGGATAATCGGAGGACAAAGAACCTTAGAGGTGACTCATCCAATGGCCAGAGACAGCATGGAGAGAACAGTGCCATGGAAGTTAGAAGAGAGGTTATAATCATAGCTAACATGTATGAACATCTGTGTTCCAAGCACTGGCCTAACCCCATTATGAATATATTTCAGTCACTGTTTCAACAATATTATGGGGAAGATATTATTATGCTTTTTTAACATATGATAGAAAAAGTCCAGAGTAAGCCAAGTAATTAATCCAAGGTCTTACATCCTTATAACTGGAAGGACTTGGGTTAGAATAAAGTCATGTTGACTAAAAGTCCAAGTTCTTCATCACAATTTATATATCCTCTCCTACAAGAAATATGAGCATTTTGAGGCAGAAAGAACCAATAATAGTAAAATGATGCAGAGGATTCAAATAATAGTGAATGTACTTCCACTGGATCATTTGGGACTGAGAAGATTATTGGTTTCTATACACATGGTCAGAGTGACCAGGGGTGGTGTTGGTGAAATTCAAATGATCAATTTTGTTCAGTGGAATACACCAGACCCAAAAAGACAAATATCACATATTTTCTCTTATGGTAGTTAATATATAGAGTGTAAACGTGTGTAGATGTCATATCATTCAGTATAGAGTTATAAGTAATGTTTCACTGAGGCATGCCATATAAATGAAAATATAGTCACATATCACACTTTTTAGGAAAAGAAATAGAAAGGGAACAGGAAAGACTTCTGATACCTTTAGTACTTTGTTCTTAATTTGGGTGCTAGTTATGACTGTGATCAGATGACAAAAAACCTCATTTATCTGTACACTTATATGTATTTCTTGGTATGTATACTGTATTTCAATAAATTATTTTAAAAATTTTATTGATATAAAAAGCAGATTTTATGCATTCCATAAGTACAGTTCAAGAAGACAATCACATTGCTCTCACCCTCTACTTCCCCCTCCCTCCCTTACTCCATTCCCTGTCTTCATCGGTTTTTGCAAATAAATAATTTTGAGCCACTCTATCTTCATAGCCTTAATTTGCAGTTTATCATAATATTCAACATGTAAAAAGTAGGAAGATCACAGTTCCACAGGAGTTAAACAAGGGGTAAAAATGACAATCATATCCCAAAATGACCATTTCATTCTTATACATCTTTTAATATTCTATATTAACTGGCACATATCAGAGAAAACATATATTTGTCTTTTTGAGACTGGCTTATTTCTCTAAGCATAATAATTTCCAGTTGCATCTATTTTGTTGCAAAAAATAGGATTTCTGTTGATGGGCATTTAGGTTGGTTCCAGGTTTTAGCTATTGTGAATTGAGCTGCAATAAACATTGAACAGCTCTTTTATTTGCCAATTTAATTTCCTTTGGGTAAATTCCAAGGAGTGGGATGGCTGGGTTGTATGGTAGGGCTGTATTCAGGTTTCTGAGCAATCTCCAAACTGACTTCCATAGTGGCTTTACCAGTTTGCAATCCCACCAACAGTAGGTTAGTGTCCCTTTTTCCCTACATCCTCGCCAGCATCTGTTGCTAGTTGATTTCTGTATGTAAGCCAATCTAACTGGGGTGAGGTGAAACCTCATTGTGGTTTTGATTTGCATTTCCCTGATTGCTAGTGATCCTGAACATTTTTTCATGTGTCTGTTGGCCATTTGGATTTCCTCTTTTGAAAAATGTCTGTTGAGGTCCTTGGCCCATCTCTTAAGTGGGTTGTTTGTTTTGATGTTGTGGAGTTCCTTGATCTCTTTGTAGATTCTGGTTATTAATCCTTTATCGGTTGCATAATTTACAAATATTTTTTCCCATTCTGTTGGTTGCCTCTTCACTTTCCTGACTGTTTCTTTTGTAGTACAGAAACTTCTCAATTTGATGTAATCCCAATTGTTAATTTTGGCTTTGACTGCCTGTGCTTCCGGGGTCTTTTCCAAGAAGTCTTTGCCTGTGCCTATGTCTTGCAGGGTTTCTCTGATGTTCTCTAATAATTTGATGGTATTGGGTCATAGATTTAGATATTTAATCCATGTTGAGTGGATTTTTGTGTAATGTGTAAGGTAGGAGTCTTGCTTCATGCTTCTGCACATGGAAATCCGGTTTTCCCAACACCATTTGTTGAATAGACTGTCCTTGCTCCAGGAATTGGTTTTAGATCCTTAATTGAATATAAATTGGTTGTAGATGTTTGGATAAATAAATTATGGGATATGTACTCTATAGAATACTACACAACAGTAAAAAAAATGAAATCCGGTCATTTGCAACAAAATGGAGGAATCTGGAAAACATCATGCTGAGTGAAATAAGTCAGTCCCTGTCACTCCCCCTCTTCATGGAGGAACGACACAGGACCCTGCGCTGTTCTTTTGTCTGCTCGGCCCTCCCCGGGTTTGTTGCTGGTTCTTCCCAGGTTGGCTGCCGTCCCTTCCACCTCCGTGGAAGGGCGGTTCCCCCTGCCACATTCCCCACTTCCGCGGGGGAGCGGCACACCGCCGGCCGGCTCTCTCGGGGGCTGCACAGGTGTTCCTTCAGATAGATGTTCCCCTTAGATGTTCCTGGTGCATGTTGTCTCTCTCCTCCTTTATAGTCCTCTTCCTCCAATCCCAACTCTGCTACCCACATGCTGAGCGCGCTGCTCTCCTGCAATCAGGAGCAGGTCCTACAGTTTATTGGTTGAACTGGAGGCAGCTGTGTAGAAGCTGTTTTCCTCCTCTCCCAGCGCCATACTGTGGGGGAGCAGATGCATAGAATAAGTCTTAATTCCAGTAACTCAGTCCAGTCCGGGTTGCTCCCCACAAGTCCCAAAGGAACAAATATCATATGTTCTCCCTGATCGGTGATGACTAACTGAGCACCTAAAAAGGAAACCTGTTGAAGTGAAATGGACACTATGAGAAATAAGGTCTTGATCAGCCCTTATCCTGACTGTCAAAGAACAACTTACTATTTTATTCCTTTAGTATTTTTTTTGTTCTACTTAATACCATTGGTTGAACTCTTGAATTAACACACAATTATTCTTAAGCATTTAAAATCAACTGAAAAGTGATCCTTTTTAAATATAAGAGTGGGAATGAGAGAGGCAGGAGATGTACAGTTTGGCACATGCTCACTCGGACTTACCCCTAATGGTAGAGCTAGAAACGTGCCAGGGGATTCCAATTCAATCCTATAAAGGTGGCATGTACCAATGCCATCTTACTTGTTAAAGAGATCAGTTTAAGTTCATAATTGATCAAAAAGATAGGATTAAGTGTCAAAAGGATTACATAAATAAGGCCAGTGTCTGAAAATAATAATTGATAGAACTAAAAATGAGAGAATGATCCTACATAGGAAGCAGGATACACAGCAGATTCTTAGAATGGCAGATTCCCTAAACAGCACTCTGGCCTCAGAATCAGCCCTTAAGGCATGCAGATCCGGCTGAAAAGCCCCTGAGAGTATTTCAGGCATGGAAAGCCAAGCCACTGTGGAAAAAAAATGACCTAAATGAAAGATCTCTGCGAGTGAGATCCCAGTGGAAAGAACAGGCCATTAAAGAAGGAAGTACTTTTCTCTGAATGGAGGAGAGAACTTTCACTTTGAATATGGCCTTGTCTAAATAAGATTGGAGTTGGTGAACTCCAGAGACTTCCATAGCCTTGGCAGCTCATGACAAGAGCCTCAGGTGATTACTGACGTTATAAATAAGAGTGTCAATTGTTAAATCAACAACGGGAGTCACTATGCACCTGCTCCCCATGTAGGACCTCTGTCTTTAATGTGCTGTACTATGCGAATTAACGGTAAAAGTACTACTCAAAGAGTACTCTATACTTTGTGTATCTTTGTGGGTGCAGTCTGTTGAAATCTTTACTTAGTATATACTAAGTTGATCTTCTGTATATAAAGATAATTGAAAATGAATATTGATGAAGAATGGGATGGGAGAAGGGGTGGGAGATGGGATGGTTGTGGGTGGGAGGGAAGTTATGGAGGTTCTGGGGGGAAAAGCCACTATAATTCAAAAGTTGTTCTTTGGATATTTATATTTATTAAATAAAAGTTAAAAAATAGGATTTCATTCTTTTTATGGCTGAGCAATATTCCATATTATATATATTCCACTTTTTTTTATCCAGTCATCAGTTGATGGACATCTGAGTTGATTCCATATCTTAGTTATTGTGAATTGAGCTGCAATAAACTCTTTCATATGCTGCTTTTATTTCCTTTGGGTAAATTCCATATTAACTTTAGCATCATTTTCTGTAGATGTGAGAAAAATGTCATTGTTATTTTGAATAGGACTGCATTGAACCTGTAAATTGCTTTTGGTAGTGTGGACATCTTGATCATATTAATTCTTCCAATCCATGAACATGGAAAATTTTTCCTTTTTTGTGTCTTCTTTTATTTCATTCTTTAATGTCTTATAATTTTCATCATGGATATCTTTCACCTCCTTGATTAAATTTATTCCTAGACGTTTAAGTGATTTTTGTAGTTATTGTGAATGGAGCTGATCTTACAAGTTCTTTCTCAGCCATGGTATTGTCTGTATACATAGGCTATTGATTTTTGTGTGCTTTTTAAAAAAATATGTATTTATTTATTTGAAATTCAGAGTTACACAGAGAGAGGAGAGGCAGAGAGAGAGGGAGGTCTTCCATTCGATGGTTCACTCTCCAGTTGGCCACAAAGGCCTAAGCTGCGCTGATCCAAAGCCAGGAGCCAAGAGCTTCTTCTGGGTCTCCCACATGGGTGCAGGGGCCCAAAGGCTTGGGCCATCCCCCACTGCCTTCTCAGGCCATAGCAGAGAGCCAGATCAGAAATGGAGCAGCTGGGACTAGAACCGGCACCCATATGGGATGCCAGTGCTTCAGGCCAGAGTGTTAACCTGCTGAACCACAGTGCCGGCCCCGTGTGCTTATTTTATATCATGCAACTTTACCAAACTCTCTTATGAGTTCCAACAGTCTCTTAGTGGATCTTTTGGCTCCCCTATATATAGAGTCATGTCATCTGCAAACAGGGATAACTTGACTTCCATTTAGTATCCCTTTGATTTCTTTTTCTTGCATAATGGCTCTGGCTAAAACTTTCAGAACTATATTGAATAGCAGTGGTGAAAGTGGGAATCCTTGTCTGGTTCTGAATCTTAGTGGAAATGCTTCCAACTTAAGAAGAATTGTGTATTGATCACAGTATTCAACCAAAAGTATTAAGTAGAACAAACAAAAAAAATACTAACAGGGATAACATATTAAGTTGCTCATCAACAGTCAGGGTGAGGGCTGATCAAGTCACTGTTTCTCATAGTGTTCATTTCACTTTAACAGGTTTCCTTTTTGGTGCTCGGTTAGTTGTCACCGATCAGGGAGAACATATGGTATTTGTCCCTTTGGGATTTGGCTGTTTGTAGTAGTACCTGATGATTCTTTTAATTTCTGTGGTGTCTATTGATACATTTTCTTTTCATCTCTGATTTTTTTGATGTGGGTCTTCTCCCTCTTTTTTTGGTTAGTTGGGCCAATAGTGCATCATTTTGCTTATTTTTTTTAAACAGCTCTTCATTGAACTGATCTTTTTTTTTTAATTTTTTTTTTTGACAGGCAGAGTGGACAGTGAGAGAGAGAGACAGAGAGAAATGTCTTCCTTTTTGCCGTTGGTTCACCCTCCAATGGCCGCCGCGGCCAGCGCACTGCAGCCAGCATGCTGCAGCCAGCGCACCGCGTTGATCCGATGGCAGGAGCCAGGTACTTATCCTGGTCTCCCATGGGGTGCAGGGCCCAAGTGCTTGGGCCATCCTCCACTGCACTCCCTGGCCACAGCAGAGAGCTGGCCTGGAAGAGGGACAACCGGGACAGAATCCGGCGCCCCAACCGGGACTAGAACCCGGTGTGCGGGTGCCGCAAGGCAAAGGATTAGCCTAGTGAGCTGCGGTGCCGGCCTGAACTGATCTTTTTTAAAAATTATTTTTAGTTTCAATTTTGTTTATTCTCTAATTTTAATTATTTCTTTCCTCCTACACTTTTGTTGTTGTTGTTGTTCTTTTTCCATTTCTTTGAGATTCATTGATAGCTTATTTACTTGATGCCTTTCCAATTTTTCGATGTAGGCACTAATTGCTAAAAACTCCCTTCTTAACACTGTTTTTGTTATATCCCATGTTTTGATATGTTGTGTTGTCATTTTCATTCATTTCTAGGAATATTTTATTTCTCTTTTGTTTTCTTCTGTGACCCACCAGTCATTTAGGAGTCTGTTGTTCAGTCTCCATGTGACTGTACATTTTCTTTTTTGCTGAGATATTTCCAAGGATTTTCTTGCTCCTCTTCCAGTCCAGCTCTCTGCTGTGGCCCGGGAAGGCAGAGGAGGATGGCCCAAGTGCTTGGACCCTGCACCCTCATGGGAGACTAAGAGGAGGCACCTGGCTCCTGGCTTTGGGTTGATGCAGCACACTGGCCATAGTGGCCATTTTGGGGGTGAACCAACGGAAAATGGAAGACCTTTCTCTCTGTCTCTCTTTCTCTCTCACTGTCTAACTCTGCCTGTCAAAAATATTTCCAAGGATTTCTTCTTTCTTCTGCCTAAGTCTTTTGTTGAGACTTTCTACTGTATTTTTTATTTAACATATTTTTTTCATTGCTAATATTTCAGTTTGCTTTCTCTTCAACATCTCTATCTCTCAGCAAAATTTTTCATCTATGTCATGTGTTCATTTCTTTATCTCATGAATTTGTTTCTCTGTGTCTCTGAATAATCTTTTTTTAAAGATTTATTTATTTTTTGAAAGTCAGAGTTCCACAGAGAGAGAAGGAGAGGCAGAGAGAGAGAGGTCTTCCATCGCTCCCTAATTGGCCCCAATGGCTGGAGCTGTGCCAATCCAAAGGCAGGAGCCAGGAGCTTCTTCCAGGTCTCCCACGTGGGTGCAGGAGCTCAAGAACTTGGGCCATCTTCTACTGCTTTCCCTGGCCACAGCAGAGAGCTGGATGGGAAGTGGAGCAACCAGAACTCAAACTGGTGCCCATATGGGATGCCTGCACTGCAGACGGCAGTGGCTTTACCCACTACGCCACAGCACCGGCCTTCTAAGTAATCTTATGATCATTATTTTGAATTCATTTTCAGGAATTTCATCAATTTCTTCATCTTCAAATTCTAGTATTGAAGTGTTGTGTTCATTTTGGGTAGTTATATTGTATTCTTTGTTTATGTTTCTTGTATTCCTACATTCATTTTTAGTCATTTATGCAAACAGCTGTTAGTTTTCTTCTCTCATGGCATTTACCTTTGAATGATGCCTCTGTGGCTTAGTGGAATGTCTTGTCTGTTCCTTCAGTGGATATCCAGAGGGATGAGTTGGGTGGGGCCAAGGACCTCTGGTCAGTGCTCAAGGGTGGGGTGAGAGTCCAGAGTGACACCCAATTTGGAATAGATCGCTATTGTCAGCAGGGTGGAGGATATGATCAAGTCTGTTGGCATAATCACAACTATTCTCTCTTCCAAATTGGTCAATACCCTGGGTTAACCAACAGTGGCTACAAACCCCACCCACACAAGCACATGTATTGCACAAAGCATCTGTTCAGTCATCAGTGTGAGCATGAAACCCTCTGCAATTACCCACCCCACGTGATCAGGTATCTCTGAGCCTCTGAGGCCAGACACAGTGATTGCCCAGAGACCCAGATCCACCCCATGCCCTATTGTGCTGTCACAGAATTCCTGCAGTCATAGTGTGCAAGGCTCCCACATTTACAGGGTTTAGGGGACCCACCTCCAGCTCTGCATGCCTACCCGGTCCATGGAGAAAGCAAAGGCGTTTTCAGAGCAAGCTGACTGTGCATGCTTGGTCTTGGCTGGAAGCCCGTGACAAGACGGGGGAAATGGGAATGTCTTACAGCCCTAAGTGGGTATCCAGCCCCCTGCCAACCCTCCGTGGAGTCCAGATTCAAAGTCAATGGAGAGTCCAGATTTTTCCTTCTGATAAAATTCCCGTAGTCACACACGGGAGAACTGTAGCAGCCTCCACTGGTGTTTAAGGCGGCACTTTCTCTCTGCAGATCATTGGGTGCCCTTGTGGGGGGGGGGGGTGGAGAGAAAAATATACCTTTTTGTTCACGGGGACCCAAGCAGGGCTCCAGGCCAGACTCAAAGACAGTGTGGGCTGCAAGGTTCTTCCTCAGGCAGTATCACCAGTGCTGGGGCCTGCATTTCCTCCAGCCCCTGGCTACAGAAGTTGCGGGTTGTGCTCTCACTTGGTGCTGTGTGTTCATACTCCCCACACTGCTCCACAGTGTCTCTCTTTCTGTAGATTTCCACTGTAAACCTCATTCCAACTCTCCCCTGGTAATGCACTTTCCCCACTTTTTTTTTTTCTGTTATCTTCCCAATGTCAAAATCAGCACATCTTTCCCAGTTCAGCCATCTTGGAATCCAAATAAATAAATTAAATATAAATAAAATAAATTGATCTTAAAAAAGTGTGTTAGATCAAAGCCTGAATTGAAAATGAGAAAATAGAAACATAGAGGGTAGACTATTCTTTATAGGAGAAAAAAAAAAAACCCTAAGCAAAAGTTATTCACATTGATGATAGCTACACATTGTGGTAAGGAGGAGATTGGGACAAGGATTGCAGCATTAGGAACTTGAATTTAGTCAGGGAAAGTGAGAAATGGGAGTTCTGAGAAGAGGACCAGGGAGTAGGAGACCAGGGTGGAGTCTTTTCATGTTCAGTCATGACGGGGTAATAAGGCATTGACTAAACTTCCTCATAAACAATAAGCCACAAGACAAATTACGTAAAAGAACTGCTTTCCAACGTTGGACTATGGACAGTCCAGGGCTGTGATCCCTGGAAAAAGTTAAACTAGTAAATTGAGTTCTAAAATTGCTCCAACTTTCTGCCTGAAGGGAATATCTGGACTGTGAGCTCAAAGGGAAATCTGAAAGGAGCCTGGAGACGTCGTGGCTTGTGGACAACATCAGGGAGGTGGAAGTTGAGCGATCATAAATTCTCAGAGCGGAACTGTAGATAAAGGGGAGCTATATGGAAACAAGATCTCCAGAGATCCTCATAAGGGCTTTGTAATTTTGCTGAGAAAAACAAAAAGCAATTTCCAGAGCTCACAGAAGGTAGGGAAACATTCTAGCTAGAACTGGTAAAAATGGAAAGGACTTAGTGCTCAACTGTGTCTTTCACTGAAAACTAGTGAGGCTTCTACCTTGGTCAGGGGATAAACCAGGTCTGCCATAAAGTCTGTTCTGTAACCGCCCCACAAAAATTAAAAATACATCTCTAAGGACTCAAACTCACCCACAAATGATATGCATGTATTCCAAATAAATTCAAGAACTCTTAAAGGAAATAATAAGCCCCAGAACCAAAGATGTAATAGTCAAAATGTCCAGAATGTAATAAAGTATTATAAGAATAATAAGATGGAAGAAAATATGATGTTGAGCCAAGAGAAAATAAATGAACACTAATCCATTAGTAGAAGCAGACCTAGAGATGACAGAAATGATTATGATTTAGCAGACAAGGGCATTAAAACAGCTATTATAAGTATTTACAGGTATTGAAGTAAGAACATAGAGTAAGAAGAGAAATGGAAGATCTAAAACAAAACCAAATGGAACTTTGAAATGTTAAAAAAATCTGATTGTGGATTTCAGTGGACAAGAATAGCAGGTTAAATATGATAGAAGAAAAGATATGAACATGGAATAAACTTGAAGATATAGCAGCAGAATTGAGGTTGAATCACAGAAAGAAAAACATTGGGGAACAAAAGGCAGAGTGTTAGTGAACTGGAATAATATCAAATAGACCAGTAAATGTCTAAGTGTAGTCCTAGAATAAAAAAATGTTTGGAAGAGGGACAAAAATATTTGATGGAAAATGGCTAAATTTTTCTAAATTTGACAAAATCTAAATGTCCAAATCCAAGCTCAGAGAACCACAGCATGCACACACACACACACATACAATCACACCAAGATACGTTACGATCAGATTGCTCAAAACCAAAGATAGAGAAAAAAGTCTTAAAATCACTGAAAAAATTATGTATATGGGAACAAGGGTAAGAATGGTAGAAAAAATTACAAACCTAGAATTTTATATTTAAATTGAAAATATCTTTCAAAAATGAAGGTAAAATTTAAAAATTTGAGACAAAAACAGAGACAATTTATTACCAATTGGCATGTACTATAAAATCAGTTTAAGGATGATCTTCAGAATAAAGTTCTCAGATGATAACACAAATCTATGTACAGAAATTATAGATGCCAGAAATAGTGAATATATATATGAATATTGAAGTAATTGAAGAATAAATTCTCATATTAAAATTTCTTTAAAGCACTATTAATTGTTTGTTAGTATTTTAAGTATTTGAAAGTCACAGAGAGAGTGAAACAAGCATTCCCATCTACTGATTCACTTTTTGAACTATGTTATACATGAAGTTGTATATAGCTTGCATATAGACTGTGATATTTTGGAAATCCTAGCTAAACCACTAAAAATGAAGAGGTTTAGCTAAAAAATCAATAGGGAGATAGAGTGCAAAAAATATACTGACATTCAAATAAGACAGAAAAACAGGGGAAGTTGAACAAAGAACAGAGAAAACCAGTAAAAATGATAAAATGGTAGATTTAAAACTATATGAGGGCCGGCACCGTGGCTCACTAGGCTAATCCTCCGCCTTGCGGCGCCGGCACACCGGGTTCTAGTCCCGGTCGGGGCGCCGGATTCTGTCCCGGTTGCCCCTCTTCCAGGCCAGCTCTCTGCTGTGGCCAGGGAGTGCAGTGGAGGATGGCCCAAGTGCTTGGGCCCTGCACCCCATGGGAAACCAGGATAAGTACCTGGCTCCTGCCATCGGATCAACGCGGTGCGCTGGCTGCAGCATGCTGGCTGCAGTGCGCTGGCCGCGGCGGCCATTGGAGGGTGAACCAACGGCAAAAAGGAAGACATTTCTCTCTGTCTCTCTCTCTCACTGTCCACTCTGCCTGTCAAAAAAAAAAAAAAAACTATATGAAAATTGCATTGAATGTAAATGGTATAAATACTATAATTAAAAGGCAGTGATTGTCAGACTAAAAAAAAAAATCAAGACACAGCCATATGCTGTTCACAGCAATCCACTTTAAACACCAAACCTGCTTAAGACAAACAAATAAAAAAGCAAACAAACAAACAAAAACAGTTGCCATGCAACAACTGAGTACAAGAATTTTGGAATAGCTATTTAGTAGTAAGTAAAGGAGACTCCAGAACAAATGCTGTTGCTGGGGCAAAAGTGAATATTTGTGACCTCCCCACATTTTTATGTTGAAATCTAATCCCCAGTGTCATTGTATTTGGAGATGGGGCCTTCAGGAGTTAAGTAGGTTATGAAAATGAGGCCCAATGAATGGGATTAGTGCCCCTATTAGAGAAAGCCAGAGGCAAGCTCTCTTTTTATGTAATGTGAAGTTATAATGAGAATTCAGCAATTGTAACTTGGAAGAAGCCCTTCATTAGAACCTGATCATGCTAGCACCTTGACCTCAGATTTTCAGTCTCCATAACTTGAGAGCTAAATTTCTGTTTTTTATAAGCCTCTCAACCTGTGCTGTGCTACTTCTTTATAGCAACTCAAACTGACCAAGTAAAGGCACATAAGGAAAACTTACAGCTAGTATATTTAAAAGGGAAAGACTGAATGCTTTCCTCCCAAGACTGGGAATAAATGGTGACCTACTCTTACCAGTTATATTCGGCCTTAGACTGGAATTTCTATCCAGTGCAGTAAGGCAAGGAAAAGAAATAAAAGGCATACAGGTTGTACAATAAAACATAAATATGTCTTAAATCACACAATATTTGATTGTCTATGTAGAAAAATCCAAGGAATCTACAGATGAAGTAAAATGCAAATTCATCAAGGTCACACTTAAGAACAATATAAAAAAGAATATTACAATAAGCTAGCAATGAATTAATAAAACTAAAGTTAATCATTTGCCACTGAATTAAAGAAACATGAAATACTTATGGACAAAGCAAAATATGGGCAAGTCTTGAATAGTGAAAGCAAATATTATTGAAAAATTTAAAGAAGACTAAGTAGAGGGAAACTTATGTCAAGGTTCTAAACTTCAGGGAAGTTCAGTCTTTCTGAATGTTTGGTAATTGAGTCTACTGACAGTATAGATTAATAGGAGGAAAGGTATAAATATTAATGTACACATATGTATGAAGTCATACAAAATATGGAGGTCACATGGCTGAGGTTTAAGTCTCCTCTTCATAGAGTACAGGGATGTGGGAGGCTGTAGGCATTTTTAGAAGGGGAGTAAATGATTTTTAGGGGGTTGGGAATGAGACTAGAAAATAGACAACGGCCTGGGACAAAGATCCTCTGGACTCTAGGTGTGATGTGTGATTTTTAGTCTCTTCCTCTGGAAAATGAGTTAAATCTTCCTTGGTTAATGAAATTTCTCTGTGCTTCAGGAGAAAAAGAGACTCAAGGAAGATTATGAGATGGTGGTGTGTATTAGGTGGGGAGTATAGGGAGGTCGGAGCGATCATAGCTCTGAGACTTTCTCCAGCCCAGCCTGTGGGAGCACTAAACTTTGAGGAATGGTTCTCTGAGCCCCAACAGAATGGACATCTCTATGTTGTTAAGATGTTTCTTTGTCACAAATTGGTCTTCTAATGAATAACCTACCTGCATTTTTTTGGAGAGGCTGATAAGCTGAATTTAAATATTTATGGAAATGCATAGGACCTAGAATAGTGAAAAAAGCTCTAATAAGATGAGCAAAATTAGAGGACTTCCAATTTCATGATCTAACAATTTGTCTGGTAGTGGGATATGGAAAGACCCATAGGTTAAAGGAGCAGAGTAGAGAATTCAGAAACTGGTGTGGTCAAAGGAATTTTTATAGAGATATCAAGGAAAATCAATAGGACAAAAATAAACTTGACTACAGATGATGCTGAAATAGTTGGATACCCATATGGGAAAAATTAACCTGACCTCTTCATTATACCATACATGATAGTGAATTAAAATGCATCAAACACATAAATATAAAACCACAAACTACCAAAATTCTAGACAAAGACAATTTAGTCTTCACAACAGTAGAGTACACAATGATTTCTTAAGGCACAAAAAGCATGAAATTTAAAAATAAAAATTACTAGGGCCGGCACTGTGGTGCAGCAGGTTAAAGCCCTGGCCTGAAGCGCCGGCATCCCATATGGGCACTGGTTCTAGTCCCGGCTGCTCCACTTCCGATCCAGCTCTCTGTTGTGGCCTGGGAAGGCAGTAGAGGATGGCCCAAGTCCTTGGGCCCCTGCACCCATGTGGGAGACCTGGAAGAAGCTCCTGGATCCTGGCTTTGGATCGGCACAGCTCCGGCTGTTGTGATCATCTGGGTAGTGAACCAGTGGATGGAAGACCTCTCTCTCTGTCTCTACTTTTCTCTGTAACTCTTTCTTTCAAATAAATAAAATAAATCTTAAAAAAATTACTGAGTTGAAATTCACCAAAATGAAAATTTGTGTTCTGAAAGCACTGTTAAGAAAGGAAAATGCAAGCAGTAGATTGAGAGAAAATTACTGCAAAACATGGACTTAGAAAAATCTTGTACCCAGAAAAAGTGAATGGTGCAATTCACTATTATTACCAATTCAGTCACACAGGCGAGAAAAAAGATGAGAGGTGACCTTTCAGAAAACGAGACATACACATGCATCAGAAGCACACAGAGGATGCTCTGCCTCAGCGTGACTTTCTGTGCCATCCTCCATGTGGGCTTTACAGGTCATCCTGTGTATTCCCATCTATGCCACAAGCTTGCAAAAACACCACATGAAGAAAGCAATGAAATTTGATTACTGACTGAGCTGTCGAGGTAGACTCCACTTATGTACTTAACTAAGAAAACGTTCTTTTGTCCCATGTGGTGGTTAAAATAGTTAAAATAATTAGCAATTTGGAAGACATAAAATAAAACCGCAATTATATTAACAAATCTGGAGTGATGTGAAGAGGTTGACCACTAGCTCCGATTTTGCTTTTTGGTAATTGTTCCTTTTAATTATTAAAACATCAAAAATTTCCCCTCTGACAATTCAGTTGTGACTTTGGGATCCATTATGGAGATGAAAGAATTTTCAGAAATACATTATGATTGAAGAAGAAAACTATCTCAGATTAAAACATTATGTGTTTCTCAGCCTTTGTTTACATAATTATACACTAGGATAATGAAAACATCCACTTCTCAGGTCAAATAATTTTACTCTGTGGCTTAAAACCCTTCCATATTTTTCTGTTATCGTTGTGACAAAGTCCAGAGCGCCTGGCCTGGCTCTTCAGATCCTTGATGATCCAACTCTTGTCTTTCCATCCGGTCTCCTCTCTTATTCTTTCTCTGTTACCCATGAACAGCACTCTGTCAGCACCTTTCTTACTCCTTAGAATTTCCTTTACTCGTATGTTAATTAAGCTTAGTTTTTCTTGCCTTTGAAAACTTAAGCCACATGAAAACTCAAACTCTTCTCACAAGTCTTTCTGGTCTCCTTCCTGCAGTCTCCCGTTCCCTGGTCTGCCTTAACATGAGGCTTGTCTGTGCTCCCATTGACCTTGTTGACCTTGACCACAGCATTTATTTAATCACATGGGACAATTTCCATCTGATGGCTCTTCTTCGTCTTGAAGTACTGACTTATTATTACTTAAATATTTATTTACTTAAGAGGCAGAGCAACACAGAGAGAAGAGAGAGCTGTTATCTGCTGGTTCAGTCCCCATATGCCTACAACAGTTCCTGGTTGGGGCCAGAGCTTGGAGTCAGGAACTCAAGCCAAGTATCCACAGGAATCCAGTCACTTGAACCACCACTGCTGTCTCTCTGGGTCTGCAGAGCAGGAAGTTGGAATCAGGAGAGGAGCTGGCTGTTGAACATAGGCATTCTAATGGGTGGTGTGGGAATCTTGGCTACTAGGTCAAAAGTCTGCCCCAGGGGCATGGATTATTTAGCTCCAGGTTTTCACGCCCAGGTCATTATTTGGCACCAAAAAGTGGATATCATTACATATTTGTTGAATGGGAGGGCCTGAGAATGATTTAAGTCCCAGCTTATGAAGGCAACTTCTCCGCAAACTCTTTCTCAATAGAGGGAAATAGTCCTCTGTGCCCTTGTTTTGCCTGCAATGCCCAGTGAGGAAACTGGAACACAGAAGACATTTAATTGATGTCAGCATCCTTGTTGAAATGTTCATGTAAAGCAGGCTGCTTTTAATACTTCTTTTAATTTTTAAAATTTTTTAATATTTTCAATTGTGAGGTAGTATACAAAGAATCCCCATATACCCCTCATCCCTCATCCTCTATTATTAACATCTCATATAATATTTTGTTATAATTCCTTTTATTTTATAACCAAATGACTTTAGTTCTAGTTTGGTTCTGCTTAACCTTATGAATTTAGATAAGAACATCACCTCTTTTGGTTTTACTTCCTATATCTAAATAATGGGAACAGTAAAATTTACCACATGGATTATTCTGAAAATTAAATGGTATGAGGGTACTTCAAAAAGTTCATGAAGATAGAATTAAATCCATGCAAAATTCACAGATAATGCTTAGTATGAAAAAAACTATGTGTGGATTTCAAATTTCTGTACCAACATAAACTTATGTTTTCATTCTGCCTTTCCATGAAATTGTGGAGGTACCCTCACGTACCATCTAGATTATGAACGGCTGCACTTGAAGTCAGGCAGGCCCTTCCCAAAGTGTGATACATCTGCTCAGCAACGATCAAGTGTGGAGAAACCATAACGCTGTTTCGGGAAGGTTGCATGGGCTGCATAGTCGGTTTTGGAGTCCACGACTGACAGAGAATCCTGAAAACACAGAATGGGTTGTGGCACAGCAGGGAAAGACCATCATCTTCTCTCTCTCTCTCTTTTTTTTTTTTTGACAGAGTTAGACAGTGAGAGAGAGACAGAGAGAAAGGCCTTCCATTTTCCGTTGGTTCACCCCCAAGTGGCTGCTACGGCCGGCGCGCTGTGCTGATCTGAAACCAGGAACCAGGTGCTTCTCCTGGTCTCCCATGCGGGTGCAGGGCCCAAGCACCTGGGCCATCCTCCACTGCCTTCCAGGGCTACAGCAGAGAGCTGGACTGGAAGAGGAGTAACCGGGACAGAATCTGGCACCCCAACAGGGACTAGAACCAGGAGTGTTGGCGCCGCAGGCAGAGGATTAGCCAAGTGAGCCGAGGCGTCGGCCATCTCTCCTCTTCTTTCCTTTGGAGATTCTCTCCACATCTGGCTTAGGTCATAAGACAAAATTAACTTGTTGGTTTCACCCTGTTGACATCTGTCTCTGTCAATGCAAGACCCAGGCAGCGCAAATGTCAGTCTTCTCCCAGGGAGCCTAGAGAATATGCCCACATCACGACAGGGATTGGGGGGCAAGTATAAAACCATTCCAGGGTGTCTTCTGGAAATATTTTGGGGATATGCACTGACAAAATCGGGGAAGGACTACCTCTGGATTTTATGACACGTGTCAAATCTCTTGCTTTGCAAATAGTAACAAAACGAACAAAATCTGCTTTGTTTTCTTTCTCTTTTAAAGTGGAAAAAGTTGCAAAACAGACTATCATAATAGTAAGGATTGTATTGTAAGTGCACATCCTGGGGCTGGCACTGTGGGTTAGTGGGTTAAACCACCACCTGCAGTGCCGGCATCCCATATGGGTGCCAGTTCGAGCCCCTGTTGCTCCACTTCCGATCCAGCTCTCTGCTATGGCCTGGGAAAGCAGTAGAAGATGGCCCAAGTCCTTGGGCCCCTGCACTCACATGGGAGGCCCAGAAGAAGCTCCAGGCTCCTGGCTTCTGATTGGCTCAGCTCTGCTGTTGCAGCTGTTGCAGCCATGTGGGGAGTGAACCAGCAGATGGAAGATCCCCCCCCCCCCCCCGCCTCTGTCTCTCTGCAACTCTGCCTTTCAAATAAAACAAATAATTTTTTTTTTTTTTTAAAAGTGCACATGCTATGATTTGGATTTGCTTTGAGTGTGTCTCACAATGGTTCATGTCTTGAAAGCTTGGTTTCCAGTGTGGTGATGTTGAAATCTGGGGCCTGGAGAGAGGTTTGGGTCATGGGGCTGGCAAGTGCTTTTTTCCTAAGGGATTCATCTGGTTCTCCCAGGATCCGGGTTGGCTCCAGAGATGGTGAGTTGTTAGAAAAACAGTGAGTCTTGCTACTGAGCATCTCCGACTTCCTGTCTCTTTTGGATGCATTCCTGTCATTGTGACACCACCTACCATAAGGCCCTCACCAGAGGCTGAACAGACAAGAGCACTTGATCTTGGGCTGACAGCCTCCAAAACTGTGAGCTAACTAAACCTTTTTTTTTTTTTTTTGCCTGTCCAAGGTCACTAGCTAAGAAGTAGGGGGCATAAGACTTGAACCCCAGTCTCTGGATTTGAAATCCTCATTGAAAGGCAAAGTCTGTTTCTCTCTTCCATGACTGCTTGTATTGTCACCTGTGACTGAAACAGCATACAGGACAGAAAGATCTGGTAGTCAAGTTATCCAAAGAAAAAGTGAAGAAATAAGCCCCTCATTGCAGGAGAAGGACAAGCAGAGGCTTAATGAGTGGTAGGGATATTGTAGATGGGATCCAGCTATTGGCTGGGACATGGGACTGTACAGTTGGCAACTCAGAATCATTAACGTGAAAGCACTGGGGCTGGCATATAATCCTTGGACATGGAAGCCAGAATGGGAGAGTCTATGTGTGAAGTGGATTCTGAGACAGAGGAGACCTTTTAACTCTCAGGATCCCAGTGCATCATGGCCAGAGGAGGCCTTGGTCCAGGGAATGAGGCCAACTACAAAACTCTACCATCCATTCTTAGTAGCATGGATCTGGTAACCTGAAAAAGGATTCCAAGGTCTGTTTTGACTTAGAGTCTCCCAAAAAGTGCACCATGATGGCCTCTGGAGTAGACCTGGTCTGCAGTCTGGAAGGGGTTCCTTTGGAGACCGGCTGTACCAGACTTCCTTCTGACCCAGAGAACCGAAGATGATCGACTTGAAGTTTTGGTAGCCTAACAGGACCCTAACTACAATGGATCAAGAGTGACAACTCAACCAGCCAATGAAACACATACATATTATTAACAGGGAAGCAAGCGACCAAACCAATTCCCCTCACTGATTCTTGAGACAGATACGATGGACAGAACATAGACTGACCCTATTTCAGAGTTGCGCAGTTTTGAATTGAAATTCCGGTTCTGTCACTATCTTGTGAGGTGACTTGGCTTTTCCTTGTTTCCTTACCTATAACTTGGGAAACATTTATGTCCACTTTGGAGAGAAATGAATATACCTATCCATTTGTAATAAACTAGATGTTTCATAAATTCCAGTTTTCCCCCCTTCCCAGATAGAAACAGAAAGTCCCATTATTGAAAAGCAAAGTATTGGATGTCACCAGCAGTTGATACAAATGTTAAAGACAGAATTTCCAAAATTGTCTACACTTTTTCTTAGAGTGACTATGTGAGTGAGGACTGAAACCTAATGTTTACCATTCATCAGTCGGTGCAATTTGAAACAAAAACCAGCACTCTGTGGGTCATTAATCTGGCTCAAGAGGTCACCCTGCCCAAGGCCAAACCAGTTGTTTTTCACAGCTTTGCCCTACACAGGGTTTTCTCCTGCACTCTGGGAGTGCCTTCCCCCACCCCATGCCCCCTGTCAACATGACGGATGAATTCAATATCCCTCTGCCCCTGGCTGACAGCTCAGCAAGCTGACTCCAATCAGCAGGACCCCCTGGTCGCCTGATTCAGCCTCCCCAATCAGCAGCAGAGTCTGCCCTGGACAGACAGACAGGTCTGGAGAGCCTGGTAAGTAAGAACTCCCTGCGCGCCCCTGGTGAGAACGCATTTGATGAGGCTGCCACTCACCCTGTCAGTCCGCGTGTGGGATGCATCAAGACCCAGCCTGTTCTCCCTTGCGTTCCCATTGATGTGCCCTAAAGGATTTTTCTTTCAATCTAATTGCTCCGAAGGCATTGGAAGGCCGTTGGTTTGCGATTCATCAATCTATGGCAGCCTGGTTATGCCAGAAGAGTTTAGGCCCTGAACCAGGAGAGTGGGAAGGGTTTCTTGGTGCCATAATGGGACAGAGGTTCACTGGTTTGTTGATTCATCCCACAAATGTTTACTCTCCCTGGTGTTTAACTGTGGGGATGAACTGAGGAGGCAGTTTGCTGGTGGGCCTCGCTCAGAGAAATTCCACTCAATAAATGGAATCCAGATATTCAGGCTTAAGGTCTATTAATATTCAATTAATATTGAACACACAAATCAGATTATTTTATGTACATTTCCTCATTGAGCCGTCGATGTCCCTGTATGTAATTCTAGTAGTTCCATTTTATGGATGAGAAGAATTGGTCTTGGAAGGATCCAATGACTTAGTCAAGTTCCATAGTTAGAAAGCAGCAGAAACGTAATAACCTTTTTCTACATTGTTTGTTTCCACACCTCTTTGCAGGTGTTTATAGGATAAAAGAAAGACGGAGCTGTTTATGGAGGCACATAAAGCTTTCTGCTGTAAGAGTTTGTATGCTTTCTGAGTTATCTGGAATTGCACTGGGTGTAATTTTCAGTGGACAATGGAGCGTTTGGTCGGCTGACCTCGCTTCCAAGTTCAGGAGGCCTCTCGGGTTTCAGTCATCAAGGCTGCCGTGGAGCCCTGGGATTCTGAACTATTTCCTGATGTGCTTCTCTTAGGCTCAGACTCTTGAGTGTGGCCTGAACCTCGTGGTGTTCTTTCGCCACATACAGAGATGAGGTCGGCCTGGATGCTGCCTGGGGTTTTAATCTAAATAACCACTGGAATAGGCTATTTTCAATGTGGTAAAAATGTTTATTTCCTACCGCTACTCGAAGTAAGCTCCTTTTCCAAAGGGCCTCCCTGAAAGAGGAGGTAAGGAGGGCTGAAGGCTTTTCTATCCTCAGAGAAATTTCCCTTGCATTTCTTAGCTGTTGGCTTTAGAGGCTCAGTTGTTTACAGCCAGAAGACATGGAACTAGCATATTAAGATGCAATATAGGAGCCGGCTTCATGGTGGCGCAGTAAGTTAATCCTCTGCCTGCAATGCAGGCATCCCATATGGGCGCCAGTTCTAGTCCCAGCGGCTCCTCTTCCAGTCCAGCTCTCTGCTGTGGCCTGGGAAAGCAGAAGTTGGCCCAAGTCTTCGTGCCCCTGCACCTGCATGGGAGACCGGGAAGAAGCTCCTGGCTCTTGGCTTCAGATTGGTGCAGCTCCGGCTGTAACAGCCATTTGGGGAGTGAACCAACGGAAGGAAGACCTTTCTCTCTGTCTCTCCCTTTCACTGTCTGTAAGTCTACCTCTCAAATAAACAAATAAAATATTTTAAAAGAAGATACAATATAAAGTAGCGGGAAATACACTGACCAAGGAGTCTTATTTTTGAGTCAAAATCCTTCTTATGAGTCCGATTCACCTTTGGAAAACTCTGGACACGTTTCTGCCCTTCTTTTTTTCCATCCATAATTTGGAGATGGTTTTTTTTTTCATCTTACAGAATTATTGTGCAGGTCACATGTGATAGTAATTTTATTTACTTATACTTTCATTCATTCAGTAACTGCTAGGGACATGTGATAGAGTGGTAAGACAGCCATGACCTATGAAGTTTGTGGTCCTTTGGTAGAAATAGACATAAATCAGTTTTGATAGGGCTAATATTTAGAAGTCATGAGATGCGCTATGAGAAAGAAATGCAGAGTGATGTGAGGGTTTGTGACTGGACTTAGCAAAGAAGATAAAACTTGAAGGTTGAGAAGTAGATGGAAATGGAGTGAAGGGGGAGGGAGGGACATATGGTTGAGTACCACCGCATGCATGAAGCTGCAAAGGAGTTTGACACAAACCAGGACTGGAAAGAAGGTCAATGTCAGGGTGCCCATGTGTCCCTGTTTTCTGGGGAACAGTTCCTGTGTATGTACCCATTAATGCAACCTCCTTACACTCCATGAGGTGTCTGCGTTGGATGGGAATTATAAAGTCCTCTCACTCACGTAGCTGATAGATAGTGAGCAAAGAAGAATGTCAGGTTACACTGGGAAACAAAGACAGACGCAGGCTTTGCAGGCTATGTTAAGGAGTCTGGTGTTTAAGAGCAGTCAGCACCAACTGTAGGGTAAGAAATAGATGTAAATGCTACTTAACATTTGCTCAAGAATTCCACATCATGCTGTGCATTTTAGAAGAGGTGGATGCTGTTACTATCCTCACTATTTGCGTAAGCAAACTGAGCCTTAAATAGATCAAGAGACTCTTCTAGGATCATGTAGCTGTGAAGTGGCAGGATCAGATGGAAAGCCAGACCCCATTCCAAGGACTTGACTGACACCTGGCATTGCCTCCCAAAGTCTTAAGTCTTTCCCCGTGAATGTATTCTGTTCAAGGGTTGAACATTCAGCCAACTTTGGAACATGGTTGTTGAAATGAATTGAGGCTCTCACAGCAGCATCTCCTTACTCTACTCCAAGGCACAGGAGAACTGAGTGTCGGAAGGGATGTGAGACTAGTTGCAGTAATACCCACCGTGCTTTCCGGATTCAGAATTCAGGCCCTGTTTCTACCAGCTGTGACCAAGCAGGGCCACCTCGCTTTTCAGCATCCAATCCTCAACCCTTCAACAGGAGCAGCTGGCCCCTTACCTGCAGTGTCCAGGGAAGAACACACAGTGTGAGAGGGCTCTGTAAGCTGGAAGTTGTCATAATGATGCCAACAGCCAAACACATAGCAAATGTTTGTTACCAAATTCTTTCTTTTTTTTTTTTTTTCTTATAACCAATACCTACTTTATTTTTGAGTTTTGATCCCAATTTGAGCCTAAATATTAAAATATAGAATCTATAAAATAATTTGAGCATTATTGGGTATTTGCATACTGTGGTCCATATTCTTTTTTTTTTATCTTTTATTTAATGAATATAAATTTCCAAAGTACGTCTCATGGGTTACAATGGCTTTCCCCCCCATACCGTCCCTCCCACCCACCACCCTCCCCTTTCCCACTCCCTCCCCCCTTCCATTCACATCAAGATTCATTTTCGATTATCTTAGTATACAGAAGATCAGCTTAGTATACCTTAAGTAAGGATTTCAACAGTTTGTTCCCACACAGAAACATAAAGTGAAAAATAATAGATGATTTTTTTTAAATGATGATGAAATCAGATCAGACCTATTGTCATGTTTAATCCCAGTGGGAGTCAAGTTGGGAATTGATAGTTTCTTTTTTTTTTTTTTTTTAACAGAAGATCAGTTTAGTGTACATTAAGTAAAGATTTCAATCGTTTGCACCCCCATAGAAACACAAAGTGAAATATACTGTTTGAGTACTCGTTATAGCATTAAGCCTCAGTGTACAGCACATTAAGGACAGAGATCCTACATGAGGAGTAAGTGCACAGTGACTCCTGTTGTTGACTTTACAAATTGAAACTCCTGTTTATGGCATCAGTAATCTCCCTATGCACCAGTCATGAGTTTCCAAGGCTATGGAAGCCCCTTGAGTTCTCCGACTCTTATCTTGTTTAGACAAGGTCATAGTCAAAGTGGAGGTTCTCTCCTCCCTTCAGAGAAAGGCACCTCCCTCTTTGAAGACCTGTTCTTTCCACTGGGATCTCACTCACAGAGATCTTTTTGCCAGAGTGTCTTGGCTTTCCATGCCTGAAATACTCTCATGGGCTTTTCAGCCAGATCCGAGTGCCTTTAGGGCTGATTCTGAGGCCAGAGTGCTATTTAGGACATCCGCCATTCTATGAGTCTGCTGAGTATCTCACTTCCCATGTTGGATCACTCTCCCCTTTATTTATTCTATCGGTTAGTGTTAGCAGATACTAGACTTGTTTATGTGCTCCCTTTGACTCTTAGTCCTTTCATTATGATCAATTGTGAACTGAAATTGATCACTTGGAATAGTGAGATGGCATTGGTACATGCCACCTTGATGGGATTGAATTGGAATCCCCTAGTATGTTTCCAACTCTACCAATTGGGGCAAGTCAGCCCGAGCATGCCCCAAATTATACATCTCTTCCCTCTCTTATTCCCACTTTTATGTTTAATAGGGATCACATTTCAGTTAATTTTCAACACTTAAGAATAACTGTGTGATAATTACAGAATTAAACCAGTCATATTAAGTAGAACAGACAAAAAAAAAATACTATGAGGGATAATGTATTAAGTTGTCCATTAGCAGTCAGGGCTATGCTGATCAAGTCACCATTTCTCATAGTGTCCATTTCACTTCAGGAGGTTTCCTTTTTGGTGTTCAGTCAGTTGTCACCGATCAGGGAGAACATATGGTATTTGTCCCTTTGGGACTGGCTTACTTCACTCAGCATGATGTGTTCCAGATTCCTCCATTTTGTTGCAAATGACTGGATTTCGTTGTTTCTTACTGCGGTATAGTATTCTAAAGAATACATATCCCATAATTTCTTTATCCAGTCTACCATTGATGGGCATTTAGGTTGGTTCCAGGTCTTGGCTATTGTGAATTGTGCTGCAATAAACATTAGGGTGCAGACCGCTTTTTTCTTTATCAATTTAAACTCCTTTGGGTAAATTCCAAGGAGTGGGATGGCTGGGTCGAACGGTAGGGTTATCTTCAGGTTTCTGAGGAATCTCCAGACTGATTTCCATAGTGGCTTGACCAGTTTGCATTCCCACCAACAGTGGGTTAGTGTCCCTTTTTCCCCACATCCTCGCCAGCATCTGTTGTTGGTAGATTTCTGTATGTGAGCCATTCTAACCGGGGTGAGGTGAAACCTCATTGTGCTTTTGATTTGCATTTCCCTGATTGCTAGTGACATTGAACATTTTTTCATGTGCCTGTTGGCCATTTGGATTTCCTCTTTTGAAAAATGTCTATTGAAGTCCTTGGCCCATCTCTTAAGTGGGTTGTTGGTTTTGTTTTTGTGGAGTTTCTTGATCTCTTTGTAGATTCTGGTTATTAACCCTTTATCTGTTGCATAGTTTGCAAATATTTTTTCCCATTCTGTTGGTTGTCTCTTCACTCTCCTGACTGTTTCTTTTGCAGTACAGAAACTTCTCAATTTGATGCAATCCCAATAGTTGATTTTGGCTTTGACTGTCTGTGCCTCCCGGGTCTTTTCCAGAAATTCTTTGCCTGTGCCAATATCTTGAAGGGTTTCTCCAATGTTCTCTAATAACTTAATGGTGTCAGGACGTAGATTTAGGTCTTTAATCCACGTTGAGTGGATTTTTGTGTAAGGTGTAAGGTAGGGGTCTTGCTTCATGCTTCTGCACGTGGAAATCCAGTTTTCCCAGCACCATTTATTGAATAGACTGTCCTTGCTCCAGGAATTAGTTTTAGATCCTTGATCAAATATAAGTTGGCTGTAGATGTTTGGATTGATTTCTGGTGTTTCAATTCTGTTCCATTGGTCTACCAAATTCTTTCTCACCCAAAACACTGAGCTCAGTGATCTACCTAATTTTTAAATGTACCCTTTAAAATTATCCACAGACGTTATGGGGGGGGAAGCCATTGTAATCCATAAGCCGTACTTTGGAAATTTATATTCATTAAATAAAAGTTAAAAAAAATTACCCACAGACTAGGTACTATAATTGTCACCATTTAATACATGTGTAAATGGAGGTCCAGAGAAATTAAGTAAGTTATAACTTATTAAATGGTTTTATCTACTCTGAAAAAGGTACTGTGCATAAATGACTCTGAACTATAGCTCTTAAGAGGTTAAGAGGTAAAGTTGCGCTGATGAAATTTGTACTCATTACATAAAAGGTTTCTTTGGTTAAAAAAAAAAGGTTAAGAGCTCCAGGAGAGGATGAAGATGTGTAAGAGGGTGGCAAGGTGACTCCAAGTCCTTCACGCGAAGGCACTGACGCTGTCGCATGACCCTCGCATGTCTGACTGGAGACCGCTCACTCTGCCTTCAATCTCAGCTCAGAGACTCCCCTGACTTCTAGGCAGATAGTGCATTCTTTTTATTTTGATTCCTCTGCATGTTACTAACTCACAATTGTCCTGTTTCATTTTGTTTTTATATTTGTGTCTCCCAGCAGACTCTGAAACTCTGAGTTGGAAGTTATCCCTCCTTTGTTCGCTGTAGTATCACTGGAACCTGGGACAATTCCTGGAACTGTTAGTGAACAAGCAGCTGTTTTTGAATACATCAATGAATGGGTATTGGAATATGAGGTAAAGTGATGTATATGAAGAACTTGGACATAGTAGGCGTTTTCTCATTTTTCTTCCCTTGTGCCTCCCTGAGCATTCAGGGGTTTAATGTTGTCTTCCCAATCTCTGTATATTCACTCTGATCTGTTGCCACAGAGTGTAGCAGGGGTTTAGTAGATGCTGGCTGAATGAACAAATAAATATGCCTCCGTACTTAGTTGCTTTATCTGTTGCATGAAATGGAGTAGATTTGATAGTCGCTCAACTATTTCTGAGCCTTTGCCATGTAACAGGCAATGAGTGTGTATCGGTCATGGAAAAAGCCCTCAAGAGGCCTGCAGAACTGCAGACTTGAGACAGGGACTATTGTGCGAGGTAGAAAGTCACATCCAAGATTGACAGGTCATATATGAAGCATAAACCCAGTCTTGCCTTGTAGGCTGGGCAAGTTCTCAGTGGGTGGCAAAGCTGCAGTTATAAATCTAGACTCAGATGTCTCCTACTCCATATCCCTTAGACAGAAGTTGCCTTTCTCTCATTCAGAGTGCTCTGGCCCTCCATCTGAACCCCTCTTAGAACAACAATTAAGGTGTGATGTTTACTGTGTCAACTTAACCGAGCTATGGGGTACCCAGACATTTGGGAAAACATTTTTCTGGGTGGGGCTGTGAGGGTGTTTCTGGATGAGATGAACACACAAAACAGTCTGAGTGAAGCTATCTTTAATGTGGGTGAGTATCATCCAATAAATTGAAGACCTGGATCAAAGAAAGCTCTGAGTAACACAGAACTCCCTTGCCTGGCTGCTGGAGTTACAACATTGGTCTTTTCCTGCTTTCAGGAGTTACAACATTAGTCTTTTCCTGCTTTTCCTGCTTTTCAAATCGAAAAACAGGTGCTTTTGGGGATCTTGAAGTGACTTTCAGATTGGAACTTACACTCTCAGCTTCCTTGTTCTCAGGCCTTCAGATGTGGACTAGAACCACACCACTGGATTTTGTGCCTCTCTCAATTGCTGACTTCAGATTTTGGGATTTCTCAGCCTCCATAATCACATGGACCAGCTCTTTATAATAAGTCTTCTTATACTATAAATACTACGCGTGAATTGTGTATCTATCTATCTATCTATCTATTATCTATCTCCTTTCGGTTCTCTCTCTCTCTCTCTCTCTCTCTCTCTCTGTAGAAACTTGACTAATACACAGCATTAAAGGAAACTTCCCTTTCTGGCACCTGCATGTGACAGCAGCTGGGCTAAGTGCTTTATATCCATTGCCCCATTCATTCCTCCATCCACTCCTCTGAGGGTGGATATGATTTCCAGCTTACAGATGAGGACATCCAGGCATGGAGAAGTAAAACACCATTCCCAAAGTCACACGAACAAGAAATGGCAAAGTCAGGTTAAAATTTCATTTTTGCCATATCCCCTACTCTTCTCCTGCACTCAACCATATCCTTCTCTGCATATTTCACTTCTCCATTAGAAAGTAAGTTCAGTGCCTAACACAGTATCTGGTACATAGAGGTGCCAGAATTTATTGCATGCTCTATCTGAGTCATAGAAATTTACCTGCATAAAAGAACTTCAGAGACTTCCTGACCTCCTCCATCTCTCTCTCTCTCTACCCCTGGTCTAGTCCAATTCCTTTTCTTCTAAATGATGCTGATAACTGTTACCTGCACATTTATCCCCTAGGAATTGCAGGGCACCCTGATGCTTGCACTGCAAGGCTGGGGAGCTAACCTCCTCAGGAAACACTTCCACAAGGCTCCTTTGGCACCTTGGCTATCCTGCACCACCTGGGCCTGGAGCCAGATCTGCACTCGGGCTGGAGCAGAGAGGACAGGGTGCGAGCTGAAGAGGACACAGAGACCCTGACAGGCTCACTGGGCCCCTGGTGGTTGAACACCAGCTATAAATAGAAGGAATATGAAGCAGAATGTCTTTTTAATATGCACATGGAATTCATTTATTTAATAAAGAATTTTCCTGGAACAGAGAGCTTGCCGTCAGAGCCGAGCTATTTTTGAATAGGACGTGAAGGAAAAACTCAAGAGAATTATTTACTGTTTGGATTTATGCTTTTAAAATAGGTTGCAATAAAAAGCAAAACTATAGGGGCAGAAATTAGACCAGTGTTTGCCAAAGGCAAGAGGATGGCGGGAAAAGGGACGTGGAGGAGCTTCCGGAGCAATGGTGGTATTCTTTCCTTCATTGTGGTGGTGGTTGTATGGCTGTGCATGTTTGTCAAACCTTGTAGAACTGCTCACCCAAAATAAATGAACTTTACTGAATATAAATTATACTTCAACCACCCTGGCTTACAAACAGCACACTACAATGTGCCTTTTTTAAAAAAAAAATATTTATTTATTTGTAAGGCAGAGTTACAGAGAGAGGATAGGCGAGGAGAGGAGAGAAGAGAGAGAGAGAAAGAGAGATATCTTCCATCTGCTGGCTCACTCCCCAAATGGCCACAATGGCCATAGCTGGGCCAGTCTGAAGCCAGGAGCCTGGAGGTTCTTCTGGGTCTTCCATGTGGGTGCAGGGCCCAAGTACTTGGGCCATCTTCTGCTGTTTTCTCAGGCCCATTAGCAGAGAGCTGGATCAAAGTGGAGTAGCTGGGACTCAAACCATCACCTATATTGGAGGCCAGCTTCACAGGTGGAGGCTTAGCTTGCTATGTGTCAATGCTGGGCCCCTACAATGCACCTCTTGGAGGAGGGAGAAGGGGGAGGGATGGGAAAATAATGCTTTCAGACATTCACTTTGGATGGGATTCTCTGAGATTTCTTTCCATGATTAGTCTCATTTTTTAAGGCCTGCATAGCACTGTGATTAGAGGTTACTATCCACTTTTTACAGGTGGGGAACTTGAGGTTTGGAGAGCCTCAGTTAATTGCCCAAGGTCATATATCAGGTCCTGCCACATTTCTGGAGGAGGTTGTAGAATTCTATAATGATCCTTGCCCCTTTAAGGGAAATGAAGGCCAGAACTGATGGCTGGAGAATAGTCAGAAATGAGCTTTTGCCCTTAAATAAAATGCTTCAGGCAGTTCCATTCTTTCTTTCCAAAGTGTTTCTCCATTCTGTATTTGGCTGTTCCGTGCTGTACCTTGGGAGAAGGTCCTAATAAGGTGCTAATGGTCTTTACCAGTTTTATTTAGTAGCCTTGGATCTATCCTTTTATCAAGTGTGCTTGGCTTTGGGCAGACTTTGCAAACTTAAAAAGGTGGTGGTGTGCTGTGTAGGGCCTGCCGTCACTCCTGATTCCTTTCCATGGCTGATGTCATTAATCAGCTGTGATTCTCTATAAGCCTTGACTCACCCTTGCAATAGTGTGCTAGGTAGTGAGGGTTGAACAGATTTAAACTAGTCTCCAGATCAGAAGCCCATTTACCATTCTACCTGTGTTGTTGGGCCTATCCTGGGTACATTGATAAATTGAGGTTGGGATTATATCCTTTCCACTCCTTGAACCAAAAGAGTCAATGTCTGGCTCTAGAGACAGTAGTAGAAAGAGCAAGGGATTAGACGATGCAGTTGGGCATAGGGAAGTGAATCAGTTGATGAAGATATCTCTGTGTCTCTCCTTCTCTCTGTCACCTTTCAAATAAACAAACATACATTGGAATTTGGCTAACAGCTCTGTATAACTTCTTCCATCTTCCCCAACACTCATTATCTTCATGTGTAAGATGGGAATAATAAAAAAGCTTTCCAAGGCCGGCGCCGCGGCTCACTAGGCTAATCCTCTGCCTTGTGGTGCCAGCACACCGGGTTCTAATCCTGGTCGGGGCGCTGGATTCTGTCCTGGTTGCCCCTCTTCCAGGTCAGCTCTCTGACCTGGGTGCAGGGCCCAAGGACTTGGGCCATCCTCCACTGCACTCCATGGGAGACCAGGATAAGCACCTGGCTCCCGCCATTGGATAAGCACGGTGCGCCGGCCACAGCGCGCTGGCCGCAGCAGCCATTGGAGGGTGAACCAACGGCAAAAGGAAGACCTTTCTCTCTGTCTCTCACTCTCACTGTCCACTCTGCCTGTCAAAAAAAAAAAAAAAAAAGCTTTCCAAGTACGTTAATTGTCCAGATGAGATAACACAAAGGAAATACAAGCTCCCTATGTCCCAGGCTCTGTGCTAAGAACCTTTACACACATTATCTTCTTTAATTTTACAACAAAATTATGCACAAGGAACTAAACTCTGCATTCTATGGGTAGTATTTAGTTTGTTCAAATCCCAGGATAAAGTTGAGACTTGAACTCGGGTTTCACTCCAAAGTCATCAGAAGCTACACTGACTCTTGTTTCAAGCGTGGAGCAAATAGTATTGGGGGTGGTGCACCATTTATTATGGGACTGAGATGACTGGCAAGGACTTGGATGTTGGGATTAACTCACAAATTAGACTAGTGCAGGTGCCAAAGAGATGGAAGAAGTCTGGTGTGGTAAGGACATCTGAGAGTGGTAATAAGAGTCACTACCCGTAGGCACTTGTGAGAAAGAGGGGCCTTATGTCTGAATATGTTTCTTCTGGAGGTTCTGAAGGTCTGTATGTTCCTTTGCACGAATTAGAAAAATTCCCACTCTGGGAAGGTCAATTACAAAAAAATCCTTTCCTGTGAGAATATATAGCTTAGAAAAATTGAGGCAAAGAGCATTTGGATGGAAAAAAAATTGGGTCCTTTCCTCTGAGTGGAGGAATTCATATGCTGTGGGCTGTATCTCAGCAAGAATTCAGCCCCTTGGCTGATGTGCTTGTGTAGTATAAAACTTGGACAACCATGCAAGGTGGTCCTGGGTCCTGAGGATTCTTGGAGTAAGTAAAAGAGAGCCAATAGCAATGCTGTCTGTGAAGTAATGCTATAACTAGTACTGAAACAGTATTTTACACCATTGGCCTGAGGCAGAATTGGAATCCAACCCTGAAAGAGTCCAAAGCCAGTGTCACTGATTATTAGAATCACTAGAGGAGAGCGTGTGTGTGTGTGTGTGTGTGTATGAGAAAGAGAGAGAGAGACAGACAGAGAGAGAGAGAGAGAGAGAAACACTTCTATTTTATTTTTTTTATTTAGTAAATATAAATTTCCAAAGTACAGTTTATGGACTACAATGGCTTCCCCCACCCCATAATTTCCCTCCCACTCGTACCCCTCCCATCTCCCACTCCCTCTCCCATTCCATTCACATCAAGATTCATTTTCAATTATCTTTATATACAGAAGATCGATTCAGTATATATTAAGTAACGATTTCATCAGTTTGCACCCACACAGAAACACAAAGTGTAAAATACTGTTTGAGTACTAGCTATAGCATTACTTCACATTGGACAACACACTAAGGACAGATCCCACATGAGAAGTAGGTACACAGTGACTCCTGTTGTTGACTTAACAATTTGACTCTTGTTTATGGCGTCAGTAATCTCCCTAGGCTCTAGTCATGAGTTGCCAAGGCTATGGAAGCCTTTTGGGTTTGCCGACTTCGATCTTATTCTGACAGGGTCATAGTCAAAGTGGAAGTTCTCTCCTCCCTTCAGAGAAAGGTACCTCCTTTTTTTATGGCTCCATTCTTTCCACTGGGATCTCACTCACGGAGATCTTTCATTTAGGTTTTTTTTTTTTTTTCCCCAGGGTGTCTTGGCTTTCCACACCTAAAATACTCTCCTGGGTTCTTCAGCCATATCCGAATGCTATAAGGGCTGATTCTGAGGCCAGAGTGCTATTTAGGACATCTGCCATTCTATGAGTCTACTGTGTATCCCGCTTCCCATGATGGATTGTTCTCTCCCTTTTTGATTCTATCAGCTAGTATTAGCAGACACTAGTCTTGTTTGTGTGATCCCTTTGACTCTTAGACCTATCAGTGTGATCAACTGTGAACTGAAATTGATCACTTGGACTAGTGAGATGGCATTGGTACATGCCACCTTGATGGGATTGTATTGGAATCCCCTGGCACGGAGAAACACTTTTAGTAAAAATGCAGATTACCGGGCCACCTCTAGAATAACTTCAGTAAGTCTGAGGTGGGTAATTCTAGCAATCAGAAAAGTTTAGGAAATATTTATCCTGTGCTTATTACACTGTGTGATACCATCTCTAGTAGCAGCCATGGTTACCATCTGGTCCACTAGACTGTGAGTCGTCCAGTGGGCAGGGCCATGTCTGATTCAATTCCAGATCCATAGCTTATAAAACAAGATCTGGCACAGAAAATGAAAATAGACTCAGTCAACAAAGAATCAATCCATTAATCGAATGACTTCATAGTCCACCTAAGAATTCTGACTTAATTCCGGCTTACTTGGATACTTGCTTGGTATTCTATCTGCCAAACAAACTAAAACTACGTGTGTCCTTTCTGCATCCTCACCTCTTTCTAGTATCCTAACCATCATCTGTTTCTCAGTCTTCCACCAGAAGGACAGGGTCTGCCATTCTAGATGATTCCTCCAGACTTAAATCTAGAGCTTGGCATGTTTCTCAATATCCACACCTACTTTTAGGTCTGGGCTGTGTCTCTAACTCGTTGTCTGTGGTTGTGCACATTTGGGTCTCATTACCTCCTCTCTTAAGTGAAACAATTTTGCAGCATGATTTCAGAGGTCTCTTCCAACTTTGTCATGTTAAAAATCCTCTAGAATCTAGAGTTGTTGGCAAATTCTGTAGGATGTCAAGGTCTTTCTCAAGGTCTTCATGTTGGCATCCTTTAGCTTACTGGTTGGATGAACAGCTGCAGTCTGGGATTTTCCTGAGGTCTGCTTTGCTGGTGGGTCCAACAGGCTCTGGGCACCCCCACGGGCAGCTCTATAAATGCTGGCCGCCTGATGGATGTGTTGGATGGAAAGCCAGCTGGACGAGGATGCATGGGGAGCCTTGGAAAACACAGCAGTTCAAAGGCAGAGGGCCGTGCTGAGTAGGTGTCCAAATGCACTTAACCCTCTTAGGCTTTGAATTCAAGCTCCTTCGGAAAAACACAAGTGTCTGATTCCAAGGGAATGGCTTCTAGTAATAATAATAATAGTAAAAGGGGGCTTTGAAGGCTTCTTGGAAATCAGTTTCTATAAAATAGTGTTTTGAGAATTTGAGTGCAAGTCAAGCAGAAACACGAGTTGAAATTCTTCCCTTTCATACTCATTCTTTTTCTAAATTTGAAAATAATGTATTCATATGGTTAGAGAATGCAAACAGTACAGAAAAGTACAAAATAAAAAGTATAAACCTCACTTCCTTCTTCTTTGCTCATCCCTAGTCCTACACCTTGTATTTGTGGCTGATTGTTATGTGAATTAAAAAGAAAAACAATAAAATTATTGTGGTAAGATGTGCATAGCAAACTTACTATTTTCAGTATTTTTCCAGTGTGCAATTCAGTGGATTTCAATATATTCACACTGTTATACAAGCACCACCACCACACATCTCTACAATTTTTTTCATCTCTTTAAACTGAAACTGTGAACCTATTAAACAGTAGCTCCCTATTCCCCCTTCTATTGACCTGTACCCAACCACCATTTTACTTTCTGCTCCTATGAATTTGGCTACCCTGAGTTCCTAGTAGCAGTGGAATCACACAATATTTGTCATTCTGTTTTTAGTTTATTTCATTTAGCGTAATTTCTTTTTTTCTAGTAGTTTGCTATAACTCTAACTTATATGCTTACTGAGTGTTATTTGATTTCTCAAACTTAAGTAGGATTAGCCACTTCCTTGTAGTGACCAGTCTAGCACAACTGCTCCACTTCCAAAGTCCTGTGGCACTCTCCATTTCTCATGTGATTATTTTTAGGTCTTTAAGTTGAGATCTTTTTCTATTAAACCCAAACTCATGCCCACAGCCTGCTTGATATTTTTACCGGGTTGAAGAATAAACAACTCAAAGTGTCCAAAACTAAATTCTGGTCTTTGGCCCCATCTACTATTTTGTGAGCGTACTTCAAAAAGTTCATAGAAAACGGAAATAAAGGAGAAGTTTATGTTGGTGCAACAAAACTTGAAATCCTGCACCATTTTTCTTACTGTTTATTTTACACAAACTCTTTGAACACCCCATGTTTCCATGAATTTAAACATTCAAAAAATGTTTAAATGAATGAATTTTGAGAAGTGCTCTCACACGTTCACAGTGTCAGCTTCATTCTAGTAGTTGTTAAGGTCCCAAATCATCCTCCACATTCAAACTGATGGCAACTCCTGTTGACATCATGTCAAAAGGACTCGGACTACTTACTCACGTGCCCTAACCATTGTCTCCTCTCACCTGGATTGTTGAAATGTTCCTACTTGCTTCCTCTGGTCACACAAGGATAGCCCCTAGTAATTCATTTAAGCAAAGGTCAAATCGTGTCCCACCTCTGCTCAGAAGCAGCCAATGACTTTCTATCTCATTCGGAATAAAAGTGACAGTCCTCGTGATATATCAGGAGGATCCATGCTGGCAGCTTTCAAATGTAAACAAACACACTGGAGAGTCATCTGGGGATGTTGTTGAAGTGCAGGTTGTGATCTCGGGTGATCTAATGCTGCTGCTTGGGGGGCCATAATTTTGTTGCAAGACTACTCTATCTCCAGACCTGGCCACATTCTCGCCATACCTCTCAGCCTGCCTCCTATTACTCTTCTCTTCTCTGGTTTGGCTCCAGCCTCAGCTGCTTTGTTGTACTCTCCCACTTGCTGCTTCCTCTGCCTAGAATACCTTACCCAAAGGCACATGATATAAAGTTCACTCCCTCCCCCTTCTTCAGCTTCTTGCCCTTGTATCTGTGTCTTCTGAGGTCTCATTTCCCTGTTTAACATACAACCCTTCTCCCTGTGGCTGTCCCTTGTCCCATCCCTACTTTATCTTTCTTTATAGCAAGGGTGTAAAACCATGGCCTGTGCTCTCTGGGTCAAAGTATGCCCACAACTTGTTTTTGTAAATAAAGTTTTATTGAGACAAAGTCACAAACGTTTTAAAATGTATCATTTAGGGATGCTTTCCAACCACAAGGGCAGGGTTAAATGTCTGGGACAGAGGACTTACAGAGCATTATAAAACCCAAAATATTTACTATCTGCTCTTTACAGAAAAAATCTGCTGACTTCAGATTTGTAGCATTGATCACCATCTAGATAAGGCACTCTTTTATTTGTTTAGACTCTGTTTTGCTTCAGTAGAATGTAAACTGTGATAAAAGGGCTTGTTTGTTTTGTTTACTGTTATATTCCTTATTTGTAGAATGACATCTGGTTTAGAGTCACTCAGTGCATTTTTCTAAGTGAATGATTTATTTAAAGATCAGTTTTTTATTTTAAGATTTACTTATTTATTTGAAAGGCAGAGTTACAGAGAGAGGAAAGAGGAGAGAGAGAGAGAGAGAGAGAGAGAGAGATGGAGAAGAGTTCTTCCATCCACAGTTTCTCTACCCAGATGGAGGCAATGGCTAGAGCTGGGTGAGGCCAAAGCTAGGAACCTAGAAGTCCATCCGGGTCTCCCATGTGGATGGCAAGGGTCCACCACGTGGACAATCTTCTGCGGCTTTCCCAGGCACATTAGTAGGGAGCTGGATTGGAAGTGGAGCAGCTGGGTCTTGAACTGGCGCCCATATGGGATGCCAGTGTCTCAAATAGTGGCTTAGCCCTCTGTATCACAATACTGGTCCTGGTTGATTATAAGTTAAAAATACTCATAATTAGATTTTATTTTGTCAGCCACACAATATTTACCGATTTATGTAAAAGGACACTACTGGACTATAAGTTCTTGCCTGACCCCTAACCTTCTTTCCTGACTTCTAATGGCCAACTTCATTTTCATATTGTCAATGTTGATAACAGCTGCATTCTGTACTATAATTATTATGAAATATGAATTGCCTTGTTTACCAGTTGATTGCAAAAGGGCCCAATGAAAAATAAGAAGCCATTTTAGACAGTTGTTATTGGGTAAACAATATTTACTATGGAATCTGGGGATGTAATTGAGTCCATGGAGAGAAATCATAATTCTAAAGCAGAATGTGTAAGGGGGAGTATTCCTGATATTGCAGTAAATGGATTCTCTTTTTCCCATCTCTATCAATTGCTTAAAATCATACACATTTGGGTCATGACTTCCATATACAGACTCCAGCTCTTCCCACAGTTCCTAATCATTCTTTCTAATGTCTACGTCAAATATTTAAAATCATCTTGCCTCTCAATTCTTTGTTTTTGAAACAGAATTCATGTTTTTTTTTTTTTTTCATAAACCTTCTATCCTCACTTTGCCAGAATGCTCACTAGATCGGCTGCATAGCCATCAGACTGGTCTATACATTTTATTTCTGAATGACTTCCATGTTATCTTGAATCATGTGAGGGTACTTAAGAATATGGTAAAATGGAATTAAAAGATAGGTTTGTTTTGGTGCAAAAATGTTTTGAAATCCATGCATAATTTTTTGGTCTGTATTTTCTATGAACTTTTTGAAGATATTTGGTATAGGAGTATTTTAAAAATATTTTTAATTTATTTTTATTTGAAAGGCAGAGATAGAGACACACACACACAGAAAAAGAGAGAGAAAGAACCCCCATCTTCTGGTTGATTCTCTAAATGACCCAATCACTTGTGGGATGGGGTGGGCTGAGACCAGGACAAAGCCAGGAACCAGGAATTAACCCAGGTCACCTCTGTGGCTGGCAGGGATTCAAGTAGTTGAACCACCATCTGCTGATTCCCAGAGTGCCCGTTAGTAGGAAGCTAGAATTGGAAGCAGAACCAGGGACTTGAACCCAGTCACTCTCATATAGGATGTGTAGTATCTTAAACCACTCCGACAAATGCTGACCACTATTTCATTTTCTTATCTTCCATTTTAGTTTTTCTAGATCATATCTTTAAGTAAATATTTTCAGAAGAGGAATGTTGGAAGTAAATACCATTTCTTACTGCTCTAAACACATTTATTGGCTTAAAACCACCCAAAGTTATTATTTTACAGTTCTGTAGGTCAGATATCTGACATGGGTCTCATTTGGATCAAATCAGGTATAAGCAAGGCTGAGTGCCTTTCTGGAGGCTCTTGGTCTCTTTGCATTTTCCAGCATTTAAAGGCTGCTTGTAGCCCTTGGCAAGTGGCCCCGTTTTTCCATCTTCAAAGCAAATGACAAGACATGTTACAGAGAGAGAAAGAGAAAGGGAGAGAGAGAGAGAGAGAGAGAGAGAGAGTTCTTCCATCTGCTGGTTTACTCCCCAAATGCCTGCAATAGCCAGTTTTGAGGCATTCCAAAACCAGGAGCTGGGACTCCATCCAGGTCTCCCACATGGTGCAGGAAGCCAAGCACTTGAGCTGTCATCTGGTCCTTCCCAGGATGCACACGATCAGGAAGCTGTATCAGAAGCAGAGGTGAGACTTGTGCCCAGGCACTTTGGGCATCCCAAGCAGCAACTTAAGCACTGCGCCAAACGCCTGCTCCTCTGGTCATTCTTCTGTAGTCACTCCTCCCTCTACCTTGTCACAGTGTGAAGTCACCTGCATTAAACACAAAAAAACTTACCTAGTTTTTAAATTGACAAATTGAAATTGTGTATATTTGTGGTGCACATTATGATGTTTTGGAATATGTATAAATTGAGAATGGCTGAATCAGGCTAATGAGGTACGTGAAGATTTCCTGCTTTGTAGGATTCATGTCAGGCTCTTAATTTGATCCATCTGCAAAGTCTCTTGTGCCTGTAAAGTATCATAGTCATAGGATTCTGGAATTAGAATGTGGACACCTTTGGCAGGGGAAAGAGCGGATCATTGTTTTGTCTACCATATACTTTTTCGGGATCTTCCCAAATGCTGGAACTTCTTTAATTAGCCTCACAGTGTTTCTGGAAGTCTAGGCTCAAAATATGTTTCCTTATAACTTTGCTGACACTCCTCTGTGACCCAGCGTTTAGGACTGTTGGCATCAGACGGAGGACAGGCTGAGCTGTGTCCCTTGGGAATATGAATACTGTCATCTCCTCTAGCAACCTCTAAGATTGTTGGCTTGAAGATTTCACCAGCTTATAAGTGGAAGTGGGGATTTTGCGTCAGCTTTGCTTTTTCATCCGTCATTGATCTCTCTGGAATGGTTCTCTCAGCCTGAAGAGTAGACTCTCTAGAGACCACGAGAAATAGTTTTTCATCTTTCTTCAGTACCATCCTATATATTTTTCTTCTGCACCCCTGAGGTGTTCACTCACTTTTGCACCTATTGTCTTCATGTCTGAAACTCATATTCTAGGACTGCTGAGCCTTCTGGATCTATTTTCCATGTAGATTAACTATTGTCTTATATCTGTCTCTTCCTCACTGTTTGCTAAGTGTTCCTTGATTTCATCTTTCAGATTACCAATTTAGTCTTTAACCATGGCCTATCTATTATAGAACTTTCTATTAAAATTTTTCTGTTTAAGGTTTATTTTATTTCTTTGAAATGCAGAGTTACACAGAGAAAGAGAGGGACACACACACACACAGAGAGAGAGAGAAAGAGAGAGAGAGAGAGATTTTCCATCCTCTAGTTTACTCCTAATATGGTCACAGCAGCCATCACAGGACCAGGCTGAAGCCAGGAGCCAGGAGCCAGGAGCCAGGAGCCAGGAGCCTCATCCTGGTCTCCCATGTGGGTGCAGGGACCCAAGGACTTGGGCCATCCTCCATTGCTTTCTCAGGCACATTAGCAGAGAGCTGGATTGGAAGTGGAGCAGCTGGGGCTTGAATCAGTGCCAGTTTGGGATGTGGGCATTGCAATTAGCAGCTTAACCAGCTGTGCCACAGCACTGGACTCCCCCGTTAAAAATTTTTTTAATGTTGACAAACAGCTTATATTTCCTTGACTGCTTGTTTCTCATAGTAATGATGACTTCTCAAATGTCTTAGAGGTTACTGATTCAATTTACTTTGAAATTTTTCTTCTGATCTCTTGCTTATTTTTATTCCTTTTAGATATTTGTTGTTTCAGAATCTTTGTCTTTTTCTTTATCATCAGTTTTCCTCACATCTTGACCCCCTGGTCTTCTTTTGTTCATGGACCTCCTGTTTGTTAGCATCGGTGGCTGGCTTGGGCTCCCTATGTAATGCAGCGGGTTGATTTTCCCAGCAGGCTTTTTCTACAGACGGGAGAGCTGGTGGGGAGCTCTGTGCAGATTGGCAGGTTTTACCGAATGGCAGGCTGGAGTTTATTGTGCACAGTGGGGAGCAGAGGAGTTTGCTTGAGCCCTCACGATTTCCCACCATGAGTGGATTCTGGGTTTGGAGCACTGTGGCATGCTCCCCTCTGGATAGAAGCATACTTCTCCCCTTTGTTTCTAGTCCTGATGGGCCTGTGGACTTACACTGAACTCTTCTCTGCTTCCACCCACACTATGGACCACCCCAAGGCTGGCCTTGACACTATCAGCACGGCCATCTCTGCTTTCTTTGATCCCCAGGCAGAGTTCTCTCTGGGACTCCATCCGGTGATGCACATCACACACCACTGTAGCCTTCGTTTTGTATCTTTCACTGTGACCTTGTACTCTTGCTTCTACCTCAGTGGTCCCATGTGCTTTCCACAGGCCTGCCAGAAATCTGTGTAAATCTCTGGCTTGTAGATGCCTTCACATTCATATTCTCTCTCTCTCTCTCTCTCTCCTGCCCCACCCCATCTTGTTCTCTCTCTCATCAGAACTGCCAATGATTTATGTATTCTATATTGTACAACTGTGTTGTCTGTTCTATAGGATCTTATCTGGGTGAGATGCCGAGTCTGCCATATTGGATCACAAACCTGAAGTTCTAAAAGCCTGAACACAATTCAACTTTAAAGGAAATAACTTTTGTTGTCTCCATTTGGGAGCTCTTTCTCTCCTCCCTTCTCATCCTTATGGGACATGGCCTCTCCTTGGGGTTCCAGTAAGAGTATCTTGTGCTTCCTTTTATTACGCCACACTACATTATTATTTTTAATTTTAATTTAAATTAATTAATTAATTTATTTATTTTACAAGTAGAATTACAGACAGTGAGAGAGAGAGAGAGAGAGAGAAAGGTCTTCCTTCTGTTGGTTCACTCCCCAAGTGGCCGCAACAGCCGAAGCCGTGCCGATCCGAAGCCAGGAGCCAGGAGTTTCTTCCTGGTCTCCCATGTGGGTGCAGACGCCCAAGCACCTGGGCCATCTTCTACTGCTTTTCCACAGCAGAGAGCTGGACTGGAAGAAGAACAACCGGGACTAGAACTGTCGCCCATATGGGATGCCGGCGCCGCAGGCAGAGGATTAATCTAGTGCACCATGGCGCCCGCCCCTGTATTATTATTTGACTCTCTGTGTTAGCTCCTTGCCAGGTTGTAAGGCATTTGAGCGTAGGGTGTATGTTTGTATTTAGAGCCTCAGCACTAGGAGATGTTCAGTGACTGTCTCCACTCCACTTGAAGATGATATGGCATAGCTTTAGCTTTGAAGGATTCAAAGTACAGTGGGAAAAACAGACATGCAAAAAAAAAATCACTCCAAGACAGTGGAAAGCCAGTGGGTATAAAATATGTGGGCAAAGGCAAGGGAGAAGCTAACTGTGCCTGGGAGTGGACAGAGAGGTCAGGGAAATCCTACAGAGGAGCTTGACATTTTCCTATTTTCAAGAGCACATAATGATTTTCAGGGAGTTCCAGGTGTAGTAGAGCCTTCCAGAAACAAAAGAGACACCCACTCCAACCTAACTATGACTGGGGTATAGGGTATACTTGGGACAATGACAGGGTGCAGATAGATGAAGGTAAGAACACACTAAGAGCGTCATTGACCAAGATGAGCTTTTTCTTTTCCCCTATCCTGAAGGGAGCCTCTGGTGTGGGGGTGGGGCTAAGCAGGAAGTGGTATGATCATACTTACAGAGTTTAAAGCTGTTGACTGTAACATAGAGGGTGGACAGGTAGATTTCTGAGATTTAGGTCATCCATGCAATTGTCTAGTAGAGAAGGGATAAAAGTTTGGCCGGGGAAGTAAAAGCTGGGTTGAAGAGAAAGACAGACTTGGGAAATAGCAAGAGGGTAGAACGGCTAGGATTTGGTGGCTGGTTAATGGGAGAGAAGAGGCAAGCTTTCTGAGGGCCTGCTAGTGCTGGGGTTCTAGGATCCCATGAGCGCAGGAAAGGACATGAATTATTTTGTGTACAGTAAATCTCAAGTGAAAGGCAGAGAGGCTATGGCAGGAGTAATTTATGAGATTCAACTGGGCTGTTTCTGAAGTCGCAGTTTTGTTTTTGACAGTCAGGCGAGCCACTTCCTTCCCAGGAAATCGACTGGGAGTAGGATGTCCTGGAAAGATCCATGAGATCAGCCTCTTGTCAAGTTTGGATCAGTTTTTAAAAGCTGGATGAGCCTGCAACTGAATTGGATGTCAACTGTTGAGAATGCATCTTTGGATCTGAATGATTTTGATATGAAACAAATGTGATCGTCTGGTGAGGTTTTTATTTACACAGAATCTTCCTGATGTCCCAACCACATTCCAAATTTAACTCCTAGAGACCCTGCAAAGAAAGGGATACATTTCACCTGTTTTGCCTTTGTGGCTTTCTACTTTATCTTCATGCTCCTTTCCTGTTCCTAACCATGACAACACAACACAGAAATAAATGTTCAGGAAAAGGGAGGGAATACACCCTGTGCTGAACGCTTCTGTGTGTTAGGCACGTTCACCGATGTTGTCGCACGCACACTCACAACCACATTAAGATAAGAATTTTTGGGGCTGGCTTTGTGGCACAGTGTGTTAAGCTACTGCCTACGACTCTGGCATCCTATATGGGTGCCAATTTGTGTTCCAGTTGCTCCACTTCTGATTCAGCTCCCTGTTAATGGCCCAGGAAAGCAGTGGAAGATGGTCTAAGTGGTATGGGCCCCTCTTCCCACATGGGACACCTGGAAGAAGCTCATGGTTCCTGGCTTTGGCCTGGCTCAGCCCTGGCCATTGTAGTCATTTGGGAAATGAATAGAAGCAATTTGGGAAGTGGATAGAAGGTTCTCCTTCTCTCTGTAACTCTGACTTTTAAATCAATCAATCAATCTTTTTTTATAAAGATAAGAATTATCTCCAATGACAGATGTGGAAACTAGGTCTCTAAAGAGATCTCTAAGTTATTAAATAAGAGAGGGGGATTGAAATCCAGACCTATATGATATATCCGGTATCTATTACAGCCTGGCATTATACTTGCATTGCTTCATTTAATCCCTGCAGCAATGCAAAATGTAAAGGCTTGGAGAGGCTTAATTAAAAGAGGCTTAGCAAGATTGAATAACTCCCCCAAATCACTCACCAGAGAGACCTGGGGTTTCTTTTTCTGTTTTAATTCGTCAGCTAAAGGTAAACATGATATGCCTGAAGGTGTTTGAGGAAATATGTGGGAAATATATGCCATTGCTAGGAAAACCATGATGCTATTTGGATAAAGAGAAAGAAGACTTTCAGTTCCAGAAACTAAAATCTCTGCTTGATGGCCATTCTCACAGCCTTCAGAGATGGGGACTGGAGGAGGGGAGTAAGTGGTTCCAGGCCCTGTGCTAACCTGCTCCATATGCCACATGGAATTCCTCTTAAAAACTGTATTTTTGTATTTATTGGAGAGTGAGAGTGAGAGCAAGCGAGTGAGAGAGAGCGAGAGTGAGAGCGAGAATAAATGAATGAATGAGGGAGTTCCCATGAGGTGGTATACTCCCCAAATGCCCACAATAACTGGGGGGTAGGCAGGTGGGCTGGGGTAAAGCTGAGAGCTGGGAACTCAGTTCAGATCCCACATGAGTGGTAGTAACTCAGACACTTGAGCCATCACTGTTGCGTCTGGGTTCCGTGTTAGCAGGAAGCTGGAATCTGGAGCCATAGTCAGAGCCAAGCATTAAATGCAGACAGTCTGATGTGGGATGTGGGCATCCTGATCAGGGGCCTAACTGCTAGGCCAAATGCCTGCCCTGCTCCATGGAATTCTAATACTCCAAACAATCCTTTGAGGGTGGGTGTAATTATCCCTGCTTCCCACATGGAGAAGCTGAAGTTCAAAGGTTATGTGAAGGTTAAGTAACTTCCCCAAAGTTCCTACCCAAGCATGTCTAACCCCAAGCCACAGGTTTTCAGGATAGTGCTAACCCACTTTGAGGGCAGTTATTTAGAGAAACATGTGAAAAGGAAGAAGGTGATCAGAATGCAAATGCTGCCATTGGTATTTCACTTGGCTCCTGATGCTTCCCTGGGTAGGAGGTGAATAAGCGCCCTTTGATGAGATTTGCAGATGATTCTAAATCGGGCCCTTGATAAACATGAGCAGCAAAAATGCAACACAAATGATCCCAAATGAGGGAGGTTAGAAGTGCAGGCAGGAAATAACATGATGGGACAGATTACTACACGGGAAATTCTGAATGAAAGCATCTGGGCGATGTGAAACAGGAGACTGATAGAAGCACCTTTCAGGAGCTCTAAGTTCTGTCGTTGGGAAGGGTATGCATGCTCACTGTATCCAACTCCTCCATCTGCGGATGAGGAAGCTCAGGCAGCAGATGGAAATTCTCCAAGACCAGAGTCAATGCAGTCGCAGGGAGAAACTCCTTATCTCTTGTCTCCTAGTTGACTTCCCTTTCCACTACAGCTCATTGGTTTGGGAGCCAAAGGGACTTCAACCTAACACCGCCCTTTAGATGTTGTATGTCTTCAGGCATGCTACCTAGCTTGCTTCAAACCCAGTTTCCTTATCTGAAAAAAAAAATGGTAAGGTAATACATCTTCCTTAGGGTTATTTTGGAAAATAAGTGGAATAAGGATCGGCACCTGGCAAGTAGGGGTTCAAGAAAGATTAATTTCCTCACTTATTAACAGCAGAGAAATGCCTTAAAGGCAATAGCTATGGCCCAGGGTGGCTTGTGTCCATCATGCTATGCATGAATGGATGCTGAAGGCTTTGGAGAAAGATTGGCAGTGGATGTAAGGGGAGTAGGTAATGTGTTACAGCTGCAATTGACAGTCTCTTTAAGTCAGTGACTCAAAAATCAACCACAGAGGCCCTGCTATATGCAGGGTAGATTTTGTGTCACTGGCATAGCACAGACAGTAAGGGACATAGGAGGGAGGGGTAGTGACAGCAGTATGGGCTGAGGCTGTCCCGGGGGGGTCTGGTGGGACTAGAACTAGCTCTAGTCTAGAACCAGTCTAGTGAGACTAGAACTGGAGAGAATTGTTTTCAGAGCTAGTTTGGGAAATGATTTATGTATTGTATGCTGGCTAATATGAGAAGTGGGGGCACACTTAACTTGTCTATGGGGTGAGTTGTTCAGATGAAAGCATTGGCCTTGGAATCAAGTTTCCATAGAAGCTGCATTCACTGAATGTGGAATTTACAAAGGAGATGAGCCAAAATTGATCCTGTAGCTCTTAACCCCCACATCCACATTGAAGATACAAAAGATTACAGGTAAGCTAAATGGTAGGAGGGACAAAGAAGATTCGTGAGCAGCTTCCTTGATGCAAGGTATGCTTTGACTCCCACACTTCCAAGTTTTGGGTAGGGAGCATGATGTAATCTCCTTCTTTCAAAACAAGAGTGAGAGTTTCCACAGGTGCTACTGGGAGAGGTAGGCTCAGGTCCTTTCAAACAAGGGTGACAGCTGGGCTGGCTCTGACTCTAGGAAAGTGACCAGCAGAGGCAGCCTAGCTGGGCTGGGGGAGAGGTGGCCGCATTGCATTACCCTGCCTCTGAGAGGTTTTCAGGTCAAAGGTGCATGTGTCTGTATCCTGAAGAGTAGACAGAGACTATGTGGGGTGCAGAGTGGGCCTGGAGCCTCTGCCAGTTTGTATTAGACGGTTTCCATGACTAGAACAAAATTCCTGAGGCTAAACACTTATTTAAAAAGAGGTCTGCTTATCTCACAGCTCTGAAGGTGTAAGAGCATGGTGCCAGCCTCAGCCCAGCTTTGGTGAGGACCATGATGGTGGGGGCACTTATAGAAAGGAATGATCTCACGAGCAGACAGAAAGCCAGAGTGACTTAGAGATCATGCTTGCTCTTCTGACAACTCATTTTCACAGGAACTAACCCAGGGTCCCATGAGAACCATCTTAATCCCTTCTGAAAACCATGCCCCAGTAACCCAAGGAGCTCCCACCACCTCCCAATACCACCACACCGAGGACTAAGCTCCTCCCAGTTACACACTCTTGGGGGCCAAACAAACTGCTGTGGGCTGCGGGTCTCTTTGCTCAGCTTCTTGCAGGGCCTTCCCTCTACATGTGGAAGAAGAGTCAAAGGTGGAGACATAAAGATGTACAGGAGAGCAGGGCTTATTCCAAGCAAACAGAAGTGTGGACTCAACACCCAAGTAGGGCGTGAATAAACAGTCAAAGACACATGAAGCCCTGAACCAGGAAAACACCACTTTCCTTTATACTTTATACTCTCCAGGGGCATAGAGGGTGATGTGTCGGGTAGAGTCCAGCTGAATAGTCAAAAGGGAGCGGAGCACCACCTATTTCCATGCCCTTTGTCAGAAATATTGGCAGTGTCATGGCATCAGACACAGCATGGGAGTGGGAGTGCCTTCCATAATAATTTTGTTATAATGACCTAAAAGTCATCAAGGGGACAAATCCTGCAGCCACTTTGCATTTTCCAGCTGGCGCTGGATCGAAGTTGGCAACATTGAGAAACTTGTGGTTTCTGCTACATGAAAGGGGAGGGGACTTATTGGTGCAAGGGCCTGCATGGTGCCTAGAAAGGGAGAATAGGGTTGTGCAGAGAAAGGGAAGGGAATTTGGATAGTACACAGGAGACTTGTCATGCAGGTTGGACAAGGCTGTCATATGGGCAGGTGGCAGCTGTCCAGGGTGCGGCAGCTGCAGCTGTCAAACTTCGAATTGCTGGACCTGTCAATCAACAACCCACGCAGGTCATCGAGGAGCTGTGAGAGAGACCTTAGCTCCTCTCCTAGCTACCTACATTCCCATAACAAAACCATATCCAAATCACAGCAAATGTCTACCCACATCAACACTGGGCTGGGATATGTGACTCGGATTGTTCTGTGCAGACTGGATTGCTGGAAAAATGGGACTGAACAGGGAGAAGGGCAGCCAGCTGAAAGGAAACCCATTATTCATTGCATGGAAGTGGCATTAAGTGACAACAAGGGGGACCTTTGCAAATCCAGAGATCCCAGCCCCTGCCCCAATTTTACTCATCTTTAATCAGGTACCAGGACCAAAGAGTCAGCACTAGTTCATGAAGAAATCTGTGAGGTAAACAGTTTCCTGTCTCTTTGTTTATGAATGTCTCTTTTCTATTCCTGTAGCAGTCTAGAACTTGGAAGTAGTCACAAATCAGAGTTGGCAATTGAAGGAGGAAGATCTGAGTGACAAAAGAGCGAAGAATGGGTCTGTACCCCTTGCCCAGGCTGTGGTAGATGGAGGAGGAAGTCCACATCTTAAATGGATTGGAAGCTTTGGTCATTACGCTGACTCTCCTTTCTAATTCTGGCCTTGAGTGTGCACTTCTGAACTTTAAGTGGCTGACAAACTCCTGATTACCCAAGAGCCAGTGGGGAAGTCGGGAGACTTACCTGAGCTTTCATCCGGAATCCAGGAACCCCTCTGTGCAGTTTAGAAGGATAGGAGGCATTCACAGATAATTACTTTGTAAAAAAAAAATCTGAATTTCCCTGCCCTCCAGGCTTTGGTAATCAGCCTTTCCTTCCCTGCTCCTGTAAGTGAGGAGTGAGATCACGTGCCTTGTGGTCTTCTGGGTCTGGCTTACTTCACTTGCCATAATGTCCTCCAGGAGCATCCATGTTGCTGCAAATGGGAAGATTCCCTTCCTTTTAAAGACTGAATGCTGGGCCAGCGCAGCAGCTCAGTAGGCTAATCCTCCACCTTGCGGCGCCGGCACACCAGGTTCTAGTCCCGGTCGGGGCACCGGATTCTGTCCCGGTTGCCCCTCTTCCAGGCCAGCTCTCTGCTGTGGCCCACGAGTGCAGTGGAGGATGGCCCAAGTGCTTGGGCCCTGCACCCCATGGGAGACCAGGAGAAGTACCTGGCTCCTGCCATCGGATCAGCGCGGTGCGCCAGCCGCAGCGTGCCAGCTGTGGCGGCCATTGGAGTGTGAACCAACGGCAAAGGAAGACCTTTCTCTCTGTCTCTCTCTCTCACTGTCCACTCTGCCTGTCAAAAAAAAAAAAAAAAAAAAAAAAAAGAATATTTATTTGAAAAGCAGAGAGATGGAAGGGGAGAGGGAAGAGACAGACAGATACAGAGAGCTCCCATTTGATAGGTTTACTCCCAAGTATCCTCAGTAGCCAGGGCTGGACTGGGATGAAGCTGGGAGCTATGAACACAGTCCAGGTCTCCTATGTGGGTCACAGGAAACCAATCACTGCTGCTCCCTGGGGTCTGCAGTTGTTGGGAAGCTGGAGTCAGGAGCTGAATCTGGAAATCAAGCCCAAACACTGCAAAATGGGCTGTGGCACCTTACCTGCCAGCCTACATGATCACTCGCGCAGTTACTGTTTTGATTGCAGCCCGAGAGTGTCAGTGTGAGCTGCCTGCTCAGGTGTGATTCATTGGGTTGTACTCTTCACGTTGACTTGATTTATTTCTTACTAGATTTTGAGTTCTCTGGTGCACATGAGATTTATGGCTGGGCACTGAGCACACAGTTGGTGCACGTCGTAGGGTGCTGGTAGGATGGTAGAGCACACAGAGACTGCTCTCCGGTTGCTGACCTTTCTTTTTGAATACCCAGATTTATCTCAGTTGTTTCATTCATTCACTGAGTACTTATTGGTTGCCTCTTCTGTTGCAAGTGGGTGAGTGTTTCTGCATTATAACCAGTTCAGCTTTGGAGCTCATGGTAAGTGCGCTTCTCTTGTCCTGTGTCACGGCTTGCCTTTGTGTGGTCTTACACATATCCCTGCATTCTCAGCATGGTATCCAGCTCGCAGATGCTGCTGAGAAACTGTGGAACAAAGGAGACGAACACACCAAATGTGAGAGGCCTGATTTGATCAACATTTTTATTTTTAAAACTACTTTTTAAAATCTGCTTGAAAGGCACAGAGACAGACAGGTAGAGAGAGACCTTTCTTCTGGAGGTTCCTTTCCCAAATGCCCAGAATAGACGAGCTGGGCCAGACCAAAGCCAGGAGCTGGGAACTCTATTCAGGTCTCCCACCTGGCTGGCAGGAACTCAATGACTTGACCTATTACCGGTAGCACCTTGGGGTGAGTGTCGTCAGGAAGCTGAGATCTGGTACTGAGCCAGAACTTGAACCAGGCACTGTGGCATGTGCTGTGGGCATCTCAAGTGGTGTCTTAACTGCTGGGCCAAATGCTTGTTCCACCCCTGATAGCTTTTGAATGAGGGAGTTAAGCTTAGAAGCTATGACTCAAGGAAGGGCGTGAATCCAAGATCCTGCAGCTACTTGGAAAGTGTCTCATTTTTTTCCCTTAAGACTTAGTTTTCTGAGAAGAATAATAAAGGCCCTACAGAAAACTCATCAAACATGACAAATTTTCAAGTCCTTAGTAAAACCACCTTTAGCCTGGTGTCTGACAAGAGAATTCTTTCTCTCACACATACATATTACATGTGTGTGTAGATAAATTATTTTCTTTGCTCTCTTTATCTCTTTATCTTTATCTTCCATACTTGAAACCCAAGCAGCATCTGGGGATGAGAACCATAGAAAAAGGCTTTTTGGTCAATGCCAAGGATATGATCATACTGGAGAAGAGTTGAAATAAAGCAACACTATCTGATATCGAAGTATAAAGATCATAGGGATTGGAATAAGATTTGGACTTGAGTGCTTTCTTTGTCACATACCAGCTGAGAATCTTGGCAAAAATCAATGAATTCCCTGAGCCTTTTTCCATTTGCCTTCAAATTATGTCAATAGAATGCTCATACACATTTTGGGAGCTTAATCTGTATCTTCACGTCAATGTCTTTAACACCTGCCATAGCATTTGGTATGCAACAAAAATATAAATCATCATAAATGATTCTCTTCCAAATATTTGAATGTAACAATTCACTAAATTATTTTTTTAAAAATTTCTTTAAGATATACAAACTTCATGCATTTCATATATATAAATTTAGGAACATAGTAATTTTTCTCACCCTATGAGATGAATTACTCCCTCTCTCCCCACTCCCACCCTTCTTCCTCCTCTCTCTCCTATTCCTCTCAATCTTTTCAAAGATCTATTTTCAGTTTTCTTTATACTGATAAGATTAACCCTATAGTATGTAAAGAGTTCAACAAATAGTATGAGGACAAAAGACCACTGTTCCTCAACGGTAGAGACAAGGGCTGTAACCAATCATTGAACCTCAAAATGTCAATTTCACTCCTATACATTACATTTTAGATACTCTACTAGTTACCACAGATCAGGGAAAACATATGGTATTGGTATTTTTGGGAATGAGTAATTTCATTAAGTATAATGGTTTCCAGTTGCATCCATTTTGTTATAAAAGATAGGATTTCATTATACTGCTGAGTAGTATTCCATAGTGTATATATGCCATAATTTCTTTATCCAGTCATCATTTGATGGGCATCCGGGTTGGTTCCATATAAATTCCATATAAGAATTTTGACTAAATTCTTATAGAAACATTATGAGGTTGGTGCTCTTAAATTTGAGGAAGGACTTGGGGAATGGAATGCCACTAGCGTATCAGCAAACAAATCAGAGTGACCATGTGCCATAAAAAGATAAGGTGTAGTTTGGTTTATGACATCTCATTTCATCTTCACGAGAGCTCTTTGAGGAAGACGTAACCATCACAGTTTATAGATTTGGAAACTAAATTCAGGTAAATTCAGTAATTTAGTAAGTTGCTTAGTAGTCATCCACCTATTAAGTGGCAAATATATGGTCTCAACCCAAGTTGACTGTCTGCAAAACCTGGTGCTTCCAGAATTGGTGAGGGAAGGGAAAAGGGGAGGAAAACAGAGGAGCATGAGGAGCCTCCTGAGGAATATACAATGCTCCAGGCAGAAAAAGTGTGGCCTTGCACCCCTCTGCATCCAGCACCATTTCAAATGCTTGCTTACTCTGAGTCAGAAGCAGGTGTCCCCAAAGCATCTTTGTTCTGGGAAAGGTCCATGAGAGCAGGAGAGGATAAGGAGACAGTTTCCAGAGAAATCTGAGAGGGCAGGAGGAGGGCAAAGCATGAGACATGTACCTGTGGACTCTTTCCAACATGGCCTTGATGATAACTCAGAATCTTGCTGGTAGAGTCCTGATGTGACACAGAGCATCACATGCTGAGAGACAGGGAGTGTCTGCTTGCATCCCCTTGTCTCTCTCCCTTTTCTTACAAAGCTACTTGTATTCAGTTATGAGGACTCCACCCTGATAGCTTTCTCTAACCCTAATCACCCCAAACACCCTACTTATAAATATTATAGTTGGATTAAGTTTCCATGCTTTTTAAAATTGAGAATTTTAATTTATTTGAAAGGCAAAGAGAGATAGACAGAGACAGAGACAGACAGAGAGACAGCTTCTATTCACTGATTCACTATTCACATTCCTCAAATGCCCAACAGCTGAGGCTGGGCCAACCTGAAGCCAGGAACCCAGAACTGAATCTGGGTTTCCCATGTGGGTGTCAGGGACCCAAGTCCTTAGGCCTTCACCCTCCTAATACCTCAAAATTGGGATTAAATTCTAATGAGTGTAGAAGGGACACACCATACTGGAACCATGGCATGAACTTGGGTGACAGCACCTGGAACCAGAACCTGGCCCTAATCTGTTTTTTGAGCTTGGACCTGCCCACATCCTCCCCTTCAAGACTGTGTATTGCTCAACTGAACAATCAGGAAACTGGGTCGGCTGACCTTCACAAGCCCTTCCTGCTCTATATCCTGTGGTCTTAATTTGTCATTTTTAATTTTAGCTTCCCACACCTTAGGGAGGGTGATCCAGGTCCAACTTTGGGAGAGGAGAGGATTCTGGACTGAAGTTTCAGAAGCCTCTGTTTATGCCACATCTCTGCTGAGCTCCCTACTGTGGTAGCGCTGCAGTCTTCCCACACCATGTGTCTCAGGCAGTGTACGAAATACTTCAGACTCTTACTGATCTAATTAGATGGCCTAAGGTGGTCCATGGGGCTAGAGAGGGGTACCTCAAAGGTTGATTTGAAATGCCTGGCCCAGCCAGGCCTGACCATGAAATCTTCAATGAGTGAGTTACTAACCTCCCCACAAGGCAGTTCTGTCCTCTCTAACAGATGGTAGGAGCAGTGCCTACGTGACTGGGTTGGGCTGAAGAGTAAATGTGGCAGATTTTATAGAGCACTTAGAGGACTACCTGGCTTATAGTATGCACTCAATGATAAAAGTTACTTTTGTAACTTTAAGCAACGCTCTCATCTTACACATTTTAAGAATATGAACCCTAAGGAAGTTTAAACGACTTGTTCAAGGTCCTGGGATAAACATGTACTAGGAAGAGGGGTGAGAGTTTTAGGATATTTGGGTTGTCCTGTTAGGATATTTGGGTTGTCTTCCAGCTCAGGACATGGAAGTCCCTGGATCATGCCTGACCTGCTCATTGCTTCTTCTCAACCATGGTCATTTTTCTGCTCCATATCTGATGCAGGTTGGTAAGACCAGAAGCAAGGTCAAGCATGTTGGCCCCTAAGGTGCTATCCCCAACCCAAGTTCAGCACAACCTATGTCTAGTAAGGTATCTCACCATCACACTGATGACTCTTCCCAGGAGCCTGGAGATTGGTGGGCAGAGGGCAGATGCATGAGGGGGAGGGTGGCCTTTATCCAACAGCATCTCCAACTGCATCTGGGGTTGTGTCCAAACTGACCACACTCTAACTTCCCTGTGTAGCGCACAGGCATTCCTAGAGGAAGCATAGTCCTTGGCCTCCCTCCACCCTCACTAAAAATTTGTTTCTTAAATTTATTTTCTTTATATTTGAAATCTGGATGGAGAGAGAGAGAGAGAGAGAGAACGAAAGAAAGAAAGAATATCTTCCATTGACTGGTTTAAACCTCAAATGTCCACAACATCCAAGGCTTGGCCAGGCCTAAGAAGCCAGGATCTCATTCTGGGTCACCTGTACTGGTGAACACAGGGACCCAAGTACCTGAGTTATCACCTGCTGCCTCCCAGGATGCACATTAGTGGGAAGCTGGATTGGAAGCAGGGGAGCCAGGACTCAAACCAGGAACTCCCTTAGAAGACGCAGAAGACAAAGTGACAATTTAAGCTGCTGTGCCAAATGCCCACCACACCTCACCCTCATTTTTTTCTGTTGTAACAGAAAAACCTGATTTAAAATTTCCATCCTCTTGTTAATTTGGATGCAAGTCTGGTCATCATAGTGTGCTAATCTCATTGGAATTTGAAATATCTTTTCCTAGAGTACACTGAACATAGATGAAGCCATGACTGAAAAACAAACTGGCAATGACTCAAACTCCAGATACTAGTCTATGTTGTTGATGTAGCTCCGCCCCCACCATATGATGAAATAGTCACTGTGTCTTGCCAAAATTAGATCTGCATTATTTGATGTAAAAAAATGTATTTGGTATAATTAATGGCCACAAAAGAAAATTCACAATAATGAAAGCTGTAATTAATAAAATGGGATAGGAATAATAAGCTGACTCAGTGACTCAATCTATATGTGATTGCAATGAAGAATTCATCTTGAAGAACATAAAACAGAGAAAGTGAAGAAGAGAATGGAAAATATAGCATGCCTTACTTGTAGTCCAATAATGATTTGTATGTATGTCCACATCCACGAATAAGTAGTATACATCCTTGGGGTGGGTGGGGTCCCAGCATCTGATGAATCAAAGGTGCAAGGTCAAACTGTCAAATTCATACTGACTTCCACTTGGCTCAGCATAGCGGTTTATGTAAAATGTCTGATGATTCATTACTCTAGATAATCCTGGCTGGATCCACTATTTGACATCCTAATGAGATGCTCTTGAAGCTCTTAACTCATTCTTTGCTAAGTGCCTGGACTGAAAATGCAAAATGAACATGGGTATGGGAGGCAGGCATTGTGGCATAGCAGTTAAACTGCCACTTGCAATGCCCACATCCCTTATTGGGAGGCTGGTTCAAGTTCTGGCTCCTCCAGTTCCAAGCCAGCTTCCTGGTTTTGTTTAAGGAGGCAGCAGATAATGTTCCCCAAGTATTTGGGTTCCTGCTACCCATGTGGGAAACCTGGAAGGTGTCCCTGACTGTTGTAGGCATATGGGGAGTGAACTACTGGAAGGAAGATCAATCTCCCTCTCTCTGTCTGTTCCTCTCAGTCATTCTGCCTTTCAAATAAATAAACAAAAACTTAAAAAAAGAAAGAACACAGAGCTTGCTGTGTGATCATCCCACATCATGTTGGTCACTGTTCTTCTTGAACAGTTAGAGTGAAAGTTGCTAATCTCATCAATGTGCTAGTGAGGCTGTGGAAAAGAGGTTACCCCAATTCACTGCTTGGGAAAATGTAGTGCAACCACTTATTAGTGCAACCATTACGAACAGCAGTATGGAGATTCCTAAAAATGGATCAGCCATATGACCCAGCTTTCCCACTTTTTGAAAATATATCTAAGAAAATGAGGTCAGCATCTGAAAAATACCTGCATTCCCATGTTTATAGCAGCCCGATTCACAATAGCAAAGATATGGAATCAACCCAGATGTCCATGAAATTATGATTGGAGAAAGAAAATGTGGTATGTAAACACCATGGAAGATTGCTTGGCATTTAAAAAGAGTGAAATCCTGACATTTGAACTAAGCGGCTGGAATTGGAGGTCATCATCCTAAGTGAAATAAGACAGACATAGAAAGCCCAACACTATACTTCCTTTCCTATCCAGAAGTTAATACGCAAAGCATATAAAAAATGTGTGGGTGCCATTTTATTTAGTGCATAGATAGTTATAAATGTCTTCACTGACCTGTGCTGTGTACATGCTAATTTATACTTTTTCCTCACTTTATGATAATTATCATGAATCCTACATTAGATGATACTGATAGCCCAGTTCTCAAGAAAAAAAATAATATGTAGGGGCTGGTGCTGTGACATAGTAGGTAAAGCCAACATCTGCAGTGCCAGCATCCCATATAGGCACTGGTTTGAGTCCTGGCTGCTCTGCTTTTGAGCCAGCTTGCTGCTATGGCCTGGGATAGCAGTAGAAGATGGCCTAAGTGCTTGGACCCCTGCACCCATGTGGGAGAACTGGAAGAAGCTCCTGGCTCCTGGTTTCAGATCGGCACAGCTCTGGGCTGTTGCAGCCAATTGGGAAGTGAAGCAGCAGATAGAAGACCTCCCCTCCCCACCTCTCCTTCTCTCTGTGTAACTCTAACTTTCAAACAAATAAATCTTCAAAAATATGTATATCTACAAATGAAGTGAATATACCAAAATATTAAATCACAAAAAATTTAAAAAATTAAAAAATGTGGATAATCTCAACAACAACCAGGGCTAAAAATAACTAAATCACATATAAATAAAATTGGCTTGTAAAACTTCCTTCCAGAAAACACCTTTGAAGGCCCTTTTGTAGCCTTAAGCATTTGCTAATCATTGATGAAGCAGAACCCCAGATGCATTGGTTTATGGTTCTCATCTGCAGAGAAGCAGGACAGTCATTCAAGTGAATATAACAGAATATGATAAGTTAAGTAATAGGCTTTATCCAATAGCAGAAGAGATGATAATCAGCTTCAATAGATAAGTTTCAGAAGGGGTGGTACCTCAGTAAACCTGTCCGAGTCAGTGAGGAGAGTGTCCAAGCAGACTAGTAGCCTGGACAGGGGCACTGAGGAAAGGAAGCGCTTTAAGTAACTGGGGCGGGGGCGGTCTGAGAACAGCACCTCTTATCACTCTTGTCTGCTGTCATGTGTGTGGCGTGAACTGGCTGACAGCATTGAAGAGGTAATCAAACAGTAGATGAGGATAGAAACTAAGTTGAGCAGTATTTTTTTTAAAACTTGTATTTATTTATTTGAAAGGCAGAGCTACTAAATCACACACACACACACACACACCGAGAGAGAGAGAGAGAGAGAGAGAGAGAGAGAGAGAGAGAGAGAGAGAGAAAGATTCCATTCTTCCATTCACTGGTTCACTCCCTAGATAGCTGCAGGACAGAGCTGGGGCAGACTGAAGCCAAGAGCCAGGAATGTCACCTGGGTCTCTGATACGGGTGTCAGGGGCCCTAGCACTGGGCCCATATTCCACTGTTTTCCCAGGCTCATTAACAGGAAGCTGAATCAGAAGCAGAGCAGCCAGGACTGGTAGTGGTGCTACAGTGCGGCCCCTTCAGCAGTAACTGTAGCTTGGGTTAATATAAAACTGGGAGAAATTAATTTGTTGAGTCACTGATGCATTCATTCACCAAACATTTTGTTAGAGCCCCTGTAACAGGCACTGTTTTGCCCCATGATTTTACAAAGGTGTGGAAAACTCTGTGTGCTCCAAAGGCTCGTAACTGGGAAAACCATCACTCTCCTTGCTGTCCTGAACAGCATCCTGTTCTCTATGACTCACCATAACCAGATATTTCTAAGCCACAAAGCAAGCAGGTTGTCTAGGCATTCAACCCTGTGATGGCTCTGACTTGTGAAAAGGAAATAAGTCTTAGCTCCTTAGCATGGCACACAGATCCCTTTCAACCTCTGCAGCCTCACCACACAACCTATAGCCTTACATACCCAGAGATCACTGCACCTGAGCCTTTGCTGGGGTTTCTCCTGTTGTACTTTTTTTTTTTTTAATTTTTATTTTATTGATTTGAAAGTCAGAGTTACACACACACACAGAGAATGAGACAGAGAGAGATAGAGATAGAGATAGAGATAGAGATAGAGATAGAGATAGATAGAGAGAGAGATCTTCCATCTACTCTATCACTCCCCTAATGGCTTCAATGGCCAGGACTGGGCCATGCTGAAGCCAGGAACCAGGAGCTTCTTCCAGGTACACTTGGGCATCTTCTGCTAGTTCTCAGGTGCAATAGCAGGGAGCCAGATCACAAGTGGAGCAGCTGGGACTTGAACCAGTGCACCATATGAGATGCTGGTGCTGCACTTTCAAGTCTTTACTTACAAGTTATTGCTTTTAAGAAGCAATCACCTGTTTTTTTTAATAGAAAAATAAAGTATTAGTCCAATTCTAGTTTATCCAAAGCTTTCTAAGCCTTTTTATATTGCTGTCCAAATTAATGCAAATTTTCACTATATATAGCATTATCATTAATTTTTTACATCTTTTTTTTATTTTTAAAAGATTTATTTATTTATTTATTTATTTATTTTTGTTTTTACATTTTTTTTAACTTTTATTTAATGCATATAAATTTCCAAAGTACGACTTATGGATTACAATGGCTTCCCCCCCATACCGTCCCTCCCACCCACAACCCTCCCCTTTCCCACTCCCTTTCCCCTTCCATTCACATCAAGATTCATTTTCGATTATCTTAATATACAGAAGATCAGCTTAGTATACATTAAGTATGGATTTCAACAGTTTGCTCCCACACAGAAACATAAAGTGAAAAATAATAGATGATTTTTTTAAATGATGATGAAATCAGAGCAGACCTATTGTCATGTTTAATCCCAGTGAGAGTCAAGTTGGGAATTGATAATTTCTTTTTTTTTTTTTTTTTTTTTTACAGAGGATCAGTTTAGTAATCTTTTTGTTTCATTTTTATTTTAAATAAAAACTTAAAAAAATGAAAAAAAGAGAAGGCTTGGCCCTCAGTGTTCCTTCTGCTGGTCTCTCCGAACCTTCTCCCTCATCACTTCTGCCTGGGCTCTGCCTTATTTGTCCTCATAACTTTTTTGCTGAGCCCTACTTATATTAACATCCATGTTTTATCATGGGATCTACATGCTTTGAATCTGACACTCTTGGAAGGGATTTTCTCTACTCCCTAGTCCATTCTTGTTTATTCAGTGAGGATGAGTGGACAATCAGCACTCAGTTTGTAAAATAACCACAATGGACAAATAGAACTGCAGTCTAAAATGATGGCAGATCAAAGAAGGAGGTATCTTTCTCTGAAGGGAGGAGAGAACTTCCACTTTGTTTATGCCCTGTCTAAATAATATTGGGATTTGTGGACTCAAGAGGCTTCCATAGCCTTGGCAGCTCATTACAAGAGCCTTGGGTGATCACTGATGTCATAAATAAGAGCAAAATTGTTAAATCAACAACAGGAGTCACTGTGCACTTGCTTCCCATATAGGACCTCTGTCCTTAATGTGTTGTACTATGAGAATTAGTGGTAAAGCTAGTCTTCAAATAGTTCTTTATACTTTGTGTGTCTGTGTGGGTGCAAACTGTTGAAATATTTACTTAGTATCTTAGTACTTACTTAGAGTTGATCTTCTGTATATAAAGATGATTAAAATTGAATCTTAATGAAGAATGGGATGGGAGAGGGAGTAGGAGGAGAGATGGTTTGGGGGTGGGAGGGTAGTTATGGGGGGGGGAACTGCTATAATCCAAAAGTCATACCTATGAAATTTATATTTATTAAATAAAAGTTTTCTATAAAAATAAATACATTGATGGCAAGAAAAATCCATCATTTCATGTGGCATAGTAACCTTGTTATAGGTACAATACCATTTCCTTGAAGCTTTTTGACAGTTTCAGAGTTCAGATATTCCCTAGGACTTTGTTTATAAGGCTGAGTCTCAGGGCTTTTAATAATAACACAAGACAATGGGAAAGAATTTGATGAGGAGAAATCAATGAAAAGGAATCTTATCACAGGCTCCCTCTCTAATTTGGGGAAACAGAAACGTCTGCATGTTTGCTCGGTCAGCACTCCATCAGAAGCCTTCTTATCCTGATAGCTTTGCTCTTTTTTAAACACAGTGAGAGTAACCTCTGGACGCTGGCCTGCCATAGTCAAGTATGAAAATGTGAATTCCATGGGTCACTGTTTTTGCAGCCGCCAGATGTGGATGAAAGGGGAAGGGTGTTTTATTGTGTTTTCTCAAGAAACAGAGCAAGGTCTGTCCTGAGATGGGCAGGCTTCCCTCCCACACAAGTGGCCACCATGTGGCCAAAGGATAGCTAGCTAATTTGCAAGATTAAGCTTTTCCAAATATTTGGAATTGGTCTATTCTGTCTTCAGCTAATAAAATAGATTTTTGCTCCAGAATGGATTTCGGAAGCAGACACAAGAGCTCCTAAGGGCTTGTGGCAAGTTACCTGTTAACAGGGTCCATCTGTCAAATGGCTGTGCAATGGGCAGGCTCAGTGTGCACAGTCTCCTCCGTGACCTCCCAAGCATGCCTGAGTTCACACAGAGGTTCTACCAAGTGCAGAGGGAGCCCAGTACCAGCTGATGCAGAGAGATGCTCAGGGCACAAGCTGTGGCCCTTTGCCATACACTCATACCCCAGAAGTGCAGAGAGAGCAAGCACTAAACACAAACTCACACATAAAATGAAGAATCCACAGTAATGACAACTATCTCTATTTGATTTAATGAGCCATTCACTAATTTAATATCCAAGGTCTATTACTTACCAGAGAATTTGCTAGGTACTGGGGAAATAGATGAAGTAAGACATAGTCCCTACACTAAAGGAGCTCACAGTTTATTTGGGGAGACAGAGTTGTAAACATCTAGAAAGAGAAGTACCATAAAATACAAGCTGCAGAATGAGCTTTGGAGAAAGAGGTCCCGAGTCTGTATGGAGGAGGCAAAGAAAGTCTCAGAGTAGATGGAGCCCTAGAGTTGTCCTGGAGAGCAAGGAGAAAGTTTCCATAGGGAAAGTGGTTCGGTGTGAAAGTGTAGAGGGAATTCTGTTTAGGGAGGACATGTTGCTGCTGTGGCTGGGTTGTGAAGGAGAAGCCAAGGGACAGGTGGTATGGAGGGAGGCAAGAGCCAAGTCAGCAGGAGCATTAGTTGTGTTAACACAGAGTGACCTCAAAAACCTCGTGGAAGCATACAATTCAGAGATGACTAGTTGAGTGCAAAAACTTTGGAATGCATGCTTCGTTTTTTGGTCAGAGGCATTGCTCATGGAAGCTCTGAAGAGCCCTGTCCACGTGTTTTGGGCTCTGACGGTAGCGGAGGGGGCTGGACAGGCACTGCAGCATATGCTGAGAAGGAGAGCCTGGTGATGCTACAGTGGGCAAGCTGGTTTGGTGGCAAGACAACCAGTGTTGGCTGCAGCGGGGGACACATGCCCGACAACACCCACACAGGGCAGTCAGCTGGGACAGCAGGAGATGGGTCTTCCACTTGGCCCTCAGATCTGCTCTGTACCCTTCCTTCTCTTCCATGCTTTGGGCCCCGGAGGCTGACCTGCACTGGCTCTAGATGGGTTCTGCTAATGAGAATCCAGGCAGGAGATGGAAACGCAAGCAGACCATGAAGTCAAGGTATTTCGTCCTCTGGGTCTTCCCTTGTGGAGTTACCTGGGGCTGACTTTGAAAGGACTTCCTCTGATGGAAGTCCAAGCACCTCCCAAGGTGGGGCTCTCCATCATGGTCCTTCTAGTCCGAGTAAGCCATGCTGTCTTCAACCTTCCATCGTGTGGGAATGTGACAAGACTTACTAGCCCTTGGGTACCATACCATTTTTTGTACTTTGTCCACATTCTGCTCATCTTCATAAATCATCCTTTACTGTATTTTCCTTGAATTATCCAAATTTGAGTAGGTCATCTGTTTCATGGTGGGGCCCTGAACTGCTGTTGTGGGTGATAGCAGCAGAGTAGGGGGGCACCGATCAGTTAGCTCTTCCTAGGGCAGGGACAGCAGAAATCCAGGAGGCTTCACAGAAGAGGTGGCACTGGAGCCTTGTCTTGAAAGAGGAGATTGATTTCCTAGGCAGCAAGAGTGTGAAAGGCACGAGTGACAGAGTATAGGAAAAAGGTGTAGGAAGGAAGCAGTGGCTGAGCAGAAGGAAGTGGTTGGAAAGTGAGGTGTGGTCCAGCAGACGTGAAGGAGGCAGAGATAAAGTTGGCTGGGTTAGAAGAGCTTTGAATGCTGGCTTGGGAGTGTGGGCTTTCATTCTGGAGAAAACACGGTGAGAACGGCGGGAGCCCGGGGTGCTGAGTCACATGAGGAGTGATAGAAAGATCGGAGTGGTTCAGGTCCCAGGGGGAGGATTATCGTCTTCAGTTACGTGAGAGATCTGGAGAGCAATATGGTGCTATGTGTCATGAGTTCATAGTTTCTGGCCTAGTAATTCTCTAGCTAGGGATTTAGTCAAAGGAAATAATCCAACACACAGGCTCAGACTGCTGGACAAAAACAGTTCTTGTAGTGTTACTTACAATAACCAAGAATTGTAAACAACCTAAATGTCCAGCAAGGGGAGGACTGTTAAATAAATTATGGAAGATCTTTACAATAGAATATTATGTGATTGTTAAAACAAAGTATATAAAAATTTAAAGGCATGAGAACAAACATTTAATGTCATGTGAAGTGTAAAAGTGCGAAAGAAGATACACATTGTCTATATAACATAATCTCAGTGACACAAAAATAAAATAAAGACATCAAAATCTTAGCTGCAATCCTTGCTGTTGATGAGTTTGTGGGTAACTGATATTCTCATGCTGTTCCAAAGATTTCTTGCTAACAGGAGTGGGATAAGTATACTGCTCCCCAAATGAGTAACATTGAATGGGATCCCCACCATTTAAACAAGCATTTATGCTACTGGTCACCACTACCACTATCAAATTTATTGAGCATGTACTGTGTATTAGGCAGGTAGAATTTTTCCAAGGTATTATGTCTCTGAATCTTCTCAGCTCTGTAAGGTTGGTTTAATTTTCACTCCCATTTATTAGACAGGGACACCACAACTCAGAGGGTTCAAGCAACTTGTCCAAGACCAAACTACAAATGAGTTTAAGAGCTGGGATCTGAATCCAAGACATGTGTAGTGAAAGTGAATAATTAATATTTACTGAGACCTTATCCCCTGTCAAGCAATGTTCTAATTTTTTTTTCACCGATATCAGTAATTTAATTCCCATACCACTCTGTAAGTGCAATACTATTACAATCTTAATTTTACACAAAAATATGAACACAGTAAGTTTAAGTAATGTCCACAGGTCACACAGCTACCTCCATGTATGTGTGAAATGAAATGAAAACCAATTTTTTCAGATCAAGAACTACTGCCAGGATTCCTCTCAGGGAGTTAGTTATCTTTCTTTATGAAAATACCTTGATAAGCTATTTGGCAATGAAGGTCTCAGCAGCAAAAGAAGAGTCAGGCTTCTCTGCCTGAGAGGTTTTTTTTTTCTTTATATCTAGAACAGGAGATGGGAAAGCAAGTGCAATAGGGGAGGAACAGCCAGCAAGGTGGAGCAGACGAGGCCAGCGTGGCATGGAGGAAGGTCAAAGGGCGCGGAGGAGCCCGAATTCCACTGTGAGGCTATTTGTATCTCAGACGTAAGCCCTGTCTCCAAAATGTCAGTAAGCACTGCTCTATTCGGAAACAACATGTGATGACATTATTGTTCTCTTGTTATTAAAAAGTATTGGAAATTGCAAAAGGGCCTGAGCTTCATATCTGACTCCACACGGTAAGACTGAGACAGCAAATTTTAAATAGGGCTTATGTGGACAAGCAAGTCAGGGAAGCGTCTGGAATTTGCAGAGGTTTGTAGGGGACTTCACACTTTCAGAAAGTTTATATTTGGGGACCCAGGAAATTCTTTCTCAATCTCTCCAGGAACGGACGCCCAAGCCAACACCTGAATTGAGTTACTCCATTTGGTTCAGGCCTCCTGACCATCCTGTAATTGCTTCCTCTGGCTACTCTCTTTTCAAAAGAAAGAAATCATGTTCAGAGAAAGTGTGGTGCTCCCTTAGGGCCACTGCAGAAAGAGGGAGAGCCGGGATTCCAGGCCAGGTTTGTTGGATCGAGTACAAGGTCTGCTGTGGTTTGGAGAGGGTTGGTGCGTTCCTCTAGAGTCGTGTGTGGAAATTGCATCCTCAGTACAGTAGTGCCGGGAGATGGTGGAACTTGTAAGAGGTGGGGCTTGCTGGGAAGTAATCAAGTCACTGAGGGTGCAGCCCTTGGAAGGAATTGAGGTCATTATCATGGGATCTTGGTGATTTCTTACAAGAGGGTTGCTGTAATAAAGCAAGCCTAAGCCCTGATCCACTCTCCGGCTTCCTGTCCCAGCCTGGGGTCTCTTCCTTTTGCGTGCATTCCAGCTCTTTGATGGCTTTTTGCCATAACATGCGTCAGCCAGAGGGACCCTCACCATAGCCAGTGGCACCGGCCTCCTGAACTTGCTTTTCCTTATAAAGTTCCCAGGCCCGAGCATTTCCTTATAGTAACAGACAAACCTTCTCCTACAACGCTTTTAAGTTTCCCAGAACTCCTTGCTGCTGCCTCTGTCTTGATTTTGCTTCTCTGTGGAACCTCTCAGGGTGGTCCCCACAGCTTCTACAGTGGAGTTTCTGCATTTCCAAGTATTAGGATTGTGTGGGTCTTAGTCCATGGGCCAGGCTTTGACACTAAGTGAGCAACTCAGAGTAGACGTCGACACTCGGCAACACAGAAAAGCAAGTGACTCTAGACCCGTGAGGGTGAACCAATGAGCTGATTTAAGGGAGCAACCGGTTGGAAAGATTTTAAAAGTAACAATTCCTCAGTTTAAAAAATGCTCAGTCACATTTTCCCAGTTTTAAAATGCAATTTTGTAATAAGGCCTTAGCTTTGAAACAGAATTTCCATGATTATATTTTCAAGTGAAATTGAATATATTTGGAAAATAGAAAAAAGGAGACAAAATCTCCAGAAAGTTTAGTGTGACGCCGTAAATACCTTTGACAAATCGATTCATAAAAAGCACCTTTCCTGTTTCACTTTGCATTGCTCTGAGTGCTCAGGGAGACCCCTATCCCTTTCCATACGTTCCGGATGGTTTCCCTCTCGCCTTTTCATTCCTTTGGCTGCTTTTCTTGTTGGCTAGCATTCTTGTTTTAGTTGAAAATAGAGTTGTCGTACAAGCTATGAAACGAGATGGTATCTCAGCATTTCACCTAAGCAATAACTGTCTGGTTCCTCCCTGCGATCAGAAGAGGAGGAGGCCAAGCAGAGTGATCATGGCAGAGATACCCCAACTGTGTATTCTAGAACAACTCGTGGGGAAGTTAATGGGTGTTTTGGGGAACAGTACTTACATGAGGTGGAAAATGCGTCATTAAATAAAAAGTAGTTGGTTTCTAAATTGCAGCTAAATGACAGGATTTTCTACAGCCTTTGGGTGTTAATGGGAATTAAGACTTCTCCAGAAAGGGGGAAGGGAGGGCAGATAACCATGCCCAGACACCCAGGGCCCCTGTGCACTTTGGACACCCCTGGTGTGGAGGGAAGAATGCAGGAGAGGTGGGCAGAGGCCTGCCCCTCTCCTGTTTTGCCATTGCCAGTGTTCTATGCCTCGGGCAGATTTCAGTCATTTACCATTTACCATTGGTAAAATAAACCAGGTTGTGTTTGAGATGGGGCTGGAAGGATGCACAAGGTTTTGATGGCAGCAAAGATGTTCCAGGCAGAGGGGTGGAGGCCAATGAAACCAAATCAAGTCCTTCCGGCCCTGCCTTTTTTTTTTTTTTTTTTTTTAACAACTTTACCCCATGAAAGGCAACAGACATGTTTACCTCTTCTTACAGATACAGTTTCAGCAGGTTCTTTTTATTTCTGCTTCAATGCTCAGAAACCCACCTGCCTTTCCCTAAGTGTTCCTGCCCACATAGGTAGACCACATCATAAAAATGCATATTTGAAATAAGAACCCTCACTGCTCCAGTCGCTTTGACAGCCAGACTGTGGGTTTATGAACAAATTGCGGATGAATGTCTTTAAAATCCAGCAAAGGACTTTTATGATCCGTTACTTGAATGACAGCTCTAGAATATTCCTATGTGGTGTATTTTTACTAATTGTATAATATATCTATGCAAACTCATTGTAAAAGTATTTGTTTTATTAAGAAAAAAAAAGCATGACCCCTCACATCATTTGGATTGGTAATTGTGAAATAAACTACTCACTTAAAAAAATACCTTGACTTTAAGTAGATCTACATTTCTATGTGCTCAGGTTTCCCACATCCTTTTTGATTCTGGCAGAGTGTGGGAGCTGCAGAAATGAGTGATACAGGCCTTTACTATCTGAGCTCACCCTTTGTGGGGAGACAGAGTGGAATACAGCTAAAGATAGTAACACAGTGCTCCTGTGTTAGTGTCCATAAAACAAACAAACAAACCCACAACAACTATATATCCCAGAGGGAGGAGTGACTGTCTTGTCTAGGGGGATACAGAGAGTTCATTGACTTAGCATTAGCCCTGTAGCGCAGAATAGACTTCTTTTCCTTAAAAGGTAACCATACTCACCTCACGATTAGAGTGATTTCTTCTGGATTCCTCTCTGGAGCACTGTCCCTCCCTCTGTAGCAGGCAGCACCTCTGAAGTTTCCAGTTCCTTGTGTCGTTTTCTGGTTGACGTTGGCTGGTTCGTGGAGCTAACCCTAGACCACCTGTCTAAGGAGAGCAAGGGCTGTGTCTTCTCACTGCCCAGAGTCCAGGTCAGAGAAGGAGCCCTGGAAATGCTTGCTGAGTGAATGACTGAGCAGCACCAACAATGACAAAACAAAGGGGCAACAGGGGCATGCTGGGGGAGTGCGGAGTGGCTCTGTCACCATGGCTGGAGTTGTTGCGGAGTGGGATATGACGCTAGGAAAATGTTGACCAAAATTGTATTAAAGCCCCCTGCTCCTAATTTGTAACTGAAGCAAGCAGGTGGAAGTGAAAACCCAAGCAGCGTTTCTAAGTAGTCAGTTTGACTCTCCCTCTCACCTCCCCAGTGGATCCTTTGTTCTGTTTGTTCTGTAATTAAAGGCATCATTATCTGCTGAAAGCCAGGCAGGTGGCCCTCACCTGGAGCAAGCGCTAACATTCTTTGTTCATTCCTTCTGTCTACTCATTCCAGGTGATTACAAAGTCACTTCCCAACCTTTACGGTAAGGGTCGCGTACTGCCTCGCGGGGACCTCGAACCTCCGAACTGGAGGGCACACTCCAAAACAGAAGGAGCTGTGTGGGGGCCGCACAGCCAGGCAGGAGTTAAGCTGGGAGCAGCCCCTCGCTGGGTCCCTCTCTGTGTACCATCTCAGTACCCACCCCTGCTCAGGAGCCACTTGTCTTTCACTCAGCAAAACTCTGCCTTTCCAGCCTTCCTGCCCCAGAGGAGTTTCCTGTTTCACCCCCAAAGCCCCTAGCAGCCCCTAGGCCCCTGCCGAACATCTGGCACTTGACAGGGGTGTTCCCTGCTTCCCCCGCTCCACGCTCCACAGGGTGCTGAAGGGGGCGGGCTCCGAGTTAGCCCTCAGTTCTGTCCAGCCCAGGAGAGTGCAAATAAACAGGGGCGGGGAGAGGGGCGCCCGTGCTGTGTCTTCCTTTCTGCTGGGCCTGTGGAACAGCTTCCCCAGCAGCAGGGACCTCGGACTTCACCCTTCTCCTTCGCGGGGGGCCTGAGACGCTACCACTGACTGTGCCCGCGCTTCCCACCCCTTGGAAAGCCTGCCTGTTCGCCCCAGTAACACAGAGCCGCTCTGCTCCCCATCGCCCGCCACCAGCTGTCTAGTCCTCATTTTCACTGTCCCTGTGTCCCTTGCTGGGGACTTTCTCTCCTGATGTGCGGACCTTATAGAAAGCTCACCGTACCTGCTGCCTCCAACGTGAGGGCTCTTCCACCTGTTTTAATTCTGCACTTTCCACTCCTTTCTTCTTCCATGATGGCATTTGTCTCATTGAATTATACTTGTCTGTTTCCTCCACCAAGCATGAGATGGCCAACATTAATAACTACGACTTATTAAACATTGCCAGTGTGCTAAGAAACATGTGAAGAATTTTACTCATGTTGCCCTCATTAATCTTTGCAATAACCGTGTGAATTTGGTGGATTATTTCGGGGTCCTCTCAAAGCTCAGCTTGAAGCAAGGATTTAGGGACCAGGAAGGAGGAAAAGGCTATACAACTTTGTGTTTTTGAGGTCCCTGCTGTAGGTAATGGGAGTTCATTTCTGTTTCTGAGAGAGTGGCAGGCTGGGCATTTTTCCTACCAGCTACCATGCCCTGTGGATGAAGAGCAATCCTGGGCTGGCGCTGCAGCTCACTAGGCTAATCCTCCGCCTGCGGTGCTGGCACTCCGGGTTCTAGGGGTTCTAGTCCCGGTCGGGGCGCCGATTGCTCCTCTTCCAGTCCAGCTCTCTGCTGTGCACCTGGGCCCTGCACCCGCATGGGAGACCAGGAGGAAGCACCTGGCTCCTGGCTTTGGATCAGCGCAGTGCACCGGCCCTAGCGGCCATTAGGGCATTTAGGGCAGTGAACCAACAGAAGGGAAGAACTTTCTCTCTGTCTCTCTCTCACTGTCTAACTCTGCCTGTCAAAAAAAAAAAAAAAAAAAAAAAAAAAAAAAAGAGCAGTCCTGGAGGTTCTCGGTCGATGCCCCTGCCTTCTGGGCTGGGCTTACCCACGCAGATGAAATAGATCATGGAAACCCTGGAAGCAGTCCTGGGGCAGAATGCTGAACGCTGAGAGCCCCTTGCCTGAGGCGGGAAGCCTACTGTAGTACGAGAAGATTCTGAGCTTGCTTGCAAATAGCCATCACAAATGAAATGACCATCATAAACGCTGCAGCACATAGCCCGATTTTGTAGGTGAGGGAGCCAGTGTCTCTTAGCACCCTGAATGTGTGGCTCAAGCCTCCCTAGTCTCTTCAGGTTGAATGCCTACCAAAGCACTGGCACATTCTAGGTGCCAGTTGAATGAAGCCAGAGTGATAATTTGGAGAGTTACAGGACTGACTTGACCCCAAACACTGGTCCAAATTATATGAAATTTAAAATGTAAAGAGCTTGCAGCCAATCAGTGTAAAGAGTTTGTTGTTGTTGCTATTTTTGGTATCTGACAAGTGTTTTAAAAGTAGAATTCTATGTTATGGGAATAAGGGTGGCGGGAGGGCTCACCTAGTTTATGGATCAGAAAGGCCTTTTAGAGGAAATGAAGTTCCAGCTAATACCCAAAGAATAAATTAATTATGGGGTGTGAGTGAGAGGAGGAAACCATGTTGAGAAGGCCTGGCAGTGCAGAGGGGCTGAGGAATTAAGAAAAGACCCATAGAGCTACACTGTGGTGGGCAGGCCTGATTATAATTCTCCAGGCAGGACTGGAGAAGCAGGCAGGCCAGACTGTGAGCCAAGGTAGGTAGGGAAGATCATCCTGGTTATGGTACGGAAAAGGTTTTGAAGGGAAGCTATATTAGAAATGGGAAGACCAGTTAGAGGGCTGCTGCTTATGTCCAGAGGAAAGATGAGGGTGGCTGGGTGGTGGGGCTTGGCCACGTGGGTAGATTCTGGAGATACACATGATGTTGAGTGGTTAGGACTAGGTGATCAACTGAGGGGACGAAAGAGGGTGATGTCAGTGTTGATCCCCAGGATTCCTTGCAGTGGGAACTATAGGAGGATAAGGTTGGTGGGTGGAAGACGATAGGATCCCTTTTTATCAGGTTGAGCTTGAGAAATTTGTGGAATGCAATGGTGGATTTTTGGCCATTCCATGGGCCTGAGGTTTAAGGGTCAGAACTGTGTGAGGCAAGCAGGCACATAGGGAACAAACTCTGCAGGGGCACTCACTCTCAGGGTCCTGCAAGTTCAGAGTCAGCACGTGACAATGAATGCCTTCTTGCACTGTGAATCCTTGGCACCTTGCACACTTTGCTCTGCTTCCAGCACTGTCCGAGGCAAAGGAGAGAGGTTCTGGCTGGAGTAGCAAGTGTGGGGATAGCAGCATAGGTGCTGCAGTAGACATCTGCCATTGTTCAGCTTCCTAGCATATTTCCTAGTAGCACTCAGTTTCATTTTGGGGAATTGGCTTACTCCATGCTGTGTCCTGGTAGGATATTATGTGGTAAGTGTCTGCTTCTCACAGTAGAAACATGAGAGGGTCCTGGAAGAACACTCTGTGACTCTTAGAGCTTAAGTTTAAAGCCCATTGTATTCCATGTAAACCTGATCTAGTGGTTCTAGTTAAATAGTTAAACAAGACTTTCAAAGACAAGAATGAACAACAGTATGCTATTTAAGTTTGCTAGTACCCTTCTTTTCTTGCAATTTTCAGGGCTTATCAAAGAAAATAGCACTCCTTTCTGAGAGTGTTACATGAGGATTTGAGGTCTGCACTTATTGCAGCAATTTTTGTTACTAATGTGGGAATCCCTGGAACAGGTGTAGTGAGGACTGTGGGAGTCGGCATCAGCTGGGGACATGGAATTCATAGAGTCTTGCAGTAAGACAGACATACCTGGAGACAGACTAGAGACAATGAAAGAAATGAGATCCTTGGTGACATGGCTGGGAAGCGTAGCATCGAGTCTCACCTAAAATAAATTGTGTTAATGTTAAAGCTAAGCTGTAACCGAAACTCGACAACAAAGGGACTGAAATAAAATAGTTCACTTCTCTCCCACATCACATTCCAGAACTGTCCGCCGTCTACAAATTGTGATTCCATCTCTAGGTTCAAAGTGACTTCCTAGCTGACCCATTTCCTAACCTATGGGTAGAGCCATCAACTTCTTTCTGAAGAATGTGACCAGAGAATTGTATTGCTCTCCTTCCTTTGCAATCCGTGGTACAGGGGAGGCTGGGAAATTTCATCTCTGGAGTGTGTATGGAAGAGACAATGACAATCTTTGGACTCACTGGAGACAAGATCTATTACTAAGAGGAAGGAGAGGATAGATTTTGTGTGTGGGGGGAGTATTGTTCATTTTTTTGCCAAATTAATAGATGTTTTCTTTTCCACTCCAGCCAATTTGGGTTAGAGTTCTGATTTTTTGCTATACAAAAAAAAAAAAAAAAAAAAAAAAAAAAAAAAAAAAAAAAAAAAAAAAAAAACAAAACCACACAAACAAAAAAACCCCAACCACCTAACATAAGGCAAGATTTGTCTCTGAGGCTTTTTCTTCCCAATGGGTTCTCTCTCTATGATTTTTTAAAAAGATTTATTTATTTATTTGAGTTACACAAAGAGAGGAGAGGCAGAGAGAGAGAGGTCTTCCGTCCGCTGGTTCACTCCCCAGATGACTGCAACCGCCAGAGCTGCGCCGATCTGAAGCCAGGAGCCAGAATCTTCTTCCTGGTCTCCCACCCAGGTGCAGGGGTCCAAGCACTTGGGCCATCTTCTACTGCTTTCTCAGGCCATAGCCGAGAGCTGGGTTGGAAGAGGAGCAGCCGGGACTATAACCATCACCCATATGGGATGCTGGCGCCTCAGGTCAGGGTGTTAACCTGCTACGCCGCAGTGTGAGCCCCCCTTCTCTACGATCTTTAAGGGCCAGTCCAAGGCTGCACGTATTGGAATGAGCTTGAGCTTGTTAAGAAAGGGAGAGGAAAGGACCCTGAGATTATAGGATGTGCCAGCTATTGTTCTGTGTTCTTTACAAATGTTATACACATTAATTCTCAATAGACCTCTCATTCTTTATTTACTCTCTGGGTTAAAGGTGAGCAAAATGCCATTGCTGGTGTTTCCACGGGTAGTAGAAAGTGAGCAGAGCTGTGTGTCAATCCCCATCTGATTTCACAGCCCCAGTTCTTTCATGCTGTCCCCACTGGGGCACTGTGGCACCATGGTGCATAAGGATGACGAATTCATGGGAGCGGGCCAGCACTGTAGCACAGCAGATCAAAGCTGCGACTCCGAACACCAGTATTCTGCATCAGAGTTCTGGGTTCTGGCTTCTCCATTTCTGATTCAGTTTCCTGCTAGTGTGCCTATGAAGGCAGCAAAGAGTGGCCCAAGTGCCTGGGTCCCTGCCAGCGATGTGGAAGATCCTGGCGGTCCTGGCTCTTGGCTTCAGCTTGACCCAGCTTGGGCTGTTGTAGCCATGTGGAAAATGAACCAGGGGCTGGCGCTGTGGCGTAGCAGGTTAAAGCCCTGGCCTGAAGCACCGGCATCCCATATTGGTGCCGGTTCGAGACCTGGCTGCTCCACTTCCGATCCAGCTCTCTGCTATGGCCTGGAAAAGCAGTAGAAGATGGCCCAAGTCCTTGGGCCCCTGCACACACATGGGGGACTTGGAGGAAGCTCCTGGCTCCTGGCGCTAGACTGGCGCAGCTCTGGCCGTAGTGGCCAATTGGGGAGTGCACCATCCGATGGAAGTCCTCTCTCTCTCTATCTGCCTCTCCTCTGTCTGTGTAACTCTTTCAAATAAATAAATAAATCTTTAAAAAAAAAAAAGAAAGTGAATCAGCCGATGGAAGATCTCTCTCTCTCTCTCTCTCTCTCTCTCTCTGTCATTATGCCTTTCAAATAAATACCTTTTTTTTTTTTTAAAGAATTATGTGGGACAGGAGGCGTCAGGGAAGATAGGCAGAGGGGAGGTACTCAGCTAACAGGAGGTCAGTGTGTCCTGTGTGTACCTGCTCTTCTGCTGAGACAGGGAGGCACCCACGAGGGTGACAGGTGCTGAAGAGCTGGTGGGAGATCAGCCCAGCCTTCTGTAACCCGAGGTCCCTCCTTATCAAAGGCACTCCTGACTCCTCCGTGCCAGGCACTCGCGTGCATCCAGGGCATCTAGGCGAGCAAGGCGGCCCCACAGACTGCAGCTTCATTGCCCTGAGGGAGGCTGTTTGCAAAGCAGCCTGGGATTGCACAGAGAAAGCCCGTTACCATCCATGCAGTCCATAGGAGGGCCGTGGGGACGCTCCCGCCTGAGCAAGGGGACAAGGCGGGACGCAGCCCGCAGGGTAGCCTTAGCGGGCAGGCCTGCCAGGAAGGAAAGCCCGGCCCTCCACATCCCAGGCTGCCTGCAGGCCGGCTCATTCCTGAGAGGGCCCTCACACAAGAATTCCATTGTCTGACCCTCGGGAAGGACAGGAAGCTTGTTCCTTAGGGGGCACAATGAGGACAGGGCAGCCAAGGCCATGGAGGGGAAGTGAGGAGTCCTTGAGTTCTCTAAGAACCTGCGGGCTTTTTGGCAAGTGTGCAGGGAGGGGCTCTCCAGGAAGGGCTCCCAGTGGCCCTGGGAACAGCAGTGCTGCCAAGGAGTCAGTCTTAAGATCATCAGGCCCAGGCAGGCTGCAGGTACTGTCACCCTGGGCCTCCAGCCTCCCTCTGCCTCACAGCAGTGTGCAGGATTTTTCTTTTGTCCCAGACCAATCCCCACCACTCTTACCATCCCAGGTTCACTCCAGGGTCCTGCCTTTCTCCCTGTCTCCACTCATCCTCAAAAGACCTGATCAGATGTCACCTCTTCTAGGAAGCCTTCCTTGATTTTCCCTGGCAGTCGTCTCCGCCTACTTTCCAACAAGCTTCTGCTATGTTTGTGCGTGCGTATCATCTTACATTTTTCTTGCTGCTCCATAAATATGTTGATAAACGAATAGACCCAATGCATTTTAATGCTTTTATTTTTAATAAAGGTTACACATTAGATAATTTGTGTGGCATGAATCCAAGGTATATTTTTGAAATGTGTTTTACCTGCTTGGTTCACAGATGGCCCAAGTCCTTGGGCCCCTGCACACACATGGGGGACTTGGAGGAAGCTCCTGGCTCCTGGCGCTGGACTGGTGCAGCTCTGGCCGTAGTGGCCAATTGGGGAGTGCACCATCCAATGGAAGTCCTCTCTCTCTCTCTATCTGCCTCTCCTCTGTCTGTGTAACTCCGACTTTCAAATAAATAAATAAATCTTTAAAAAAAAAAAAAGAAAGTGAATCAGCCGATGGAAGATCTCTCTCTCTCTCTCTCTCTCTCTCTCTCTCTGTCATTATGCCTTTCAAATAAATACCTTTTTTTTAAAGAATTATGTGGGATGGGAGGCGTCAGGGAAGATAGGCAGAGGGGAGGTACTCAGCTAACAGGAGGTCAGTGTGTCCTGTACTTATCCAGACCTATATTCAAGTGATGCGGTAGGGGAGTGGCGTGTCACCTGTTTCTGGCTGTGTGGGTTTGGAAACAGGAGAAGCCAAGGCTTCTTAGCTGAGAAATGTTAAGGCTTTCAAATGTCAGGCCTGAACTATGTCTTTTTAACATTTATTTATTTGAAAGGCACAGCAGCAGAGAGAGGGAGAAACATAGAGACAGAGTGAGAGGGAGAGAGATTCTTCTGTCTGCTGGTTCACTCCCCAAATGGCTGCAACAGCCAGGTCTGTACCAGGCCAAAGCCAGGAGCCAAGAACTCCATTCAGGTCTCCTGTATGGGTGGCGGGAACCCAAGCACTTGAGCCATCATCTGCTGCCTCCCAGGCACATTAGCAGGAAGCTGAATTGCAAGTAGAGTGGCGAGGACTTGAACTGGCAGTCTCACATGAGATGGTGGAATTAGAGGCAGCAGCTTAACCCACTGAACCACAACATTGGCCCATAGCTTGACATCTTTAAAGTGTGACTTCCCAGGAAGAAGAAACCAGAAATCTGAGGGTCGGATCTTCACTGGAGCATGAGATAGCAGGGTTCTAAAAGCAAGGATTCACAGAACCTTCTCCAGGTGACAAGAACAAAGGGCCCAAAGGCTCTTTCTCCAGCTTCCATTGAGTATTGTCATTCAATAGTGTCATTGGCATGAACATACCCACCCCTTACTAAAACTTAACCTAGGGAAAAACATAGAGGAAATTTGAGTGAGTAGTGCTGAGTGACAGAACTGACCTGAAGGGCTACGTGCTGTATGATTCCAAATATATGGCATCTGCTAAAGGCAAGGCTATAGGGCAGAGGGAGCTCAGTGGTGCCTGGGTTGAGGGGTGGGGAGGGAAGGGATGGATAGGCAGTGAGGACAGGTGATTAGAGGGCAGTAACTCTCCTGTGTGATACTGAAACCATCCATCTACCACATTACGCATTTCTCAAAACGCCCACAGGGTACATCTGGACTTTGATTAATGATACTGTGTCAATAGTGGCTCATCTCTGGTAGCAAAGGCATCACACTAATAATGTAGGAGGCTAGCTAGAGGCTTGGGAGTCTACACCTTCCGGCACCCTGTTGTTTTTGCTGCATTTGTTAGGTGACTTATGAGTTTCAAGATTTATAAATGTATCTTTTAATTCCATTCCTCCCCAAACTGTTTGAAGTAGTTCATATGTAGCATATGCTTGTTGAGTGTGTATCAGGCGATTGCCAAAGAAGGGTTTGACACATTCTGTAGGATTCTGTAGAAGCCTTGGACTTCCACTAAACTGCCAGGTCATAGCTGTCCACCAAAAGGCAGCTACGTGAGCAAGTCCGCTGTGTCATGCTCTGTGGGCAGTCACGCTGCCGTTTGGTGGTCTCTGCTGCTTCCTTCTTGGAAGCATCATCTACATCATTGCTTGGCCTCAAGGTCAGGGCCACCACCGAAGTTCACTGCCTGCTGTTTCTGATACTGTGTGTGGTAGAGACAGGGGGCTGTGAGGAAGGGGCAGCCCTCCCCCTCATAACCTGGCTCTGTGTTAGCCAGGTCCCTTCTCTTTCACTCCCCCTTCTCTATGACCCCTTGGTGTGAACTCCCTCTAAGGGCCTGGCTCCCCGTCCCCTGGGCCAGCTGTCAGCCTTCTGTCCAGTCTCCACTGAAATGCCAATGTTGCCAAAGATCTGCTTCAGATTCCCCCCGCCCCCAGTCCCCTTGGGAGGCGAGATTGGCAGCTGTGTGCCCTCACCAGGTGCTGGCCCTCCTGGGCAAAGCGCTCAGCACACTGTGTAGGAAGGAGTGAAGGTGCAGCTTGGCTATCCCACTATTCTATCAGGCACATGAGAGGACAGAACAGCTGTCTCGTTTGCTACGATGCAGTGTTGCAGTGCCTTGCGTGGGAGAAGTGCTCATTAAGTGTTTGTTGAATACATGAATGGACTCTGGTGTACTATCCTAAAGCCAGTGTGGAGGCAGAAGGGCCCCTCACGCTGACTAATGGACTGTGGGGCAGCGGTGACTGCCCGAGAATTGGGTACAGTCTGTGTCCCATACACGTTCACTCAATAAATGAAAGAATGTTTATTACACTGTGCTGAGAGGTGGGACTTCCTCCAAAAATTAAGTAAGTCTTCCACGGGGCAAAGCAGCTTTCCTGCAAAAAGTAGCATCTGACAGTGCTAATATATTTTGGGAGGGCGTTGGATCAGAGATAAAAAATGAGGATCTGACCCCCTCCAAGCACTTCCTAGAGGATGCCCTGGATCACAGTGAGTGGCCGATTGAGCGGCCCACAGGCCCACGGGAGAGCGAGTTGTCAGAGACTCGTATTACGTGGGATTAATATTAGGCATCGCTGTGTCAGCCCAGTGAAAGGCCTTAAGTGTCCTTGGAATGCCAGCGACCTTTCCCCATCAATGGCAGCGTTGTTCTGCGGCCCGATGGCTGACTTCATAGGAAATGCAGCACACTCCTCCTCATCGCTGCCACCATGTGGGGGCGGCGGGGGAGGGGGTGTCCGAGGGCCTGGGGGATCTGGGCACCACAACGCTCAAGACTTCCCTGGCTTCGGGAGCTGCTGATTGTTGTTTCCTGAAACTCTCCACAGTCTTTTCAATGGTCTTAGCTGAGAATTAGGAGGCAATTGCACAGGTTCTAGGGGCCTAGCAGGTCTTAAACCTGTCGTCAGCAGCGCTCCTCTCGTCCGACAGGGCCGAGCTGCTGATCACAAAACCGCCTAGAAGCCAGAGGCGGAGGATCTGGAACCACCGTCCCGACCCCGCCATCCCCTGCTTCCTTGGGGAAGGTGCAGTGACATCAGTGGGTTGTTGACGTGTTTGCTTCTAAATCCTCTGTGTAACTTTAAGACTTTGCTGTTTTCCCGCCTCTATTTTATAGATGAGGAGGCCGTGGCTCAGAGCCCACAGCAATTAAAAGAAATGTTGGGATTAAAAGGTAGGCCTGCCTGACTTCAAACACTGGGTGGGTGGTGATGGTATCTGTTGCATATCTGTGTTCCAGTGTGCTAGGCGGCCTTAGATTCTTTTCTCAAGCACTTCTCATTGTAACCTCACATAAAACTGAGGCTAAGGCAGACTCAATACTTTCTCCTCCTCTTCCTCCTCCTCCTCCTCTTCTTCTCCTTCTCCTCTATCTCCTTCACCTCCTCCTCTTCTTCCTCCTTCTTCTCTGCCTCCTCCCCCCTCCTCCTCCTTCTCTTCCTCCTCTTCCTTCTCCCCCCTCCATCTTCTTCCTCTTTTTCAGATGCAATGCCGCAGCGTGAGGCACGTTTCTCGGGCAGTTTGGTAGAGTACAGAGGATAAGTGAGCAGCTCGTGCAGGGCGAAGGGTATGGGGTTGGTGAGAGGACGGACTCAGGGAAGAAGCGAGGCCATTCTCTGCGTGTCTACTGCTTGGACCATAACTGACTCCAAGCGTGTATTCTGCATGGATGTCTGAATGAAAGCAGGAGGTCGATGGACAAGGAAGTCGAGCTCTTGAATGAAGCCTGAGAAAGCATCTTGGTCAGGCTCCCGAACCTTCACCTAGGCCCATCCGTGCCTTTCCATGTAAATGCAGTTTTAGTAAGCCCCCTGTTAGGTTAGCTTAGCAAGAACCTCCACCCTCTAAGTCTGATCTTTTGATATCTGTTCATCATCGTTCCCCCAGTGATGTCTGGTGAATTGAAGGACCATTCTGTTACCTCCAAGACCCTTGCACCACTATTTTTGCATAACCAGCTATCCACCCACATCTGACCTTCCTTGTCATGCACTGTCCTAAGCAGGAATCCTGTTCGGTCGGTTTAGCTGGAATGCCCCCATCACCCAAGTTTACTTCATCATAACTTTCTTACCATTGACTCCCACCCTGCTCCTATTCCCACTTTTCTTTCCACACTTGGAGTTTAGCCCAAACGCTTCCCTCTTCTGAAATAGTCCCATTGGGTTGGTCCCTATATTTTTGGTGATGAATCAATTCTTTCTTACCAAGCTTTAACAAGTATTGGTAAACATTTACTGTTACACAAGCCTTAGGGGCAGTCGCTGTGAGTGAGCTGCTAGGATGGAGCAGTGGACATTAAGAGTCTCAGAGGAGGAGCCTTGTGGAGTAGTGACAAGGTCCACTGTGGAGCAACGAGCTGGACAGTACCCAAAGCAGGTGGCAATGGCCGCTGGCATTGAGGGGCAAGGGGACAAAGCCCGGACAGTCTCCTTGCACTCGTCTCCTGGGGACTGTACACCATTCTGGGTGTTGCCATGTCTAGGAATTGGATGAGTGTAAATCTCCAATGTCTTTGAGAGCCAGTTGTCTGGTTTTCTCAGAGCTCTATTTCCAAGAGGTAGAGAATGTTACAAAGCTCTTTACACTGTATTTTGCTCCTCTGACATCAATGTAGCCTTCAGTGCAGGACCAGGAAGGTCAGACGTGGGTGGTGGTGCCTCCCACTGTGGCTTGCTATGGATTCCAAGGAAGGTGAAGACAGAGCTGGTCTATGAGTGATTTTTTTTTTCATCCAGGCTCTGCCTTTACCCAGTCCACCCTGGCTTCCTGCAGCACAGATCTGAACTGTAATAGAGCCAGTCTTATTTTATTTTTTATTAAGTTCATGAACTCTAGAGGAAGGAACTTGGAAAAAATGGTCTCATTACCTCAGGAATGAAGCTCATGCTTCTTTTAATGCCAGACATTGGCGTGGCCTTGCTTGTTATAGCCACAAATAATACGAGTGGAAAATTGCAAGAGAAGGGCAAGGCACAAACAGGATGGCTTCTTGGGGTGCAGCAGGTGGGGTGGAGGGAGTGGGGGTCGGTGAAAGGTCAACCTAAAATGCAAAGATCCTGAGATGAGGATTGCAGGTATCAACCATGGCAACCTATCCGTTGAGATAGGTTGACACTGAGAGGATACCTCCTGCTATAGATCCTTCCAGAAGCCAGGAGAACGGATCTGGATTCAGATGGATTTGATTCAGATTTAATGGCTACTTAGAAACTGTGTGACTGGTCACAGCTTTTTCTCAAACCTCTTGTCTTTCTGTTTCCATATCTGGAAAATGTAGCAAATATTTCCCTTGCCAGATTGTCAATGGGACTGCATGAATGTAGGAGGGTATCAGGGGCTGAATCTACAGAGAAAAGTGTGATCCAAGGATCCAAGTCACATTCTTTAAAGAAATATCCTTGAGCAACCCACAGCATTGATTCACAAGGCTTAGTTGCTAACTGATCAGAGTGCTGAAGTTTACCTCCTTTGCAAAGGGTTATGAGGAGAGCGCACAGGGCCTTGTGGACTAACTAGCGCAGGGTTTGCCAAGCCTCTCTGAAAATGAGACTATCCTGGGAATATCTGTTGTGTGTTATGAATTTCTAACTTCACTCCAAAACCGCTGAATAAGAAGCTCCCTGGGGAACAGGAACCTGGGTTTTCAACAAGAGCCCTAGACAATTCCTATCAGCAAGGAATGTGGAGAAATAGCTGCTCGTGGCTGTGCACTAATTTGTGGTAATAAACCTGTCTTTCTCCCTGTAAGAGAAAATAAAAATTTACTGCAAACATGATTTTTTTAAAGATTATTTATTTTGTTTGAAAGTCAGAGTTACAGAGGGAGAAGGAGAGACAGAGGTCTTCCATCCGCTGGTTCACTCCTCAAATGGCCACAATGGTCAGGGCTTGGCCAGGCAGAAGCCAGGAGCCAAGAGCTTCATCCATGTCTCCCATATGAGTGCAGGGGCCCAAGCACTTGGACCATCTCATGCTGCTTTCCCAGGTGCATTAGCAGGGAGCAGGATTAGAAGTAGAGCAGCTAGGACTCAAACAAGTGCCCATATGGGATGCTGGTGTTGCAGATAGCAGCTTAACCCGTTACATCACAGCACTGGCCCCTGCAAAGATGAATTTTAAGACCCAGATTTTCTTTTTAAAAATCCCTCTAGTAGACAGAGTTGAGGAGGAGTGCATTTACTTTTCTTTTTTTTTAAATTTTTTGACAGGCAGAGTGGACAGTGAGAGAGAGAGAGACAGAGAGAAAGGTCTTCCTTTTGCTGTTGGTTCGCCCTCCAATGGCTGCCGCGGCAGGCGCGCTGTGGCCAGTGCACCGCGCTGATCCGATGGCAGGAGCCAGGTACTTCTCCTTGGTCTCCCATGGGGTGCAGGGCCCAAGCACTTGGGCCATCCTCCACTGCACTCCCTGGCCACAGCAGAGAGCTGGCCTGGAAGAGGGGCAACCGGGACAGAATCCAGCGCCCCGACCGGGACTAGAACCCAGTGTGCCGGCACCGCAAGGCAGAGGATTAGCCTAGTGAGCCGCAGCGCCAGCCGGAGTGCATTTACTTTTAGAGAACAATGCCTTTGCATACCTCTCTGCTTTTGCTGTTGCAGTTTTCTCTGCTGGAACTCTCCTCCCAGCTTGTCTCCCCTCTAGAGTTTGCTCCTTTCTTTCTTTTCTTTTTAAGATTTATTTATTTATTTGAAAGTCAGAGTTACACAGAGAAAGAAGGAGAGGCAGAGAGAGAGAGAGAGAGAGGTCTTCCATCTGCTGGTTTGCTTTCCAATTGGCCGCAACTGCTGGAGCTGCACCGATCCGAAGCCAGGAGCCAGGAGTCAGGAGCCTCTTCCGGGTCTCCCACATGGGAGCAGGGACCCAAGCACCTGGGCTATCTTCTATTGCCTTCCCAGGCATAGCAGAGAGCTGGATCAGAAGTGAAGCAGTGGGGACTTGAACCAGCGCCCATATGGGATGCCGGCACTGCAGGTGGCGGCTTTACCCACTATGCCATAGTGCTGGCCCCAAGATTTTGCTCCTTTCAAGATTCAGTCCAAGAATCACTTTCCCAGCAAGACCTACAGGCCAGATCAGGTCCTCTTCCTCTATGCTGCCTTTGTGACTTTGTGATAAGTCTGTTATAAGATGAATCATACAGTACTGTGTGTTTGTTTTGTGTTTCTTCCTACATTATTTTATGTGTCTAGGGGCCACAAGGAATATCTCTCTCTGGAGGGTCAGGGCAGCAGATCCCACTGATTAAGGAGTTGTTGGAGGAATGAGAGGTGTTCAGATGGAAGAGATTTCCAGTGAACAGCAGGTGTCAAATGTGGAAGTCATAGGAAAACGCTATCCCCGTCTTGAACCAGTTTTAATAAGAAAATTATTTTTACAATGATGTCTTTGGAGGTCTTAAAAATTTTTCAGCAAGTCACTATTGGTGTCTTTTTATTAGGCTTCATTTACAAAGCCAGAAGAGGGACTATGGCTTTTCTGAAAATAATGTTTTTAAAGATTAACCTGAAAGGAGTCTGGATTAGCTCTTCAATACCCCACACATTGCATGATTTTTCAAAGTGTGCCACTCTGCTGGATGTGAACGTTGCTGGATTCAGAAATACCTGTTTCAATTCATGCCTCCTCCGTCTATCACTGGGTGGCCTGGAGAAAGTTAATTAGATTCTTTAAGCTTCAGTTTTTCCACGTGTAAAATAAAAAGTTAACATCCTTTTCCTTTACCTTAAAGTTGAAATTGGAAATTAAAAAATAAACACAATAAAGTCTTACAAATAATCTTAGCAGACTGGAGCATGAGGCTAATGCTACTTAGATGAAGCTTAAAAGAGATATTTAAATACCAAGTCCGGGAGCCACGTGTATAATGGAAATAACTGACTTGGGGAGAATTGGCTTTGCTCATGTCAGAAACCTCCGAGAAAATTGTAGTAAATCAATTTCAATGAATTCCAATGCAGTAGTAGGATGCTAAGAACTCATTTTTTATTTTGGCATCGTGATTGGGTTGGCAAGAATTAGAAGGCTCTGTCCTGGTACATGTTGTCAGGGAGAAGGGGACTTGGTAATTGCATGCATTGCTGGTGGGATTGCAAATCTGTGCAGCTGTTCTGGAACGCAATCTGGCACTAATCAGGTGGCAAATTAAATATGTGTTTGCCCATGACCTATCAGTCCTTCCCCTGGTTTGTGGTATATTCTGTAGATGACTTCACCCAACTTTCTTCTGCCTCACTGTAGAACATGGTTGCCTACATACTGGGATAAAAATGTTAAAATCTGTGTTTTCTATAAGAAGAGCAATAAGCTGCTCTTATTGCTCGAGTTTACCTATGGAGATAAACTTTACCTAGGAAGGTAGAAGTGATAATCACTAGGCAGACAAGTTGCTGTCTTTTTTTTTTTTTTAATGATGTGCATGATCAAACAAGCTTTAAAGTGTTATAATTGCCGTAATTTATGTTACAAGAAGTTGTGACGGTCCTGATGACTGGCCTGCACGTGGTGAGCATCAGGAAGCTGGTCATTGGACACCCTGCTTGCTGGCTGTAGCTGCAAGAGAGACGGAGGACATTGCTCCTTGGTGGGCCAGGTCTGTTGTATAGTTTTTGGAATCACTCTTAGGGGTTCAGCCTAGATCCTGCTTGCAACATTTAAAAATAATGAATTCTCTCTGTTTGATACATTTTTGGCTAAACTAGCTCAAGGGGATTGTGATGACTTCACTGATTCAAGAGAATTTTTCATAAAGGGGATGTGAGTGAGGGTGTTCCTCACAGTGGTATGGGGGGAGACACGAGGTGCGAGTCCGCCGCTCACCGACTCTGTGGGCATGGGCCCGTAAGGTGAGGTACATGTGCACTCAGGAGTACTATGCGGCAGGTAGAAGCAAGGACCCAGATGTCTACAACATGAGCGGATTTTATTAATAGAATTTACTTTTTTTTTTAATAAAGGAAGTGGCAGAGCTTATAGTACAATACCATTTACACAAATTGAAAAATACATGCGTAAAGACAATTATGTAGGGCTGGCATCATGGCATAGCAGATTAAACTTCTCCCTGTGACACTGACATCCTATACAGGTGCCAGTTCATCTTCCGGCTGCTCTACTTCCCATCCAACTCCCTGCTAATGTGCCTTGGGAAAAGCAGTGGAAGATGGTCCAAGTCCTTGGGTTCCTATACCCATGTGGGAGACCTGGGTGAAGCTTTTGGCTTCTAACTTGCCCAAACCTGGCTGTTGTGGCCATCTGGGGAGTGAACCAGAGGATGGAAAATTTCTCTCCTCTCTCTTTCTCTATAACTCTGACTTTAAAGATAAATTAATTAATAAGTCACTAAAGAAATGACTATTTGATTCAAATTCTTAAAAAGACAACTGCATGATTAAAAATGACATAACCCTCATTTAATCTTTCTCACATTATAAGGAGTGTCTACTATGGGGATAAAAATAAAACTAGGAAGTGTGGAAACAAAGTACAAATAACAAAAAGGCCTTTCACAGTAGTACGTGTGGACTTAGGAAAGTGACTTACAAAAATCTTTTCACCTGAGATGCAGACAGAACCAATATCACACATTACAAGAGAAAATACATCTAAATACTTCTAGTAGCACCTTCATGATGCAACATAAGCTTTTCTTTCCAATTCAGGCACTTTCAAGATCATAAATAATTTATGATCTCAGATAAAACAGTAGTATACATACTAAGGAATGCCTTAAAATTCAACTCTACAATTGTACCCTAACTAGTCCATTTTTTGTTTGTTTTTCCCTAGAAAGATTTTATTTAAGGAATACAAACCATGCATTTTATAAATACAACTTTAGGAATATTTAGTGATTTTTTTCCACCATACCTGCCCTCCCACCAACACTCCTGCCCCTCTTCCTCCTCTCTCCTATTCCCATTCTTATTTTTTACTAAGATCTGTTTTCAATTAACTTTATACACATATAATTAACTCTATACTAAGTCAAGAGTTCAACAAATTGTATATAAAAGAAAAAGCCTGTTCCTCAACAGTTGAGAAAAGGGCTATTCAGTCATTTCATTTCAAAGTATTAATTCACTTCTATAGATTACCTTTTAGGTGCTCTATTAATTATCACAGATCAGGGAGAAACATATGGTATTTGTCTGTTGGGACTGGCTTATTTCACTAAATATGATGTTTTTCAGTTTTCATTTTGTTGCAAATGACAAGATTTTTTTTTTTACCACTGTGTTGTATTCTATGATGTACATAGCCCATAATTTCTTTATCTAGTCTTCCAAGTGGAGTATTGAAGTCCCCAATTACTATTGTATTGGAGTCTATATCTCCCTTTAGATCCATTAACATTTCTTTTAAGTAGTCAGGTCTCCTGTAAATAGTTGCATATATATTTATTATAGTGACATCTTCCGGTTGAATTGACCTCTTAATCATTATATAGTGTCCTTCTTTGTCTCTTTTAATAGTTTTTTTGTTGTTGTTGTTGTTAAAGTCTCTTTTGTCTGATATTAAGATGGCTACACCAGCTCTTTTTTGATTTCTATTAACATGGATTATCTTTTTCCATCCTTTCACTTTTGGTCTGCATGTGTCTTTAATGATGATATGTGTTTCTTTTTTTAGTTATTTATTTATCTGAAAATCAGAGTTACACAGAGTGAGGAAAGGCAGAGAGAGAGAGAGAGGAGAGAGAGAGAGAGAGAGAGAGAGAGAGAGAGAGAGAGAGAGAGTTTTCCATCTTTCCATCTGCTAGGTCAAACTGCAATTGACCACAACAGATGGAACTGTGCTGATATGAATCCAGGAGCCAGGAGCTTCTTCTGGGTCTCCTACATGCGTGCAGGGGCCCAAGTACTTGGTCATCTTGTACTTCTTTTCCAGGCCATAGCAGAGAGCTGGATCAGAAGCGGAGGAACTTGGACTTGAACTGGTGCCCATATAGGATGACCCTGCAGGCAGTGGCTTTACTTGCTATGCCTCAGCACCAGCCCTGAGATGCATTTCTTGTAGGCAGAAAATAGATGGATCTTGTTTTTGAATACATTCAGCAAGTCTGTATCTTTTAACTGGAGAGTTGTGACCATTTACATTCAAAGTGACTACTGATAAGTAACGATTTTGCCCTGCCATTTTCAATGAATATTCCTATTGTTTACTTTGGATTTCCTTTGTAGTTTTACTGGGAGATTTTCTGCCTTCATGTTCTTTCATAGTGATGACCATGTTTCTATGCTTCTGTGTGTAGCATATCCTTCAGCATCTTTTGTAAGGCTGAACATGTGATGACAAATTCTTCCGATTTCTGTTTGTCATGGAAGGTCTTTATTTCACCTTCTTTCATAAATGAAAGCTTTGCACTGTACAATATTCTGGGTTGACAGTTTTTTATCTCTTAAGACTTGGAATATATCTCACCATTCTCTTTTAGCCTATACTGTTTCTGATGAGAAGTCAGCTGTGAGTGTAATTGGAGATCCTCTGAGAGTAATCTGATGTTTCTCTTGTGTACATTGACATCTTGTGTACATCTTATGTTTATACTTTACTGTGCAGAATTTGACTACAATGTGTCATGGTGAAGATTTTTCTGGTTATGTCTATTAGAAGTTCTATGTGCTTACTGTTTTTGACATCTCTTTATCCAAATTAGGGAAGTTTTCTGTAACTATTTCACTAAAAAGGCATTCTAATCCATTCTCTCTTTCCATGCCTTCAGGAACTCCTAAGACCTGTATGTTGGGTCATTTGATAATATCCCATACATCTCTGACACTGTTTTTTAGTTTCTAATTTTTTCTTCTTTTCCTTCTCCTCCTCCTCCTCCTTTTCCACCTCCTTCTTCTTCTTTTTGGTTTAACTGTAAAATTTTGAGAGATTGTCTTTTAACTCAGATATTTTTTCTTCTGTCTCACCAAGTCTGTTCTTAAGGCTTTCCACCACATTTTTAATTTGTTCTATTGAATTCTTCATTTCCAATATTTTGTTCTGATTTCTCTTTAAAATATGAATTTCATGGAAAATATTTTCATCCATGTCATGTGCAGATTTCTTTATTTTATGAATTTGCTTCTGATTACTTCTAAATAACCTATGATCAATATTTTGAATTCTGTTTCCGGCATTTCATCGATCTCTTCATCTTCATATTCACATTCAGATTCTAGTATTGAAATGTTATGCTCTTTTGGTGGCATCATGTTGTCTTCCTTATTCCTGTTTCTTGAATTGCTGCATTTATTATTGGGCATTTGTGGTGATACTTGCTGGTTTTTTCCCCCCGCGATGGCTTTTACCTTTGGACTATGCCTCCGTGGCTTAGAGGAATGTCTGTTCTTCCAGTGAATACCCAGAGGCATGTGTGGTTGTGGTCAGGGAGCTCTGTTCAGTGCTTCAGTGTGATGGGAGTCTCCAAGGTGACACTGAATTTGGGCTTGATAAATCTCTCTCTCTCTCTCTCTCTCTCTCTCTCTTTCTCTCTTAATCATAGGGGAAGTTTGTTCAGCTCCATTGGCATAGTCTCAAGCTCATCTCCTCTCCTCAAAGGAGACCAATGCCTGGGTGCTAGCTCTAGTGGGTGCAGTTTTCATCTGTGCTGCCACAAGAACCACAAAAGGATTCATGCAGTTCTTGGTGTGAGCATGGATCTCACAGCACTGATCCTCACCAGGGAATCAGGGAGCCCCAAGCATGTGGAGCCACCCACAGTGACTGCCCAAAGACCCAGACACACCCTGCACCCTTCCACACAGCCACAGTGTTTTCACAGTCCCTACACACAAGGCTCCCACAGTCATGAGCACCCAACCCTCTGTCAATTCTCCCAGCCAGACTCAGGCGTCTCCTCTTGTCTGGTTACTGGGCACACAGACATGAGCTGGTGTAGCTATTATGTATGTCCAAAATGCCACCTGCCCTCTGTTGGTTAGTTACAGGACACCAGTGCCAGGTGGTTGGGGAGAGAGAAATGTGACCCCCTTTTTTCCCTCTAGGTTGGCAGGTACACTGTCCCTCACAGGATTCCAAGCTGGGCCCAGCTCTTCTTGGAGCTTTATCACTAGTGTCTTGGGGTGCTGCAATTTGGTCTCACCTCACTCCAATGTTGGTGTTGACACTCTTGGCTGCTGGGGTCCTCAGCTGTGTGCTTCTATTGCCTCCATGTAGCTCCACAGTATCCCCCCATTTGCATGGAGTTTCCTCGGTCATTTTCTCCCTAACCCTTCCCTGAAATTGTACTCCCTCCAATTTTTTTAAACTGTCCTCCCCTAGACTGGAGCAGTAAGCCTCTAGTACTTTTGCAATGAACATTAATCAAGAAAAAATCCCCACAATTAAAAGGGAGCACATAAACAAGACTAGTGTCTGCAAATACTAGCTGATAGAATAAAAAGGGAGAGAACGATCCAACATGGGAAGTGAGATACATAGCAGACCCATAGAATGGCAAATGTCCTAAACAGCACTCTGGCCTCAGAATCAGCCCTTAAGGCATTCCAATCTGGCTGAAAAGCCCATGAGAGTATTTCAGGCATGGAAAGCCAAGACACTCTGGGGAAAAAAAAAACTAAATGAAAGATCTCTGTGAGTGAGATCCCAGTGGAAAGAATGGGTCATCAAAGAAGGAGGTACCTTTCTCTGAAGGGAGGAGAGAACTTCCACTTTGACCATGGCCTTGTCTAAATATGATCAGAGTCAGTGAACTCAGGGGGCTTCCATAGCCTTGGCAGCTCATGACAAGAGCCTAGGGTGATTACTGATGCCATAAACAAGAGTGTCAATTTGTTAAGTCAACAACAGGAGTCACTGTGCACTTACTCCTCATGTAGGATCTTTGTCCTTAGTGTGCTGTACATTGAGATTTAATGCTATAACTAGTACTAAAACAGTATTTTTCACTTTCTGTTTCTGTGCGGGAGCAAACTGTTGAAATCTTTACTTAATGTATGCTAAACTGATCTTCTGTATATAAAGAGAATCGAAAATGAATCTTGATGTGAATGGAAGGGGAGAGGGAGTGGGGAAGGGGAGGGTTGCGGGTGGGAGGGACGTTATGGGGGGGGGAAGCCAATGTAGTCCATAAGCTGTACTTTGAAATTTATATTCATTAAATAAAAGTTAAAAAATAAAAAAATAAAAAAAGAAGTCTAGCAGCAAACACGATTCTGAGTGGCCAGCTCTGGTTGCAACTCTCAGTGACACTCGATAAGGAAAGAACTCTGAAGAGCTTTATGATGTACTAACTACAATAATCCGTGCTTAGACTCCCCTGTAGTAGAGCCTCAAAAAGCAAGGTGTGGTTTCTGTCTCTAGAGGTGGGATGGATTAGTAGGACAAATGAGTTTATTGATAAAAATAAGTTACATTCTTTTTAAAGCAACATACGGAGTTCTTTTCATGCATCCAGAATCTATCACAGGATATGGTGGTCACTCAGACATTTGATGTACAAACAATTCCATCTAGTTTTGTGCTGCACATCCATTCTGGGAGACCCTATACAATTCTACACAGTAAATCTTACTATGGTTATGGAATAGAAGAGAATATTGATAATCAAAAAAAGGATCTTATCACTATCGCCATACTCCATTTCTATGCACCACAATTGTAGACAGCAAGTGGGAGAACACATGGTGATCCCTCATGTTAACAGAGCTACGAAGCCAGGTCACATATGAGGAGGTCTTCAAAAACCTCATGGAAAATGTGTTTTACCTTTGAATTCCATTTTGCTATGAACCTTTTGAAGCACCGTTGTAAATTAGTTGCTGTACTCATATAATTTGTCAAGCCCAACTTTTGAAACATTTTAACACTATTCATTATTATGTTTCTTATTTTTTTAAAAAACATTTATTTATTTATTTGAAAGGAAGAGTTACAGAGACACAGAAGCAGAAAGAGAGAGGGATAGACAGGTCTTTCATCGGCTGGTTTGCTCCCCAAATGGGTGCAATGGCCAGGGTTGGACCTATCTGAAGCCTGGAGTCAGGACTTCTTCTAGGTTTCCCATGCAGATGCAGGGGCCCGAGCACTTGGGCCATCTTCTACTGCTTTCCCAGGCCATAGCAGAAAGCTGGATCTGAAATGGAGCAGCCAAGTCTCCAACCAGCACCCATATGGGATGCTGGCCCTGTAGGCTGTGGCTTTACCTGCTACAATACAGCACCGGCCCCTTCTATGTTTATTTTAGATTTTACACCATTGGTCTCATCAGTGGAGATTTTTTTTTTAATTTATTCATTTGTTTGAAATGCAGAGTTACAGAGAGGCAGAGGCAGAGGCAGAGAGAGAGAGAGAGAGAGAGAGAGAGAGAGAGAGAGGTCTTTTATCCACTGTTTCACTCCCCAATTGGCCGCAATGGCTGGAGCTGCACTGATCTGAAGCCAGGAGCCAGGAGCTTCTTCTAGATCTCCTATGAGGGTGCAGGGGCCTAAGGACTTGGGCCATCATGTACTTTTTTCCCAGGCCATAGCAGAGAGCTGGATCGGAAGTAGAGCAGCCCACTTGGGATCCATATGGGATTAATTTACTCTGAGGTAATTTTGATTCATCCATCACAACTATTAATTAATATAGAAATTTAATGAATTAAAAATTTCTTTAAATGGTATTGTCTTGCTGCTAATGTTCTATATCTTTCTCATATCAAAATTATGTGGATTTGTCACATGACTGAATGGGAGAAAGAGTTTGGTAACATTTGTGATTTGAAAACTGTACACCTTGAGATTCCTTTTTAATTTTTAAACTACTCATAAATTTTGCTAGTAATCAACTACAAATTAATCTGTTCATAGTTTTTTCTCCTTTGTTTATTTGAAAATTGTAAATTTGTGTGGTATCTTTTTTATTTTTAAGATTTATTTATTTGAAAGGCAGAGCAACAAAGAGAGAGGGAGAGGCTGAAAAAGAGAGTTATGTTGTTCATTCACTGATTCACTCCCCAACTGACTATAATAACCAGGTCTGGGCCAGGCCCAAGCCAGGAGACAGCAACTCCATTCTGGTTTCCTACATGGGTGGCAGTGGCCCAGGAAGTTGGGCCATCATCCACTACTTTCCCAGGCTCATTAGCAGTAAGCTGCTGAGGCTCTAAGTGACACTCTGATATGACATGTGGCATTGCAAATAGGAGCGTAACTTGCTGTGCCACAACACCAGCCCCTCCAATGGCAGAGTTGTTTTTTTTTTTTTATGCTTTCTCTTATTATTTATTTATTTTTTAACTTTTATTTAATGAATATAAATTTCCAAAGTATGGCTTATGGATTACAATGGCTTCCCCCCCATAACGTCCCTCCCACCTGCAACCCTCCCCTCTCCCACTCCCTCTCCCCTTCCATTCACATCAAGATTCATTTTCGATTCTCTTTATATACAGAAGATCAGTTTAGCATACATTAAGTAAAGATTTCAACAGTTTGCTCCCACACAGAAACATAAAGTGAAAAATAATAGATGATTTTTAAATGATGATGAAATCAGATCAGATCTATTGTCATGTTTAATCCCAGTGAGAGTCAAGTTGGGAATTGATAATTTCTTCTTTTTTCTTTCTTTTTTTTTTTTACAGAAGATCAGTTTAGTATACATTAAGTAAAGCTTTCAACAGTTTGCACCCACATAGAAACACAAAGTGAAATACACTGTTTGAGTACTCGTTATAGCATTAAGTCTCAATGTACAGCACATTAAGGACAGAGATCCTACATGAGGAGTAAGTGCACAGTGACTCCTGTTGTTGACTTTACAAATTGACACTCTTGTTTATGGCATCAGTAATCTCCCTATGCACCAGTTATGAGTTTCCAAGGCTATGGAAGCCTTTTGAGTTCACTGACTCTTATCTTGTTTAGACAAGGTCATAGTCAAAGTGGAGGTTCTCTCCTCCCTTCAGAGAAAGGTACCTCCTTCTTTGAAGACCTGTTCTTTCCACTGGGATCTCACTCACAGAGATCTTTCATTTAGTTGTTGTTGTTTTTTTTTTTTTTTTTTTTTTTTTTTTTTTTTTTTTTTGCCAGAGTGTCTTGGCTTTCCATGCCTGAAATACTCTCATGGGCTTTTCAGCCAGATTGGAATGCCTTTAGGGCTGATTCTGAGGCCAGAGTGATGTTTAGGACATCCACAATGGCAGAGTTTTTAAAATAATTTTCAGGGCCGGCGCCGTGGCTCAATAGCCTAATCCTCCACCTGCAGCACCGGCACACCGGGTTCTAGTCCTGGTCGGGGCGCTGGATTCTGTTCCGGTTGCCTCTCTTCCAGGCCAGCTCTCTGCTATGGCCCGGGAGTGCAGTGGAGGATGGCCCAAGTGCTTGGGCCCTGCACCCCATGGGAGGCCAGGAGAAGCACCTGGCTCCTGGCTTTGGATCAGCGCGGTGCGCCGGCTGCGGCGGCCATTGGAGGGTGAACCAATGGCAAAAAGGAAGACCTTTCTGTCTCTCTCTCTCTCTCACTGTCCACTCTGCCTGTCAAAATAAATGAATAAATAAATAAATAAAATAATTTTCAGTTGCTTTTTGAGCATGAATGCTTTTGCCCATTTCCTGACTTGTGACAGTTCTCCAGTCCTCTGCTATTCTAGGAAATTCCTGAATGTTCTCTGCTACCTAAATTCAGGAACATATGTCACTAGAACTGGATTAGTTAAGAAATTTATATATACTTCTTAAACACTTATTTATTCAGTTTACTCCCTTTGGAGGGTATCCACAGCATGTCAGGTTTCTTGCAAGATTCTAGGGATATGGCATTGGGTGAGATAGGGTCCTTAAAGTTTATGCAAGGGTAACAAAACTAAACAGTTGATTCGTTATGATGGAGATAAACTCTGTATGCTGCTAACAGAAGATGGGGGGGGTCTTCTACATTGGCTTGGCACCAGAGAGACCATCTTAAAGAACTCCTCTGTGGGTTGCAGCACACTGGATGAGTGGGTTTTGGTGAGTGGAGACTTGAGAGAAGGGCACTTTGGCCAGAGGGATGGAGGCAGAGGAGGAACAAGGAAGCAACTGGGGAACAGAATTGAGGAGAATTTGGTCCTTTCTCTTCAAGTTCCAATGCAGAATATCTTAGGCAGCACAGTCATTAAGTAATCCTCCGTATCCTCTGCTTGAACTCTTTTGGTGATGGGCAATTCCAGGCTCATGAGGCCACTACTCATCACCAACAATATGTTGGCACAGATGAGGAGTTGGACAGAAATAATATTGCTCTTAACAATGATATGGCAGACACAAGCAAACACATTGCTATGGGGCTGCTAGGGGAGAATGAGAGATTTTATGGCATGGACTTTGAGGAAGCTCTTATTTGCCTAAGTCTTATCGTAAGCACAAGCCATGTATAATCACACCCGTGAGCGCTGCATGCTCCTCATCCCTCTCATGGAGCAGCGCGGGGAGCAGGGTTTATATTTACCCATGATTGTGCTGTCTGTAATAAGAACTTTTGCTTTTGACTCCAGCAGCAGTTTTCATTTAAATAAAAATAAAATTGGAATCAAATGCTGCATTTTGAGCCACTCTGCTCCCTTTGCTATTTACGAATCATCCCTTCTCATTATTTAACCTCAGAAATCAGAGCCTCCGAAGCTGATGAATGTAACTGCATGCATGCTCTCCATTTGTTTATTGACTTGACTTATTCCCCAGCTCCCTTAGGAAAATGTCTCATGTGACGGCTTAACATAGTCCAGTTATATCAGTATTTCTCAAAGTGCAGACTCCAAACCAAGCACATTGGAATCACTGGAAAGTTTTCTACAAAGTAAGATTTCTTTAGACCCCACAAAGGTTTCCTCCATCAGGAATTCTAGAACTAATACCAAAGTATCAGTGTTTCAAGCAATGTCTGTTTGATACCTAGGAATATTCACCTGTTATAGGCATGTACTCTGAGCACTGTGTATCATTACTGGGCCCAAAGTTGAGTAAGAAACACTTAATTCCTTCTCTGAAGTCATTGTCTGAGGCGTGACAGATGAACACATTTATTTCATCCAAACTGGCAAGTGCAGGGTGTGAACACACACATTAGGTTTATAAAGATGACGTGATGACTTGGTGGTGGGTGATGGAACAGGACATTTAGTGCTATTAATAAGAAAATCAAGGTTCACAATTGATTTTTAATAAAAGGTATATTATTTTTTAAAACATTGTTATATATTTTCATTTTATTTGAAGACTGAAAGTGAGAGAGAGAGAGAGAGAGGTCTTCCATTCATGAGATCATACCCCAAATGACCACAACAGCTGAGCCTGCGCCAGACTGAATCCAGGAATATGGAACTCAAGCTAAATCTACCATGTGAGTGACAAGGGACCCAGGAGCTTGAATCATCATCTGCTGCCTCTCAGGGTGAACATTAGCAGGGAAGTGGAATTGGAAGAAAACCAGGATTCAAACCCAGGCACTCTGATACGGGTTGTGAGCATCCCAAATAATGCCTGAACTGCTACACCAAAAGCCCACTATTCAAGATTTTCTTGTATTGTTTATAAAGTATTTTCTTCATGAAAGCTTTCAGGCATGCAGGAAAGTAGTATGAGTAAAACAATGATGATAATGAGAATTTGACTATCGTATAGTATATAATAATATAGTAGTGAAATGCAATTTTTACACCCAGTATATGTATACCACTTTGTCTCTCTTGTTTTGTCAACTCTTGCTCCCACCAGTTCTGCCCAATTTTTGCTTTTTCAAATCATACATCTCATGTCAGGATATATCTTTTAGAAACACTGCTAAGTCTTAGCCTGCCATAGGATTATCATCACACCTGAAGAAATTTACCCTAATGCCTTGGTATCATGTTCAAATTCTTCCAATTATCTCCTGAACGTAACATCAGTGCTAGCTTGTTCACATCAGGGTCTCAATTCAACCCACACATGATGCATTTAGTGGTTGTGCTGTGAAGCCTCTTTCTAATCTAGAACAGTCTTTCCTCCTTACCCCTGATCCCTCACATTTTTATGCCATTTTCTTGTTGAAGGAGCAGAAGAAAATCCCGCATTCAGAATTTGTCTGCTTGCTTCTTTGTGGTGTCATTTAACTGATTTTTCTACTCTTCATTTCTATCATAAACTGGACGTTAATTCTGAAGTCCTGATCAGAGTCAATTCAAAGTTTTGCCCAGAATATGTCATTGTCAGTGCTGTGTGCTTCATGGTTTTCTCATATTAGAAGAAACTTAAAGTCCGGATGTCCCCTTTTAATAATGCTAATTTTAGGAAGTTTTTTTTAAAGATTTATTTATTTGTCTGAAAGTCAGAGAGAAGGAGAGGCAGGGAGATAGAGAGAGGTCTTTCATCCACTGGCTCATCCCCCAGTTGGCTTCAAGGGCTGGAGCTGCACTGATCTGAAGCCAGGAGCCAGGAGCCAGGAGCTTCCTCCAAGTCACCCACATGGATGAAAGGGTTCAAGTACTTGGGCCATCTTCTACTGCTTTCCCAGGCCATAGAAGAGAGCTGGATCAGAAGAGGAGCAGCTGGGTCTCGAACTGGTGCCCATATGGGATGCCAGCACTGCAGGCAGTGGCTTCTCCCACTACACTACAGCTCCAGCCCCATGGAAGGTTTGAATGGTGACAGTATCTCCATTATGAAATTTCCCTTCAATCTTTCATGTAATGGCCTCATCTGTAGAGAACCTTGCTCAAATCAATGATTTCACCAGGGATTGAAGATTGGCAATTCTTAGAATTATGTCATCTTTTCACACTTATTGTCTAGGATGCTTCTGTAAGGAACCATTAAGCTCACAAACTGTGAATATCTGATTTCCCTTAGCTATGTTTCATTCAGGAAAAGCAGGATATAAATGCTTTCTTTTTAGATGCCCATTTTCACAAAGTTGGTTCTTGCTTAAAACTAATGGGGGACACAGAAAATTGAGTTTATTTGTTTTTTTTTTTTCCATTGATCGCTGTGATGGGTATGTGGTTCTGCATGCAGTATTTTACCATAATGCACTTATCACTATTTGTTCCTGGGTCCCTCAGTAGTCTTTGAGAGCTTCCATCTTCTGGTACAAGAAGTCCTGGAATTTTCCTGCTCCAGAGCTTAATCATGACCCACTTCCTAGAGGAGTCCCTGTTTCTTCTGGGTCATAGTATTTGTAAACCACAGTTTGGGTGCTAGGTATTCTCATGACCACGTGCTTGTAATTGTGTCTAGGTCATCTCAGTAGGCAGAGCAAGAAAATACCTACATTTAAAAAAAATTCATGGGTTCAAAGTTATCATTTCCAATCCAAATATAGCTATATAAGGTTTAATTTAACTTTATTGAATTTACACTTGTATCTCTTTTCTCCTACACTGAAAATCTTGGTGCCTGAAAAAAATCACCCTGAGTATTTATTTGCTATGCCCATAAAATATTCCTATTTTCTTTTCACTGTCACTTACTTACATTCCAATATAATTTCTTGAGTGGGAGTCCAGAGGGTGAAGTTTCAGCTGGTATAATGCTAGCTAATATTTGTCAGGTGCTTATTAAGTGGTGGGAAAAATTTAAATGGCTTGGATTTAAGTGGTTGTCTCACTTAGTCCTCGAGTCAATTGTACAAGATGGGTGCTATTAATATTCCCAACTTACAATTGGGGAAACCAGTGAAGCACAAGGTTTAATAGCCTGCTCAAAATCACACAAGTAGTAAATGACAGCACTTGATGTTGGATGGACAGTCAGACTACAGAGCCCTTGCCTATATGAGGTTGTCTGCTTCTGAAAATCGTAGAAAAAGAAGTTGGGTAATGTAATAGCCAAGGTTCTCTAATTCACATGGATCATTTCTTTCCTCTTCCCTGCTGATAAACTGTAGACCATCCCATTCTCTTTGCTTTGCTTTGCTATTGAAGATAGTTAGGTGTCTCACAAATCCTTTCAGATATCCTTGGAGTATTCATTCAGTAAACCAGTAACTGAAGCTACAAAAAAATTAAATACCTTAGAATAAATTTAACCAAGGAAATCAAAGATCTCTGAGATGAAAATGACAAAATATTAAAGAAGGAATTAGAGGAAGACACACACACAAAAAAGGAAAAATCTTCCACGTTCATGGGTTGGAATAATTAATAACATCATACTACCAAAAGCAATTTATAGATTCAATGCGATTTCAGTCAAGATACTAATGACATTCTTCTCAGATCTAGAAAAAATGATGGTAAAATTCATATGGAAACACATGAGATCCTTCCCAAATAGATACAGCAATCTTATACAAAAAAATGCTGGAGGCATCTCAAAAATACCAGATTTCAAGATATACTACAGGACAGTTATAATCAAAACAGCCTGGAACTAGCAAAAAAAATAGATATGTAGACAAATGGAATGGAATAGAAACTCCAAAAATCAATCCATCCATGCATCTACAACCAACTTATCTTTGACAAAGGAGCTAAAATCAATCCCTGCAACAAGGACAGTCTCTTCAACAAAAGGTTCTGGAAAAACTGAATCTCCATATACAGAAGTATGAAACAAGACCCCTAACTTATGCAAAAATACACTCAAAATGGACCTAAATCTATAACCTGATACCATCAAATTACTACATTGGGGGAAGTTCTTCAAGACATTGGTATAAGCAAAAAATTCTCAGAAAAGACCCCAGAAGAATAGGCAATCAAAGCCAAAATTGAGAAATGGTATTGCATCAAGCTGAAAAGTTTCTACACTGCAAAAGAAAAAATCGGCAGAGGGAAAGAGGTGACAGAGAGAATGAGAGAAATTATTTGCAAGCTATACAACTGATAAAGGATTAATAACCAGAATATATAAAGAACTCAAGAAACTCAACAACAACAAAACAATCCAATTAAGAAATGGGTAAAGGACTTGCTCAGACACTTTTCAAAACAGCAAATTTAAATGGTCCACAGACACTTGAGAAAACGCCCAGGACCACTGGCCATCAGGGAAATGTAAACTGAATCTATAATGAGGTTTCATCTCACTCCAGTTAAAACGGTTCTCATACAGAAACCAACAAACAATAAATGTGGGATGTGGGGAAAAAGGAACCCTAATCCACTGTTGGTGGGAATGTAAACTGGGGCAGCCACTGTGGAAGACAGTATAGAGATACCTCAGAAATCTGAATATAGACCTACCATATGACCCAGCCATCCCACTCTGGGAAATTTACCCAAATGAAAATAAATCAGCATATGAAAGAGCGATCTGTACCCCCTGTTTATTGCAGCTCAATTCACCGTAGCTAAGACATAGAATCAACCCAAATGTCCTTCAACTGTTAACTGGATTAAAAAACTCTGATATTTATACAGCATAAAATACTACTCAGCAGTAACAAAAAAAAAATAATAATCCTGCCTTTTGCAACAAAACTGGATGCAACAGGAAAGCATTGCACTTAGTGAAATAAGCCAGTCCCCAAAAGCCAAACACCATATGTTTTCCCTGATGTGTGGTAACTAATAGAGTCCCAAAAATGTAATGTATATGAGTGAAATTGACATTTTGAGATTTGGTGATTGCTTACAGCTCTGGTCTGTACTGTTGAGGAATAGTGCTTTTTTTCTTCTTACCATTTGTTGAACTCTACTTAGTGTAGGGTTAAATTTACGAGTATAAAGTCAAGTCAGGAAATCAATCAATACAGGTATCCCACATGGGCATCAGGGAACCAACTGTTATAACCATCACCCACTGCCTCCCAAGGTCTGCATTAGCAGGAAGCCAGAGTCACGAGCCAGAACCGGGTATCAAGCCTAGGCACTCATATAGGGGATGCAGCCATCTCAACTGAAGTTTTATCTGCTGGGCTAAATGCCTAAACCCTGAAATTTGTTTTCTTTTTTTTTTTTTTAAGGTTTTGTTTATTTATTTGAGAGGTAGAGTTATAGACAGTGAGAGAGACAGAGAGAAAGGTTTTCCTTCTGTTGGTTCACTCCCCAAATGGCCGCAATGGCTGGAGCTGCGCCGATCCGAAGCCAGGAGCCAGGAGCTTCCTCCTGGTTTCCCATGTGGGTGCAGGGGCCCAAGCACCTGGGCCATCTTCCATTGCTTTCCCAGGCCACAGCAGAGAGCTGGATTGGAAGAGGAGCATCCAGGACTAGAACTGGTACCCATATGAGATGCTGGCACTGCAGACGGAGAATTAACCCACTGTGCCATGGTGCCGGCCCCCTGAAATTAGTTTTCAAACAACACAATCAAGGCAATTTATGACAAACCCACAGTCAGCATCTTATTGAATGGAGAAAAGTTGGAAGCATTCCCATTAAGATCTGGAACCAGACAAAGATGTCTGCTATCACCATTGCTATTCAATATAGTCCTGGAAGTTTTAACCAGAGCCATTAGGCAAGAAAAAGAAATCAAAGGGATACAAATTGGAAAGGAAGAAGCCAAACTATCCCTGTTTACAGATGACACGATTCTATAAACAGGGGACCCAAAAGATTCCATTAAGAGGCTATTGGAGCTCATAAAAGAGTTTGGTAATATGGCAGAATATAAAATTAATGCAAAAATCAGTAGCTTTTGTATACACAGACAATGCCATGGCTGAGAAAGAATTTCTAAAATAAATAGATCTTTGTAAAAATTAAGTGAGAGTAGAAGAGGGAGGAGGAAGTATGGTGGGAGCATATGTGGGATTGAGGGTAGGGTGGAAAGTATCACTGCGTTCCTGAATCTGTATATAGGAAATATATGAAATTTTTATACCTTAAATAAAGTTATAATTTGTATTTTGTTTGCCATGATTTTTTTTTTTACTCAAAAGAAAGAATGACTCTAAGGAACAAGACAGCATGATGTTGGTTTCCGGCTTTTTATTAAAACCAAACAGTTCTAGTCACTGGATAATTTCACAGCGTAGTGTGTTCACAATGAATCTTTTAAATACACTAGAGTAAAATGAGGTTTTACTTCTAAATCTTTTAAGTGCATGCAGAATGTTTTATGTGGGGACAAAACTATTGTATGTGATGAAAGTATTTAAAAAAAAAGTTCACTCTTGGACTGTGCTATTGACGCCCCCTAATCCCCTTCATAGGCGGATGGGCAGAGTGCATGACGAGGGAGTTGGAGTGTTTGGCTGTGGCCTTGTTGACAAAGCTCCCGTTTCTGTATGGGGTCAGGAGTCTCAGGCCTGCGTGCTCCACAGGACCCATGAGCCAAGCTGGTGAGCATACGCGGCCACCTTTTCCTCAAGAGAGACACAGTGCTTTCTGATCAGCTACCGAGGGTCAGGTGATACACTTCAGAGGGAAGAGGGGCTAGCCTCCCAGGGGGTGAAGCTTGAGCAAGGGGCAAAAGATCAGGATGAGGAAGTCAGAAAGTTGCTCTCTTCTCTTCCTTCTATGGAGGATAGTGTCTGCTTGCAAACCTTTGGGAAAGTTATATCTGCTGAGGGATTGAACATCTCTGCAGTTTACCATGCATACAGGCATCATAAGGCACATGCCACATTGGGCACACACTCTTTCTTACACTTCTACTTGTCTGCCTCACACTGGCCCTGTTTGCCTTGTACCTCCAAAGTGAATGATCAACATTTGACTCCGACTGATTTGTAGATGATGAAGTCTATATTAAATTTCAAATGCATTGAATTGTTTAATTTGGGGATATACTTCGCTATACACTTTATATAGCAAATATTATATGAGAGTCATGCAGGGCCAGGTGATTAGGAAGTGCCAAAGCTGAATCTATATTCTCATTCTATTGGCTCCAAATCCATTTATTTCATTAGAATGGGGATTTATGGGACATCAGTTAACACAGTTTTCCGATTCAGCCCTCACAGCCATGCTGGGCAACACCCTCAGTGTGCAGATGAGGAAACCAAGAGGCAGAGTTACTGGATTTGCCTGGGATCACACCACAAGTAAGTGGCCTCACTTGGACAGAGTCTGACACCGGCATCATTCCATAAAGCAGTTTAAATCATTCCTGCAGCCTGCAAGCCTCAGCAAGGGTGCTGCTGTTTTAAATGCCCGCAGGGGCCGGGAGTAGACAAGGGGTGAAGCTTGGAGTCAGGAAATTAATCAATACAGGTCTCCCACATGGGTATCAGGAAACCAACTGTTCAAATCATCACCCACTGCTTCCCACGGTCTAATTAGCAGGAAGCCAGAGTCAAGAGCCAGAACTGGGTATCAAGCACATATACAGGGTGCAGACATCTCAACTGAAGTTTTATCTTCTGGGCTAAATGCTTGCACCCTGAAATTAGCTTTCAAGCAAACCTCTCTTATAGCTATGACTCTTGTTTCACTATAACATCTCCTATAAAGTTCTTTCTGCTAACAGACTATAGCATCTGCACCCAGACCATTGCCACTTAAACAGGTGAACAACTGGAATTCTTAAAATAAGGTAGATCAGTCATGAGTTTCCAAGGCTATGGAAGCCTTTTGAGTTCACTGACTCTTATCTTGTTTAGACAAGGTCATATTCAAAGTGGAGGTTCTCTCCTCCCTTCAGAGAAAGGTACCTCCTTCTTTGAAGACCTGTTCTTTCCACTGGGATCTCACTCACAGAGATCTTTCATTTAGTTTTTTTTTTTTTTTTTTTTTTTGCCAGAGTGTCTTGGCTTTCCATGCCTGAAATACTCTCATGGGCTTTTCAGCCAGATTGGAATGCCTTTAGGGCTGATTCTGAGGCCAGAGTGCTGTTTAGGACATCCACCATTCTATGAGTCTGCTGAGTATCTCGCTTCCCATGTTGGATCACTCTCCCCTTTATTTATTCTATCAGTTAGTATTAGCAGGTACTAGACTTGTTTATGTGCTTCCTTTGACTCTTAGTCCTTTCATTATGATCAATTGTGAACTGAAATTGATCACTTGGACTGGTGAGATGGCATTGGTACATGCCACCTTGATGGGATTAAATTGGAGTCCCCTGGTATGTTTCTAACTCTACCGTTTGGGGCAAGTCAGCTTGAGCATGTCCCGAATTGTACATCTCTTCCCTCTCTTATTCCTACTCTTATGTTTAACAGGGATCACATTTCAGTTAAATTTCACACTTAAGAATAACTGTGTATTAATTACAGAATTAAACCAGTCATATTAAGTAGAACAGACAAAAAAACTACTAAGAGGGATAATGTATTAAGTTGTTCATTAACAGTCAGGGCTATGCTGATCAAGTCACCATTTCCCATAGTGTCCATTTCACTTCAACAGGTTTCCTTTTTGGTGTTCAGTCAGTTGTCACCGATCAGGGAGAACATATGGTATTTGTCCCTTTGGGACTGGCTTATTTCACTCAGCATGATGTGTTCCAGATTCCTCCATTTTGTTGCAAATGACTGGATTTCATTGTTTCTTACTGCGGTATAGTATTCTAAAGAGTACATATCCCATAATTCCTTTATCCAGTCTACTGTTGATGGGCAGGTGCATAGGGAGATTACTGACGCCATAAACAGGAGTGTCAATTTGTAAAGTCAACAACAGGAGTCACTGTGCACTTACTCCTCATGTAGGATCTCTGTCCTTAATGTGCTGTACATTGAGACTTAATGCTATAATGAGTACTCAAACAGTATATTTCGCTTTGTGTTTCTATGGGGGTGCAAACTGTTGAAATCTTTACTTAATGTATACTAAACTGATCTTCTGTTAAAAAAAAAAAGAAGAAATTATCAATTCCCAACTTGACTCTCACTGGGATTAAACATGACAATAGGTCTGATCTGATTTCATCATCATTTAAAAAATCATCTATTATTTTTCACTTTATGTTTCTGTGTGGGAGCAAACTGTTGAAATCTTTACTTAATGTATGCTAAACTGATCTTCTGTATATAAAGAGAATCGAAAATGAATCTTGATGTGAATGGAAGGGGAGAGGGAGTGGGAAAGGGGAGGGATGCGGGTGGGAGAGACGATATGGGGGGGAAGCCATTGTAATCCATAAGCCGTACTTTGGACATTTATATTCATTAAATAAAAGTTAAAAAAAATAAGGTAGATCAGCTCCATAGACTGGATTTAGTTGTAACTTCAAATCAACACCCATTGATTGGCATGAACTTCCCTACCCACCCTAGTCCTTGATCCTTTCTCGGTGGATGATACAGAATTATCCCATGGCTTATCGGCTCTTCTTCATTTCTTCTTTATGCCATATCATTACCAGGGGTGGTGAGGGGGTTGGGATATAGGAGGGAAAAATCTCTACCCCAGCTGATAATGCTTTGAAAAGCTGAAGGTTTAGAAGTCTGGCCTTGACTGTAAGAAAAACCAAAAGGAAAATGACCTTGAAATGTAGAAATGACCTTGAAATGGATCCATAACGTTTCATGAGGACAAAGCCTTTTACCCCACAATGAGTCTGTGGAATAATTGCTTGTAGTCAACAGCTTCAAATGAAACTGAGGCCACAGCAGATAGGAGTCCATGCTGATGGTCCATTCACTGGTGAGGCCACAAAACTCCCCTTGTATACGAAGAATAACTTCTTACACAGGCTTATGTGGAATTCACGTCTGTCTTTCTATTTGCTTTTCCTACCCCACTGTACCAGGCCTCATTTCCTGGGTATTGCATCAACCCCCTACTCATATTTTTCTCTGTCTCTAGTATGGCCTCTCAAATCTGCCCAGGCCATAAAATACATTAATGTTCCTTCAGGATAAATTCCAAATGCTTAAGTATCTCACCAAGGACCCTTATTAATGAATCACTGCTTCATTTCCCAGTCTTTCTTGGTTTTGTTTTATATTCTATGACGCATGTAAAGGTTGGCAGAAGCTATGCTGTCATCATAAACAAAAGCTCAGTGACTTTTGAAAACAATAGCTTAGGTCTTGCTTATTCTACATGCTCACTGAGTGTAGGATCGGCCCTTGCTCTGTCTCTTACTTACTGGCCACAGATCATGGGAAGTTTGCCAGCTATACTCCCACTGTCCAACACGGGAGCTCCCAGCACCCATGGCCAATAAGTACTTAAAATGGGGCTAGTCTGAAATGAGATGTTCTATGTGTGCAAAATACACAGAGTCCATCTCAACAACTTAGTACAAGACTACAAAACAGCTCAGTGATTTTTATATTTTGAATATTTTGAGTTTACATTTCTCATATTTTATTATCTTTCATTTAGCCCATTTCTCTTTGCCTTTTATTTTAACAGGGCTCCTAGAAAATTTAAAATAATATGTGTGGCTTCCATTATATTTCTGCTGACCAGCACTAGTCCATAGCCTCTCTAGTCACATGGGGTGGGTGCTGATTCTAAAAACCTTCTTTGCAGAAATGACAGCAGAGAGTCACTTCAACTCTCACTTCACTTGTCCTAGTAACCTCAGAGAGGCAGGCCGCAGTTCCCTGAACATACACTATGCAGGAGAGGAGGAGGAGGGGTTATTTGCAACCATCTCTAATGCCTGCCCCTGAGTTCTTGGTGGGTCTCTCAACAGAGTATGAGAACTTTGTCAGGCTGGTTTTTGGCTGAAAGGAGCTCCCTTCACACACTCATTTGGCCCACTCCTGTTCTCCCTTCAGGATGTGGGTCAAATGTAACCTTCACTGAGAAGTCTTCTGGACTCCATCTGCCTCCCCCACCAGCCAACACTCACATGGTATGCAAGGTTGACCACACTATTTTCTTGGCTTAATTTGACTTGAACACTGCATCTCATTCCTCATTGATGCATTTTTGCCTCTTACTGTGACCAGGTCAGCAACCCTGTTTCACTGGTTGCTATATCCCCAGCACTTCTCATACTGCCAGGTATATAATTACAATTGGTAAATATTTAGTGAAAAGGTATTGGAATGGATTGTTGGAAACTGTTTACTTCTTGTCCATCTCTTCATCCCAACTGAGCCTCATGTCACCCAAGAGTAGGAGGTGATATCAGGCTTATTGTTTTTATTCTACATGTAAGAAAAAGGTTCTGAGAAGTGTAGGGATTAGTATCTGTCACAAAGAAAATGAATTGCAGAAGCAGGAACAGAACACAACCGTCTGCTGTAGTTTGTCTGGCTTCGGCCTGGTCCAGCCCTGGCTGTGGTGGCCATTTGGGTAATGAACCAGAAGATGGAAGATTCTCTCTCTCTCTCTCCCTCCCTCTCTGCCTTTCAGATACCTAAAATAAATCTTAAAAACCAGAAGTAACACCACTTGTTATTACACAGTTTTTTTTTTTTCTTTGAAAGGTGGAATTATGGAGAGAGGAAGAAAGACAGAGATCTTCCATTCATTGGTTGACTCCCCAAATGACCACAACAGCCAGGCTGGGAAGAAGCCAGGAGCTTCTGGTTCTCCCCTACATTAATACTGGAGCCCAATGGGTCATCTTCCACTGCTTTCCCATGCACATTAGCAGGGAGTTGGATCAGAAGTGAAGTAGCCTGGTCTCGAACCGTTGCCCATATAGGATGCAGGCAGAAGCTTACCTACTATACCACAACACCAGCCCCTATTCTACAGTTCTGTGGGCTGAAGCTGAGGCAGAGTATGATTCAGCTGTTTCTACTGCAGGCTGTGTGAGGTGGAGATCGAGGCACCAGTAGCCCTGTGTGCCTTCTTTGGAGAATCTGGAATGTGTCTGCTTCCATGCTCATTCTAGTTGTGGATGGAATTCAGTTTCTTGTGGTTGGAGGACTAAAGTTGTTCTTTCCTTTCAGATTGTTGGCCAGGGGCTGTTCACAGCTTCCAAGGGCCGTCTGCATTTCTGGAGTAGTGACCTCTTTCTGCCGTCTTCTGAGTCAGCAACGTGGCAGGTCTTCCTATTGTCCGTGTCTTTCTGACTTCACTGCCTGCCTCATCTCGCCTACTTCTAGTTGGAGAATATTCTCCATTTTCAAAGTCTTTTATTTTATTAGATTGAGCCCACCCAGATAATTCAGATTCATCTCTCCATCTTGATATAATTAACTTATCACATCTTTAAGATCTCTTTTTCCAAATAAGACAATACTTATAGTTTCTAGGGATAAAGGTGTGGACATCCATGGGGCCCATTACTTTGCCTATCATAAAGATTAAATAAAATAATGCATGTAATATACTTGGTAACATGGCAGGACACGTTATAATCATTCAGTAAGTGTTAGGTAATCTATTTACTGTTGTATAATTAATTTCATCATTAGTTTTACGGTTAAGATAGGGAAAGGAATATTAATCTATGTTACTCTACATATCAAAGGAAATCGATACAGAGACATGTGAAGTTAACTGATTAGCTCTGACAGTAAGATACCTCACTGGGTTTTCATCTTTGCACCCTGTGCCTAGCATGGTGTCTGGCAAATGAGAATCACTGCATTTTGAGCATCTGCTGTGGTTCAGATGCTCCAGAAGTGTTTCTCATTTCCATAACAGCCCTGCAAGGCAGGTGTAGTTAACCCATTTTATAGTGGGGACATGGAGGATCAGAAGGGTTAATTAAGATCTCATCATCCCGGAGATTAGAAGCAGTAAAGTTGGCACATGAACGGCAGTTGGTTTAATGGTAAACCCTGCCTCTTTCTGCCCCTGCCTGCTGGCCCTCTGGTTTGCCTTGCTTCAGTATGTGCAGTTGCCCTGAACTTCCCCAGCCTGCCCCATCCCACCAGAACTAGTTTTTGTTTTTTGCTTTTTTGATGTGGGTCTAAGGTTCAGAGAGGGTAACTGACTTGCTCACTCAGGGTCACAGGCTGACAAAACTGCAGAAACCTGAGTCAAACCCAGTCTAGCCTCATTCTGATATCCTTGTGCCTCCCGCCACTGTGTCACATTTACAGAGCAGCTCCGTAGCTAAGTGCTGAGGGACCGAAGGTGCATCCCAGCCCCACCTCTGCCTTTCATGGGAAAGGTGACCGTGGATGCTGCTGTTTTAGGGCTCCATGAATTGCCAGGCTGCTTGCTTCTTGAAGGCTGAGGCTCACAGATATTTTCTCCTGGGCCCGAGAATTCCATGAAGGGCCTGGCCTGCCAGAGGTTCTGGGCCTGTTTCTTCTGAGTTTGACTCTGGGCCATCGTGGACTTGCCTGTCATGGCTGCTGGCAAGGCACTTACTAGATTAGTCTTCACTGTTTGGGTTTCTTCTTAAAAGGCCAATCAAAGACCCAAAGTCAAGGAATTTGGGAGGCCCTGGTGTTACCTGGCTTTGTTTATGTCTTATTTCTTTTCATGAAAAGTCAGTCCGGCTAAGGACTCTGGTTTTAGGGGCTTTGAATCCTCAAGAGGTACGAACAACTTTGTTCTTATCAGCAGACACTGTGTGTGCTAACCATAGCTTTGAGGTTTTCTTCCATACCTGTTCTGTCAATGGTAATTCATCTTGATCTGACTCATTACAAAAGCCATTAACCTTGGGGATCTCAGAAGACCCTAGAGCACCCCAGTTAGGCCAGTGAGATGCTGACTGCCTATTAGTTGATCATAGCCATCAAGTCATCAGACATTCACTTGAATTCTGTGTCTGCCACCTACCATGTGCCCTTGGATAACTCAGTTTGCCCTGGAATCCTTAATTTTCTCATCCTTACATATGGATAAAGACATCAGACTACTAGGGGTACTTGGAAATTAAATGATAACATGTAACCATAGGGAATAAACCCTGCAGCTAACATGGAGCAGCAGTTTAATAACCGATTCTTTCCTCACACATAAAGCAACCGCCACTATGGGAGGACATGTGATGTGGACAGGGTCACACAGCAAATTAGAGGCAGAACAGACACTGGCCCTTTTATTGTAGAAATTTTAATTCAGCTGCGTTTATTTTTTTAATTTTTTATTTAGTAAATGTAAATTTCCAAAGTATAGTTAATGGATTACAATGGCTTCCCCCCCCATAATTTCCTTCCCACTCGCACCCCTCCCATCTCCTGCTCCCCTCTCCCATTCCATTCACATCAAGATTCATTTTCAATTATCTTTATATACAGAAGATCAATTCATTATATATTAAGTAAAGATTTCATCAGTTTGCACCCACACAGAAACACAAAGTGTAAAATACTGTTTCAGTACTAGTTATAGCATTACTTCACATTGGACAACACACTAAGGGCAGATCCCACATGAGAAGTAAGTACACAGTGACTCCTGTTGTTTTCTTAACAATTTGACACTCTTGTTTATGGTGTCAGTAATCTCCCTAGGCTCTAGTCATGAGTTGCCAAGGCTATGGAAGCCTTTTGGGTTCGCCGACTTCGATCTTATTCAGACAGGGTCATAGTCAAAGTGGAAGTTCTCTCCTCCCTTCAGAGAAAGGTACTCCTTCTTTGATGACCCGTTCTTTCCACTGGGATCTCACTCGTGGAGATCTTCCATTTAGGTCTTCTTTTTTTTTTCCAGGGTGTCTTGGCTTTCCATGCCTGAAATAGTCTCATGGGCTCTTCAGCCAGATACGAATGCCTTAAGGGCTGATTCTGAGGCCAGAGTGCTATTTAGGACATCTGCCATTCTATGAGTCTGCTGTGTATCCCGCTTCCCATGATGGATTGTTCTCTCCCTTTTTGATTCTATCAGCTAGTATTAGCAGACACTAGTCTTGTTTGTGTGATCCCTTTGACACTTAGACCTATCAGTGTGATCAATTGTGAACTGAAATTGATCACTTGGACTAGTGAGATGGCATTGGTACATGCCACCTTGATGGGATTGCATTGGGATCCCCTGGCATGATTCTAACTCCACCATTTGGGGCAAGTCTGATTGAGCATGTACCAAATTGTACATCTCCTCCCTCACTTATTCCCACTCTTATATTTAACAGGGATCACTTTTCAGTTAAAATTTAAACACCTAAGAATAACTGTGTGTTAACCACAGAGTTCAACCAATAGTACTAGAACAAAACAAAGAGAAAATACTAAAATGGATAAAGTATTTTTTTTTTTTTACAGGCAGAGTGGATAGTGAGAGAGAGAGAGACAGAGAGAAAGGTCTTCCTTTTGCCGTTGGTTCACCCTCCAATGGCCGCCGCGGCCGGCGCGCTGCGGCCGGCGCACCGCGCTGATCCGATGGCAGGAGCCAGGAGCCAGGTGCTTTTCCTGGTCTCCCCATGGGGTGCAGGGCCCAAGCACCTGGGCCATCCTCCACTGCACTCCCTGGCCACAGCAGAGGGCTGGCCTGGAAGAGGGGCAACCGGGACAGAATCCGGCGCCCCGACCGGGACTAGAACCCGGTGTGCCGGCGCCGCTAGGCAGAGGATTAGCCTAGTGAGCCACGGCGCCGGCCTTGGATAAAGTATTACATTGTACATTAACCATCAGGACAAGAGCTGATCAAGTCACTGTTTCTCATAGTGTCCATTTCACTTCAACAGGTTTCCCCTTTGGTGCTCAGTTAGTTGTCGCCAATCAGGGAGAACATATGGTATTTGTCCCTTTGGGACTGGCTTAATTCACTCAGCATGATGTTTTCCAAATTGCTCCATCTTGTTGCAAATGACTGGATTTTGTTGTTTTTGACTGCTGTATAGTATTCTATAGAGTACATGTCCCATAATTTCTTTATCCAGTCTACTGTTGATGGGCATTTGGGTTGGTTCCAAGTCTTAGCTATTGTGAATTGAGCTGCAATAAACATTAATGTGCAGACAGCTTTTTTGTTTGCCAATTTCATTTCCTTTGGGTAAATTCCAAGGAGTGGGATGGCTTGGTTGAATGGTAGGGTTATATTCAGGTTTCTGAGGAATCTCCAGACTGACTTCCAGTTTGCATTCCCACCAACAGTGGGTTAGTGTCCCTTTTTCCCCACATCCTCGCCAGCATCTGTTGTTGGTAGATTTCTGCATGTGAGCCATTCTAACCGGGGTGAGGTGAAACCTCACTGTGGTTTTGATTTGCATTTCCCTGATTGCTAGTGATCCTGAACATTTTTTCATGTGTCTGTTGGCCATTTGGATTTCCTCTTTTGAAAAATGTCTATTGAGGTCCTTGGCCCATCTCTTAAGTGGGTTGTTTGTTTTGATGTTGTGGAGTTTTTTGATTTCTTTGTAGATTCTGGTTATCAACACTTTATCTGTTGCATAGTTTGCAAATATTTTTTCCCATTCTGTCGGTTGCCTCTTCACTTTCCTGACTGTTTCTTTTGAAGTACAGAAACTTCTCAATTAGATGCAATCCCAAATGTTAATTTTGGCTTTGACTGCCTGTGCTTCTGGGGTATTTTCCAAGAAGTCTTTGCCAGTACCTATATCTTGCAGAGTTTCTCCAACACTCTCTAATAATTTGATGGTGTTGGGTCATAGATTTAAGTTGTTTATTTTTAAAAATTTATTTATTTATTTGAAAGTCAGAGTTATACACAGAGAGAAGGAGAATCAGAGAGAGAGAGAGAGGTCTTAGAACCACTGGTTCACTCCCCAGATGGCTGCAACAGCCGGGGCTACAAAGATTCAAAGCCAGGAGCCAGGAGTTTCTTTCTGGTCTCCCACATGGGAGCAGGGGCCCAAGGCCATAGCAGAAAGCTGGATCAGAAGAGGAGCAGCTGGGACATGAACCAGTGCCCATATGGGATGCCAGCACTGCAGGTGGTGGCTTTACTTGCTACACCACAGCGCAGGTCCCATCAGCTGCATGTTAACTAGATCTTCTCTGAACCTGTCCATGCATTATCTTCACCAGCTCTTTCAAATGTGAACCCAGCAGAGAGTTTGATGTGCAGCCATGAAGCAGATACGCTTGTATCTGTCTCCACCACCGTGGCCGAGTTTAGAACTAGGTGCTTTACCCAGGTAATGATAACTCTTTCTTGGCTGCTTCCTCTGTTTTGCTTTGGTGACATACCACTGCTAAGGCAACATTCCTAAATGAAGTACTTAAAAACCCTGACCAGATACCAAAACTGCATCCAGTTCAGGTCCACATTGCAAGGTAGGGTTTCTATCTTTCTCAGATCCCAGTGCTGGCTAAGGGACGTGGTCTTCCCAAAGAACCATAGGAATGTCAAGAGTCCATTCATTTCTCTGGATCCTCTGGGTTGTCTTCTGGAATCAAATGGAACCTTCAGAAGGTCAGTGGACTGTACCATCAGAGGCCCTAGAAGAATCCAGCTGGGTTACACCCTTGTTGCCTTTGCTGTAGGGACACCACTGTGAGTAATTATCATAATATTGTTTCCTACATCATGTAGCACCTCCTGTGTGAGGCCCTTGGAAGAAAGCCTTTAAAACTGTCCCAGGAAAGAATTATGCATTGGCTCTACTTTTTGCTTTGGCAAAATGTAAGTCATACTTGAAACTGCACCATAGCAGCCATGTACAATTTTATGGTCTATGTTTTTTTGTTCTATATTCTTTCCTTGTATTAATCAATGATCTTTATCTAAATTTTCTCTCATTCTCTTTATGAAAATTTCCCCAGTCTTCAGAAACAATTGAAATGAAAATGTCTGGAAGAGTAGAAATTGATGTGTTTTGTAATTGTCACAATAATGATAATAAGCAATATTGAAGAATAGCTATGGGTGAGATGTTACTCTAAGTCCTTTACATGTATTATCTTATTTCTCAATTCCCACGCACACTGGGTGTGGTAGGTACTGTCATTGTCCCCTTTCCACAGATGAGGTCACAGAGGCCTGGGAAGATAAGTGACTTGCTTGTTGTATTAAGTAAGTGGCAAAGCCAGGCTTTGATGGTGAGGCACTTTGGTTCCAGAACACGGGGATTGAACCATAAAGCAGCCAACTTCCTAAGAAAAAAAAGGCAATAGGCATGGCCTCTATAAGCTGCAGGCAGTTTTTCTTTGCCTATCAGGGTTGAGGTGGTGCTGAGGTTGGCGTACTCACTCCCAGAAGCAGCTAGGGAAGCTGATAGTTTTGAGTGATGTGGGAGGCTCTGGAAGGCCCCAGTGGACTCTGGCGTGTCTCAGTGTGTCCTGGAGTGGGGACCTCCACCAGCTGAGTCAAGAAGGTTGTTTTGGTCCTGGTACTTTCTTCATACATTTCTAACTTTCCTCTACGACTTTGAGCACCAGCCAGGCTGATTATCTATAGTTCTCCAGTTCTCCAGTTCATATACCTTCTCTCGCTGCGCTGTGTGTGAATATCCTGTTTCACCCTCAAGCTTTGCCCTGTAAACCAGCCCATTTATTTATGTATTTATTTTAAGGAAACAACTCAGAAATTCCAGGGGGCTCTTCCCTCAGTTAGATGCCCTTCTGTCACAGGCACCAAACTTGTTAATGGTCTGTATTTTTCTTTCTTGCTGTGTTGACACACTAGTAAAATGGCTCACTTTTCACTCTACTTTCTCTTGCAGTTTCTGAGCCCCTCAAGGACAAGCAGTGTGCTTTATTTAGCATTTATGTACTACACTCAGGTCTGGCCCAGTGCAGGGGATTGGCAAGGATGATTGGATGAATGCATGAGACGTCACACTCATTAGATTTTATTTGCACACACAGTGTCTCTCTCTGAATATCTGACAACAGCAAATCTTTTCTGTTCTATACTTTCATCGGCACCAATATTCAAGTTCCCATTGCTATGGTTTGGATTGGGGTTGAATGTGTTCCCCAGGGGTTCCTGTGCTGGCAGCTGAGTCCTCAAGTGGTGATATTGAGAGGTGGCAGATCTTCAAGAAGTGGAGACAAGTGGGAGATCATGAGATCGGTCCCTTCCCATGCTGTGGCTTCCTGTCTCAGCACGTTATACATATTCCTACTGTGACGCCATCTTCCACAATATACCACAGCACTAGGTTATCAGAACATCTGAAATTTTGCCCTAAATAATCCTCTTTTCTTTATAAAGTACTCAGTTTCATGTATTTTGTTATAGCAATAAAAAATGGACTGGGACAACTGTGCATTGCTTTCTTAGTGTGTGTGGTCACAAGAAGGCTTTGGTGTGGAAGGAAATTGGATATAAATAAGCAAGCAATCAAGTAAAAAATGCATGTAATTCAAATTCACATCATTCAAGTTATTTCATATGGATGATCTCATTGGTTATAACATTCTCATTTTGTAGATGAGGAAAGAGAGCACTGGGGCCGGCTCTGTGGCATAGTGGGTGGAGCTGCCATCTGCAGTGCCAGAATCCCAAATGGGGGCTGGTTCGAGTACCGGCTGCTCCACTTCTAATCCAGCTCTCTGCTATGGCCTGGGAAAGCAGCAGAGCATGGCCCAAGTTCTTGAGCCACTGCATCCACATGGGAGACCCGGAGGAAGTTCCTGGTTCCTGGTTTCAGATTGGCGCACCTCCGGCCATTGCGGCCAGTTGGAGAGTGAACCAGAGGATGGAGGACCTCTCTCTCTCTCTCTACCTCTCCTTCTTTTTCTCTCTCTGTGTAACTCTGACTTTCAAATAAATAAATCCTTAAAAACAAAAAAAAAAAGGAAAGAGAGCACAACTGCTCAGTTTGCTCAGCCCATAGGGTGGCTTAGGGAGGGCTGAAATCCAGAACAGAGGCTTTGGATAAGACAGGTCCTGGGCATAAAGCCTACCTTGATCACTTGTGGCCTTCTTTGAAATTCAATTTCCTCATTTCTAAAATGAGAACAGTCAAAGAACCTGGACTAGTTGTGCAGATCAAGAGAGTTATGCTAAGTACAAAGGCTGCCTAAATGCTTGGTGAATAAATCAAGAACCATTTGACACTGCAGAAAGCTTTGAAACACACGCCAGGCTGGAAGAGATTGGGATTCCTCGTGTGTCCCTGTGCCCTGATCAGGTACCCATTCTTCCCCTAGCTTTCTGCTTATTCACTTCTCTCTGGATCTTGTAGTCACTGAGCGCCTTAGCTCTTGCCACGTGTACTTTATTTCATGACTCTTGGCTTTGCTTTGGATTCCACTCTCCCTGTGCTTATTCTCCAAGACGTGTTCTTTTGCTGAGTTGGAAAACTTCTTTCTCCTCTTGCGCAGCTTCTCTGCTTCCACAGCTGTGATACCCCACCTGGCAGGGATCTCTGCTTGGAGAAAAGTCTCACATGGGGGCCTCAGCTAGGGACACAGAGACCTCACTGCTTCAACCCAGCAGAGAACACCTTCCTCTGATTGTAGGCAATGCGCAAGAGGCGACCTGCATTATTTCAAAGCCAACATTTTTCAGGCATTGGACAATTTGATGGCAGAGTTCACTCTCCCCTCCCATCTGGCCTGGTTTATTGTGATCTGTCAAGCAGCCTTGGGGCCAGACAGACTGCCAGATTGGGTAATTTTCTCAGAAAAGAGCTATAAAGATGAGCGTTTTAGATGTGCTTTCAGCATGAATCACAAGTTGCAGGCCCCTGGGCCAAGACGGAACAAATGTCCACCAATGGGGGTGGGGTAGAACAAGGCAGCCATTATGTGTGACATCCGTGGAGCTGTAGCAGTTCAAAGGTGAGTTCTGCACCTGTAAATTTTCTGCACTACTACTTGTTTCAGGCATTTCCTCGACACTTTATATTGAACTCACACTAGTGTTATTGTTTGTCCAATAAAGAATTACAGAAACAGGCTTGAAACAGATAGCCATGGTCCTGACAGTATAGTTGGGCAGCCTGACATATAAAGTGACTATTTTAGTACAGTGCAACCAAGGATGGGGAGGATGGGGTAGTGGAAGCACAGAGGACCACGGGATGCTGCATCAAAGGCCTTGAGCTTGGTACAGACAGAGGTGCAGGTGTTTGGGAAACTTTGTTAGAGGAATGCATCACACAGTCCAGATCTATGGAACACCTAGCAGTTATCTAGTTGAATGAAAGGAGAGAAAGAGTGATTCAGTGGGAGGAAATACGTTCAAAAGCTTAGATTGTTTGAGGAACAAATGCAGCTTCCCAGTGGGGCTGGAATATAGGTAAATATGAGGCAAAGAAGAGTGAGAGACGAGGAATCTCACTCCCTACTTTTCTTCTCCTTTTACTCAAACTCATGTCCAGGCAAGGTTTCTGTGAGCAAAATGTGCTCATGAATAGGTGTGTTAGTGGGAAATTCCTTACACCCCAGACTTGAAAATGCCTAGGCTGGCGCTGCGGCTCACTAGGCTAATCCTCCACCTGCGGCGCCGGCACACCGGGTTCTAGTCCTGGTTGCTCCTCTTCCGGTCCAGCTCTCTGCTGTGGCCTGGGAAGGCAGTGGAGGATGGCCCAAGTGCTTGGGCCCTGCACCCGCGTGGGAGACCAGGAGGGAGCACCTGGCTCCTGGCTTCGGATTGGCACAGCGCACTGGCAGTAGCAGCCACTTGGGGGGTGAAGCAACAGAAAAAGGAAGACCTTTCTGTCTCTCTCTCTTACTGTCTAACTCTGCCTGTAAAGAAAGAAAGAAAGAAAGAAAGAAAGAAAGAAAGAAAGAAAGAAAGAAAGAAAGAAAGAAAGAAAGAAAATGCCTAAAGTTCAGATGGGACATTAAGAGGCACCCATTTCATCTCATATTCTTGGCTCTGGGACTTATTCTTTAAATGTCCTTCTGCCCCAGTGATCCGATCCCATTCACACATTCACTCGTTCAGAAAACAGCTCCTGAGTATTAATGAGCGTCTGAGTGACATTTACAGGAATTCCAAGTTTAACCTGGGGCTGATAAGACCACATCAGAAACGGAAGGACAGCATCAGTTAAGAGAAATAAGTTGGTAATAGCAGAGAAAATGGCTTGGAGGAGGTGAGCCCAGAGGCAATGAAGCTGTTTGGACATTGATTGCAAAAGTCCAGGTAGAGAAATGACCCTGCAGATCAGAGTATTTACTATGGCAATGAACAAGGAGAAACATTCTGGGGAGATTGCTGGACTGGGTGTATAATCACCTCCATCAGACCGACCTGATGCCGCTTCCTTAACCAGGGCGATGGTTTCCATCCCTGGCCAAACAGTACAGTCTTCTGGAGGAGAAAGAGCCCCAGACTACACCTCAGGCTAACTGAGGTCACATCCTCGAGGGAAGGGACTCTGGCTCCCAGCTGCCTCTTCTGTGCAACCCTGGTGCAAATGACCATCCCAGGGAGTCTTCTCCAGGCCTCTGCTCTTGGGATCAGGAGAGAGCTGACATTGATTGTGTGCTATAGACCCTGAGAAAGAGATGTGTATTCCAAGAGTTACTATATAATTTATCATCTAGATTGAGACACTATTAACTGGACTGAACACTGGATTATGAGTGCAAAGTTTGGTTGCCACAAGTGATCCAAGACAAGTAGAAGCCCTATCTTTATACCTTCCATATTTCTAAACCTGATTGCAATCAGGTATTTTCCCATTATTCACAATTATTTTTTTTTTTTTGCCTAAGCCACCAATTGCTTTTTTTTAAAAAGATTTATTTATTTCTTCTAGAGGTAGAGTTATAAACAGAGGAAGAGACAGAGAGGTTGGTCTTCCATCTGCTGTTCGCTCTCCAAATGGCTGGGCGGAGCTGAGCCAAACTGAAGCCAGGAGCTTCTTCTGGGTCTCCCACTTAGTAGGGACCCAATCACGTAGGCCATCTTCCACTGCTTTCCCAGGCCATAAGCAGGGAGCTGGTTTGGGAAAGGAGCAGCTGAGACACAGAGCAACACCCATATGGGATGCTGGTGCTGCAGGCAGAGGCTTTTCCTTCTACGCCACAATGCCCACCCCTAGGTCACCAAACTCTACACTGAGAATTCCGATGAGAATTCTGATGCACAACAGTTGATATGGTTAATCTGTTCTTCACTTGGCTGCACACCACAGTCCCAGGTTTTTCTCTCAGCTCAGCTGTTGCTTTTTCTTTTGTGCTGGTTCCTCACAAACTCCTTGATCTCTTCATATTAGAGTACATCTGGGTTTAGCCCCAGGTCCCCTCTTCTCCACCATCACCTACCTCCTTGATGATGTCACCTAGCCCCATGGGTTTAAATGTTATGCCATGCTGACAAGTCCCAAATTTATGCTTCTAGCTCTGGACCTCTCTATGAACTCCAGGTTCTTCTAATGGCCAATTTGACATCTTACCTAATGAGAAGAGGGTCTTAGATTTCAGTTTTTCACAACTGAATCCCCATGCCTCTCCAAAAAATGTGTTTTTCATAGTCTTACTCATTTTGAGAAATCCTTCATCTAGTTACTCATACCAACAAGCTTATTGCTTTTCTCTATCATCTTTTAGCCTTATACCACGCAGAGGAGAGAGAGAGAGAGAGAGAGAGAGAGAGAGAGATGGGGGAGGGAGGAAGAGAGAGAAAGAAAGTGAGAGAGAGAGAGAGCGCCATCTACTGGTTCCCAGTGTGCCATCAATGGCCACGGCAGGGCTGAGCCAAAGCCAGGAGGCAGGAATGCTATCCAGGTCTCCCACGTAGATGGCAGGAAACCAATTACTTGAGCCATCACGCTGCCTCCCTGGGTTTATATTAGCAGGAAGTTGGAGTCAGGAGCCAGGGCTGGGTCTTGAACCTAGACACTTCATTGATACAGGATATGGGTCTCATAATTGGCATCTTAACCAGTAGGTCAAATGCCTGCCCCCATAGCCGATATTTAATCTGTTACTACTTTTAAAATATACACGGAACTTGCCTACTTTCTATCCCACAACAGCCACCACTCTGTCCTGAGCCTCTGTTATTCTTTGCCTCGATTATTGCACCAATCAGTCTCAGAGCTTCTGTTCCTGTTCCCATTCTGTTGCTTCTCAACACCACAACCAAATTTATTCTTTTAAAATGCACACCAGTTGATCTTGCTTCACTCTTCAAATCCTTGCAGTGGCTTCCCATCTCACCCAGAAAAAGTTCACTCCTGGCAATGACTTTCCAGGCTCTGTATCCCATGCCCTCCTCTGCTACTCACCCCCCGCTCCCAGACACCCACAACAGCTTCAGATTGGATCCTAAAGCACACCACTCTTGATGGTGTCCTTCTCACTATGGGCTACCAGAGCAAAGTCTCATAGACTAGGTGGCTTATAACCAGGGAAATTTCTTTCTCACAGTCTGGAGGCTGTTTGAGATATGAATGGCAGTATGGTCAGGTTCTGGTGGGGGCTCTCTTCCAAGTTACACACTATCAACTTCCTTGTTCCTACATGAAGCAAGAGGGCTCTCTAAGGTCCCTTACACTAGGGCGCTGATCCCATTAACAAGGGTTCCACCCTTGTGACCTAATCACCTCCCAAAGGTCCTGCATCCTAATAGAATCACCTTGTGAGCTAGCATTTGAACATATGGATTTGTAGAGGACACAGACATTCAGTAACCTCATTGTGCTGGGACCCATGATCCTTTTCCCTAAGTTGGACCATTGCCAATGCTGATGCCATTAGGCCTTAGTGCTGTATGCTCCCTTTGCCCAGAACGCCTTACACTCAGGTACTGTCTATTCACTCTCTCATTTTCTTTGAGCCTTTGCTCCGAGTCACCTTCTGTGGGAAGTCTTGCAGGAACAGTTCCTAAAACATCTCACCACCACCACCAGCTTTCCCTGCCTGCCAGCATATAATATATGTGTTATATTTCTCTGCAATATTTTTTCCACTTGGTTTACTTTATTCTAACTTGTTTGTTATTTGTCTCCCCTCAAATATAAACACCATGGGGGAAGATAATTTTTCCCCAATATACCTAGTACTTAGAATATTTTCTGGGGCTGGCGTGTGGCCTGAAGCGCTGGCATCCCATATGGGCGTTGGTTCATGTCCCGGCTACTCCTCTTCCAATCTAGCTCTCTGCTACGGCCTGGGATAGCAGTAGAAGATGGCCCAAGACTGTGGGCCCCTGCACTCACCTGGGAGGCCTGGTAGAAGCTCCTGGCTCCTAGCTTCAGATCGGTGCAGCTCCGGCCATTGCAGCCATCTGGGGAGTGAACCATCGGATAGAAGACCTCTCTCTCTGTCTCTGCTTCTCTCTGTAACTCTGTATTTCAAATAAATAAAATAAATCTTTTTAAAAAAGAATATTTTCTAAGACATGATAAGTGCTCAAACACATTTGATGAATATGTAAATTGAATGATCACAGATTTTATAAGTTACAAATTCAGACAGGTGGCTGCAAACCATAGCACTTGCTGTGGACATGGTACCACGCTGGAGGATTTGACTATGTTTCCTTAGGGAACCCATTGTACTTTAGAGATGTTAAAGGTTGTAATATAACTGACCTTGTAGTATAGTAACTCTGAAATTTCAACACCAGTTGACAGGCTGTTTCTCAGATGAGACATCATGGGCTTAGGGTGAGGAATTAACATCTTCTTGCCCACTTTTCTCTGTCCTTCATCTAGCTAAATCTTTGATATGACTCAGGTGTGACATTTCTTCCAGGAAGCCTTTCTGACCTCCCAGAGATCCATTTTTATGCCCTTTATCTATTCATTTGTTTATTCATTTAGCCTACAATGATTGGTTAAGCCTCTACTCTTTTCTATGTTTATGTCAAGTGTACTGGAAATGCAATGATAAGCAAAATGAAGCATGATAAGGGCTACAAAGGAAAAGATTAAAGGGATACCAAGGAATAAATAACAGGGGAGCTTAATTCAGTTCAGGGTCAGGGAACTCCTCTTTGAGGGAGTCACATTTAGAGTCTCTGAATGGAGATTAGGAGGAGGCATGTAGGTGAAGAGAAGACTATCCAGGCAGAATGTGTGCTCCTGCAAAGACACACTGGTACTGGGAAGAATTTTGCCTGTTTCTCTTTTAGAGTGTGAGCACTGCATCTTTAGCAGCGCTAAAGCATAGCTGGGGTATAGTAAGTACTTAAATACTACCTTAGTGAATGGATCAAAGCAAGAGACAAGTGTAAATGTGACTGTCTATTTAACACGTACCCCAGAATCTGACTCTTTAAACCCCTCTGGTTGCATTCCAGGGTGTCTTTTGAGTAATTGAATTACTGATCTAGGGAAAACACTGCTCACCTCTATTGAGTACAACCTGGGAATGAAAGGAAAGAATTGGACTGTGTATGTGTACATGTGCATGTGCACGTGCGTGTGTGTATGTGTGTCTGTATGTGTGCATGCAAGCATGTGTGTGTAACAGAATTGCAGAGTTAGCTTGTTGACTATAATATGAACTCTCATTCACACTCATTTGTTGCAAAATCATTCTTCCTGAGAGTCAGAGATTCAGAGGGTATCAGAGCTACAATGGGCTCTGGAAATCAGGTCCCTTAACCCTTTGCTATAAACTGAGACCTAAAAAGACTCAGAATTCTATCTGTGGCTGCATAGCTGGTTATGCGAAAACAGTGGGGCAAGGGTATTAGAGGTGACAGAATATTTTCAAAGCCTAAACAATGGTCCTTCAATTCACCAGAGGAGTAGAAACAACTGTGACGTGTATGTGGGGGGGTTCAGGGGGAAGATGTTGACGAGTGAGGAGTTTTGCAAAAAAAAAGTTCTGGATTTGGGCCTAAAAAAAGGAACCAAAAAGGAACTGTTTTTCAGATACAGCCTTCCCAGTTCTTCAGAATCACAGAAAACCAACTTGAGTCTAGTTGATGTAGGAGAGCTGTAAAGATTCTACATAGGAATTTTCATTAGTTTTTGCTTTTTCTCCGGGACCCATGTGACCACCTGGTAATTACTTCCCCAGCAGAGCGACTCCTACAGTCAGTAGTCACCTTTGTTCTTCCATAGACTGTGCCTGTTATGCTGGATCTAAGAACTGTATCCCTGGCCCCAGGATAGCAAGGTTCCTTCTAGAAATTTTACAGTTCTAGATTTGCATTTAAGTCTATGATGAATTTTGAGCAAATTCTTTTAAGTGGTGTGAAGTGTGGGTTGAACTACTGCAACTACTGCTACTTGTTGTGTTTTTCTTCTTCCTCTTCTCCTCATTCTTTTCTTTCTCCTTCACAGATGCATATCCAGCCTTTCCAGTACCATTTGTTGAAAAACAGAAACGAATCTTCTTAACTGAAAAACCTTTGCCCTTTTGATGAAAACACATGTATATATAATATATATATTAGTACATACATCATACAAACAATGTACTATTTCTCACATCTCAGTTGCCACTATCCTCTTACCTAATGTCCAGTGTCTTGAGAAACATTGTTTCATCTCTATATTGTCTTCTATTTTTTGGAGAGGGGCATTGTACAGTATACCTCAAAAGATTATTAAAAAAATAGAATCAAAATAAAATGTGCATTCTCGACTTTTTTTTTTTACATTTACCCTTGTACAGGGCAAGAGATAAATCCAGTCTTTGTTATTCCATCTTGACCAGAAGAAGTTTTCCCCAAGGCTAATGAAGAGATTTAAGAAATAGTCTTGGGACCAGCACTGTAGTATAGCAGGTAAAGCCGCTGTCTGCAGTGCTGGCATCCCCTATGGGGACTGGTTCAATTCCTGGGTACTCCACTTCCGATCCAGCTCTCTGCTATGACCTGTGAAGGCAGTGAAGGATGTCCCAAGTCCTTGGGCCTCTGCACCCAGTGGGAGACTTGGAAGAAGTTCCTGGCTCCTGGCTTCAGACTGGTGCAGCTTGGGCCATTATGGTCATCTGGGGAGTAAACCAGCAGATGGAAGACCTCTCTCTTTCTCTCTCTCTGCCCCTGCCTCTCTGTAACTCTGCCTTTCAAATAAATAAATCTTTAAAAAAGGAAATAATCTTCAGACTCTTTGACAATCCAATAATCAATAACTAAAGAACTTTTTGATCCCATTGTGTTTAATTTTTTATGAGAGTAAACCAAGTATGAAAAGATGATCCTACTAAGAGAAATTTGAGGATCTAAAGGCTTCTTGTTTTCAAGGTCATTAGTGATAGTAGCATAACAGTTTCTTAGCTGCATGCATCCCTTCCTGATTGATGAGCTCAGTTGGGCTTCAGAACTTCATTAGAAAATAATGTGCGTGTGCGCATGTGTGTAGAGTGTTTATTGGTCAGGAAATGGAAAGTCAGCGAAGTGAAATACATTTCCTGAGAACATACAGCTAGGGATGGGAGACAACAGAGTTGCTGCTCAAACTTCAAGCTGCCTGACTCGTTTCATGGGTCTTTGTTCATTTAAAGCTTAAATCGTTTAAGTGTGGATTTAGATTCACAGCAAAATTAGGAGGAAGGTGCAAAGCTGTCTCATAAACTCTCTTCCTCAACACACCTACAGCCACTCATTATCAACATCCCTCACCACAGTGCTAAATTTATTAAAATTAATGAATCTTCATTGACATATCATATTCATCCAAAGTTCATAGTTTGCATTAGGGTTCACTCTTGGTGTTGATGTTCTATGGATTTGGACAAATGGACATATATCCATCATTATGGTATCATACTGAATGTTTTCACTGCTCTATCTTCTGTGCTCTATCCATTTACCCCTCCCAATGCCTGAACTCCTGGCCGCCACCGATATTTCGTTGTCTTTGGTTTTGCCAGCACCACACTGTCTTGACTGCTGTAGTTTTATAGAAAGTGTGGAGGTAAGGTAGTGTTCTTTCTTTCTCCAGCTTTGGTTCTTCTTCTTCAATACTGTGTTGACTTTTCTGGGTCTTTTCCTTTTGTATAGAAACTTTAGAATCAGTTTGTTGACATCCACAAAAGATCTTACCATGATTTTGATTGTATTTGCATTGAGTTTGCAGTTCATGTTGGGTAGAATGATACTTTGACTAGAGTGAGTCTTTCTATCCATGATCATGGAATATCTCTCCATTTATTTAGTTATTTCTTTGCTTTTTTAAAAGAGTTTCATAATTTTTCTCATGTAAAACTTGTACATGTTTTATTATGTTTATACCTAAGCATTTAGGTATTAGGGGTTGCTAATATAAGTGACATTGAATTTTTCAAGTTCAAAGTGTATTTATTCATGGTTGGCATTGTGGCATAGCAGGAGAAGCTACCTACTCCCTGTGATGCCAGCATCCCATATGAGTGCTGGTTCATGTCCCGACAGTTCCACTTCCAATCTAGCTGCCTGCTAATGGCCTGGCAAAGGCAGAGGAGGATGGCCTAGGTACTTGGGTCCTTGCTACCCACATGAGAGACCCCGTTGGAGTTCCAGAATCCTGGCTTCTTCCTTGCTCACCCCTGTTTCAGCCATTTGGGCAGTGAGCCAGTGGATGGAAAATCTTTCTCTTTCTTCCTTCATCTCTCTGTAACTCTTTCAAATAAATGGATAAATCTTTTTTGAAAAAAAAAACCCACAAACTCCATTTATTCATTGCTACCATGTAGAAAAGTTATTAATTTTTGTATATTAGCCTTGTATCCTGTAACCTTAGTACAATTGCATATTAGTTCCAGATCTTTGTCAAATTTTTTCAGATTTTCCATGTAGATTATTTTATAAGATTAATTTACTTTTTTACAGGAAGAGTGGCAGAGAAGAGGGGAGAGACAGAGAAAGAAGTTTTCCATCTGCTTTTTCACTCCCTAGATGGTTGCAACAGGGTTAGGTCAGGCTGAAGCCAGGAGCCTGGAACTCCATCAGGGTATCCCATGTGGTGGCAGAAACTCAATTACTTGAGCCATTCTCTGCTGCCTTACTGCCTTATTACATCAGCAAAGAGCTGAGCAGGATGTAAAGCAGCCAGAACTGGAATCAGCACTCCAATATGAGATGCTGGCATTGCAATGGCAGCTTAACCTAATGTACCACAACACCATCCCCTTATGTAAATCATTATGTTGTCTGTGAATGAAAGCAATTTTATTTCTCTGTCTAAATATGTCTATGTTTTATTTCCATTTTGGGGGGTTTAATTTCATTAGCTACAACTTCCAAGATGGCATTGAAAAACAATTATGGGGACATCCTTGCATTGCTCATCATTTATTGGGAAAGATGCTAGTTTCTCATTAACAAGTATGATGTTAGTTGTAAGCTTTCTTTAGATATTCTTTATCAAATTGAGAATATTCTCTTTTATAGGTAGTTCATTAAGAATTCTTGTCATATGTAGGCTTTTATCAAATGCTTTTTCATTGTCTATTGATTTGATCATGTTGATGTGATGATTACATTAATTGCTTCTTTTTAAAGATCAGTTTATTTATTTGAAAGGCAAAGTTAGAGAGAGAGACAGGAAGAGACAGAGAGAGAGAGGTTTTCCATCCTCTGGTTCATTCCCCTGAAGGCCCTTACAGCCAGGGCTGGGCCAGGCTGAAACCAGGAGCCAGGAGCTTTTTCTGGATCTCTCACGTGGGTGCAGAGTCCAGGCACTTTGGCCATCCTTTGGTGCTTTCCCAGGTGCATAAGTGGGGAGCTGAATTGGAAGTGGAGCAGCGGGGACTCAAATTGGTACCCATAAGGGAAACTGGTGCTGCAGGTGGCAGCTTTACCCCCTACACCATAATGCCTGCCCCCATTAATTGCTTTCTGAATGTTAAATCACTCTTAAAATAGATTGCACCTGCTGGTAGTATATAATTTTTTTAAACATTGTTAGATTACATTTACAATATTTACTAAGGATTTTTGCATCTGTGTTCATGAGAGATGTTTGTCTGTATTTTTCATTTCTTATAATGTCTTTGGTTTAGTATTTCATTTTTTAAAAAAATAAAAATGTATGAGGAAAGCTTAACAAGTTTATGGAAAAGAATTGAAACAATTTAACTTTAATTAAAGTAATTTAAGTGAGAGCACTCCAGTCCTCCAGTTCACTCCCCAGATGCCTGCAATGTTCGGGGCTGGAGCTGAGAACTGGAAATGCAATTTAGACCTCCCTTGTGGGTAGCAGGAACCTGATCCCTTGAGCCATCACTGCTATCGCCAAGGGTCTGCATTGGCAGGAAGCTAGAGTATACAGCCAGAGTTAGGAATCAAATCCAGGTACTCTAATATGGGATGTGGGCATAGTAACTGTTATGCTAAATTCTCACCTCTTTATTAAGTTTTTGAAGTACCTTTATACTTGCTGTGGAGAATTTAAAAAAATATACTAAAGCAGATTGAATTCTATAATGATGCCTTATATACTTATCACCTGATTTCAGCTCATAGATATTTTCATTTCATCTATATCCCATACATTTATTCCCACTCTATATTAATCCATAATTTCACATTTTAATATGTACTCTAAAAGCTAAGGAGTATTTTCAGAATACATAATCATAATGCCAGTTTATACCTAAAATTAGAAATAATTCCCTAATGTCTTCAATTATCCATTTACAAAATTCCAACAGTCTCACAATGTGATTTTTTTGTTTGAATCAAGATCAAAATAAGTCCTACGTATTGTAATATCTCTCTGTTAATATATATGCTTCCTCGGCATCTTTTGCCCCTTGTGATTTGCTTGTTGAATACAACCTTAGGTTGTTTTCCTGTAGCATTTCCCAGTCTATATTTTGCTGATTGCATCTGTGTGGTACAGTATGACATGACATGTTCCTCTGTCTTCTTGTAGTTCCTGAAATTTGGTTGTTGTAACTAAAGAATTGATCAGGCTCAACTTTAACCTTTTCTTTTTGGCAAGACAACTTTCGAAGTGGTGTTTTGTTTCTCTTTTGTAGACATATAATCTCTAGTTCTCTTGGGTTTTGTGATGCTAGCAACCTGCATCCAGTAATTCATGATAGGTTGTAAACAGTTGATATTGTCATTCTGCCACCTGTCTGGGCTGCTTTCCTTTACAGCCTCATACACTCTTTTAGGTTGCAGGGAATAGAAACCTGAAACATTAACTGGGATCATTCTGAGACCAGTTAAATGATGTGAATACAAGTATTGTAAGAGAAATAGATCCATTTTTTATCTCATGACTTGATGTTTCACTGTTGACAAATTATATTTAATTGGCTTAGCTTATCTGCTTGTACATGACTTTTCATGAGAGATGTGTTAGATTGATTAAAAAAAAAGCCCCAACTAAATTGTTCTTCACTGGGACCAGGTTCCTTTCTGCTGTCTCCTTTGTCTTCCTCCCCCCAGGAGAGTCTATTTGTGCCACACTGGATTGTGGACTGACTGCGTAACTTGCTTTGGCCAATAGAACATGAAGAAGCACTGCTGCTTGCAGCTTTGCCCCTGCAGGCCAGTTTATGCTTCCCTTCTCTAGGCCCAGCAGTGCCCTGTGAAGAGGCTCAGTTCGTCTCCTTGAATATGAAGGACCCAGTATAAAAAGAGAGACTCAGGGTCAAAGCTATACCACTGGAGCCCAGGGCCCAGCTGCCCTGCCAGACGAGGGCTACACTATGAAGAGGCCCTGGAAAAATCAGCAGAGCTGCTCAGCTAGCCCACAGGATTGCCCAAAACAAACTGTTGAGGTTTTAAGATTGGGGAAATTTGTTCTGAAGCAAAGCTAATGAATTGGAAGTAAGTTATCCACCTTTTAGGGAAAGCCCAGATAAAGGAGACATTGAAATGAGGCTAGAAGTAGATTAAAATTTAGAAGTAGAATTAAAATTTAGAAGTAGATTAAAATTTAGAATATCTGATTCTGAGTGCAGTGTTCTTTTCATCTAAAAAGTTCTTTAGCTTTCCCAGATTTCACTGCCATCTTAACCTAAACTCCTCATTATCCTAAGGTAACCTCTGAGGATTCCTAAACCTCAAGAAACCCTATGAACTAGGCTGCATTTAATAACTCAGCTATTAGCTGGGGCTCTAGACACTCCCTTAAGGGAAATAGAAACTGAAAATCTTTAGAAAGTTTTCAGCCGAGGCTATATATTTTTAATCCTTACTGTCGCTCGCTCTTTGGAAAAAGAAAGTTGAAAATTGGTGGTGAATATGAAGAAAAGACTTGCAATGTGCATAGGGTTAAAGGCTTAAAAAAATACCCCCAATCGTAACAACCACTTTCTGTGTAAGTCAAGTAAGTGTTGACTGATTCTATCAATTTGTACGTCCAAACAACTTCCAGATGGTTCTAATAATGGGAAAAGTATCTTATATTTGATCAGTGACTTTCAGTTTACAAAGCAGTTCCACATCTGTGTCCTCATTCCAGCCTCACAGTGGTGCCTGCCAGGATGACAGGCTCGGGCCACTTGTTCCATTTTCTAGATGAGAAAATGGAGTCCCAGGAAGAAGTGACTTGCATAAGCCCAATGAATAAGCAAGCGGGAGGGCTAAGGTAAACCAAATCTTCTGATTTCATGCTTAATATTTTTTGTGCCCCATTGCTTTTATTCTTGTCCACAGAGTTCTTAACAATATCCTCTATTCATTTCCCTATTGATAACAATAATGAAAGTAGCAACAATTTTGTAGCAAATGTAGATGATAGGGATACAAAAAAGAGGTGGAACCACAGGTAAGGAGACAAATCCCTACAATAATGATGATAATATTTCCATTCATTTAGTGCTACATGTCTAATCTTGTTTTGAAGGTCTTATATATCTGACTTTATTCTCAAACCAATCCTTTATGGCTTGTGTTGCTATGAGTAGTATGATCATCGTACAGATGAGGAAACTAAAGCATCAAGATATTTCAAGGAATTCCTACTACAAGCACAGCTTGGCAATGGTAGAGCTGAGATGGTACCTTTTAGAGTTAGCTATGGAAGATGGGGAGGAATTTTTCTGGGAGAAAACCTGGGAGGCCTTCATCGAGGACAGTGTGTAAGGACTAGAGGATGAGGCAGCTTGGGTTTCTCAGGATCCATGGACAATGTGATGGGTAGGTGGTAGGTCAGACCATGGTGTGGTCAGCAGAACCACAGCAGTTCAATATGGGGAAGCTTATGTGAAAGTATTACCACACAGAGAGATGCATAAATACACAGCTACCAGGATAATTGCAACCCAAATTCTTGCATAACAATGGGTGGTGCTGGTATTTACCACTCCCCATCACCTCAGCACAGCTGAGCTCAGCCAAGCAGAGCAAAACTGCTGTTTGTCTTTTTCAAGTTCAGCTATGTTCTTGAGGTTGGTTCTGTATGCTTTGGCTGACTCCCATTTGTGCTGTGGGTGCCAGAGTTTCATGCTAGTCCCACCTGATGGGCCACTTCTCAGTATCGCTGCTAATTATCATTATTATTGAGAATTTTAATTAGCATAATTACCACCAACATACACTTTGATTAATAGTCATTAACAGTAATTTCTAAGTTTCATTATTATAGTTGTGATTTAATTATTTAATTGATATAACAATTAATAATAACTTAGATTTATATGGAACTTGATAGCTTGCAAAGTGGTTTCAAATATAAAATCGCATTTGATCCACCTCGAAACTTAAGGTAGTGGGCAGGCTGTAGATTATTAGCCCTGTTTTATAGACAGGTGAGAGAGAGGCTGGAATTCATTCATTCATTTTGCCTCCCAGTCTGCTTCTTCCTCCATTGCACCATCTGCAATTGCTTGGAGTTTCACCCCAAGGTGCAGACTTCCTGCCTCGGTGGCATGTCTCAGTTATTATTCTAGCCACAGGGAGCCAGCATGGTTCCAATCGGGGTTTCAGTTCTGCTCAGCTCCATATAAACTGGGTGGCTTTGAGAAAACCACTCAGCTGCCCTGAGCCAGAGTTGACCCTTGTGTAAAAATGGTGATGGCAGCTGCTTATGAGAAAGGCAGAGGCAATGTGTAGAGTAGCAGCAGTAAATGACAGCCATCATTATGATGTCCAGCAGTACCCGTGGCAGGTAGCTCTTGTGTAACTGCCTCCAATTGAACACCCACAAATGCTGTGGAGAAGAAAACAGATCGTCTTCCTGGCTAAGTACAGTCTGGCTGATGGCCCTGATTTTCTCAAATACCTACCCTCTTTATGTGATGTTTTATATCCAATAGTCAGTCTCTCTCTCTACACCTCTCTCTCTCTCTCAGACATTCCTGTGCTGGGAACAAAAGCTGAGACCACAAGCACCCTTATAATTGACTTGGCTTTGGTGTGTAATTGGGCCTTGTAGGTGGAGAAAAAACCCACCTTGTATTGACATCTCTATGTATGATTTAGACATTTTGAATATTTTATTTAATCCACAAAAAGAAACCACATGGAAAACGTATTGGTCTTCGCATTTCACATACACAGAAACAGGTTGTGAGTAAGTGATTCCCCAGCACTACTAAAAAGCTAAGATGAGCACCTTTGGAGTTTGAACACAGGTTGCTGTGGCTCACAGAGCTTGTGCCCTTAACACATCACCTGATACAAGTTCCTGTTCAACCCTCTCTCTCTAGGTCTGCCAGAAGAGCCTGAATCCCTGGAGTATGTGAGGTCTGGTGAGCGATCTCTTATCTCACTTCTGCAGTCTGCCCTGTGTGGTTCCGTGCCACCCTCCTCTCCCGTGGCCTTTGCTGTGCTGAGCTTGTCCAGATGCCTGCGAAGTGGGCCAAGTGTAGACGCTGGTGTGATGACATCTAATCGGCTGGCAGACACGGCTCTGTCTTGGCTAGTACTTGGCAGAGCCTTCTACGCTTTCATACTGATGTTGTAGGCATTGCTGGCAGCACCTCTACATATCTTTGCAGAAATAGATGAAGCCAGTAGACTTAATAAATAACTCAGTGTTCCTACCAGATGTCCCAGAACTATTCATTTGAGGTTGGTGATCCTGTCTCCTTCACTGAGAAATGTGTCCCCACTAATCATTCAGGTGATTTGCTGTGTACCTGCTAAATGCTAAGAAAGGTGCTGCTTACTTCACATAAGTTATCTCCAAGCTGCACATCATTCTGCAAGGCAGCTGCTAGCACTCAGTTGAACATTTAAAGACATGGAAGCTGGGGGCTGGCACTGAGGTGTAGTGGGGAAAGCTTCCACCTGCAGTGCCGGCATCCCATATAGGTGCCGGTTCAGTCCCGGTTGTTCCACTTCCCATCCAGCTCTCTGCTATGACCTAGGAAAGCAGTAGAAGATGACCCAAGTGCTTGGGCCCCTGCACCTGTGTGGGAGACCTGGAAGAAGCTCCAGGTTCCTGGCTTTGGATTTGCCCAACTCCAACCATTGTGGCCATTTGGGGAGTGAATTAATGGATGGAAGATACCCCCCCCCCACCTCTGTAACTCTACCTTTCAAATAAATAAATAAGGCTTTTAAAAAAATTTAGACCTGGAGGCCAAAAGAAGCAAAGCAATTTCTCAAGATCACACAGCACAATGTATAGCTACATGTAATGTAAAAACCATTAACTTACTTTTCACATCATTTCCTATGAACTTTTTGAAGTACTCTTGTACCTGGCTTTGGAATCAGCGTCCATGATTTTGATCTGCTTCTACCACTAACCAGTGTTTTCCTCATCTCTAAAGTGGAGTTCTACCTGACGTGTGGCCCCTGGTGGGTGTTCAATCTACAGGATTTCTGTCTCCCTCTCCTTTTGTGAATCTTAGTATAATGCAGGTGAACAATACCTCAGAAGAGCTGTTTGAGACTTTGTGAATAAGCTTTATGCAGAATCAGGTATGCAGTGGGGACTGTATAAAAGATAGCTGTCACTGTGTCACTGTCATGATGATATAGACACAGATCCTGGAGATGTGGTGGATGAGAGTAAAAAGGTGATGATGTTTGAAGGTTATGCAGAAGTCAAATTATGGAGCATGCTGGTCATTAATTTAGAATTTATTATATGGCAAATAGGGAGCCACAGAAGATTTGTAAGTAAGGCTGACAGGTTCAGACCTGTGCTTTATTATTTATTTTTTTCATATTTTTTCATCAAACATATTATTTTTAAACCAGTTAATTTAATATTGAATTGCAGAATTGTCTAGTTCTTAAAATAGTTTGCTTGTCTATTGTCATTTTATTTGAAAGAGAGGGAGAAGAGAGATCTTCTATTTATTGGTTCATTTCCCAAATCCTGCAGTAGTAGCACTGGACCAGGCTGAAACCAGGAGCCTGGAACTGGATCCAGATTTCCCACATGGGTGACAGGGAGTCAAGTACTTGAGCCATCACCCACTAGGGGGACATCAGCTGGGAACAGGAGTCAGAAGTGGAGATAGGATCCAAAACCCTTACACTCCAATACGGGATGCAGGCATACAATTCAGTATTTTCCCCTTCAAAGTGATTGTTTCTGAATGTAATTTATGTTTCCTATCAGATGAATAAAATTTATGCCCTCCCTGAAAAAAGATTTACACTCCTTGAAATTGCTTTTCTTTACCCTGAATTTAGTGCTTGCCCATTCACAGCCCCAAATGTTCTGAGGCCAGGTAACTGCCTAGAATCTCTCCAGACCTGTGTTTTAAGAGCCTCCTGCCACTCTTATGGAGGTGAAGGGCTGGTTGAGAAACAGTCCAGCAGCAGAGGTGTGACACCCTGGGCGAAGGCTGTGACACATTGCTGGGAAAGAAGATACAGGCTGCGGCCCTTCTGAGGAGCCCACCCCTTGCCTGGTGCCTGATTGTGTATGTTTAGGATGGTGCCACAGCTCCTAGTTTGGGCAAATTTGTAGCTGATAGGCCATAAACAAAATGTTGGCTGACAGGGGCTTCCCATAAGGGTAGTGTAGCTCTTTTCAAAGGACGGAGCTCACTGCACAGAGCACGCGTCTGTCTAAGGAGTGCCATCTGAGACAGGGGTAATCAGGACCGCACAGCATGAGAACGTTGAGCAGAAACCAATTAGAATTCAATAGCACTGAACCAGCGAAATGAAAAATAAGCAGAAGCCAGGTGGTGTCAGTGCAGAATGAGCAAAGCGAACAATGTTTATGCCTGTTGCAAAAATCCAAGAGGAGCCCAACATTGGGATCCGGGATGAATTAACTCTATTCCTCAGTGAAATGCCGTCCATCTGCTGTTCTACAACACATACATAGCCTGAAATATTTGAATCTGCCTGCCTATTGGCTCTGATTTCAAAGGGCAGATTTTACTTTTAAATACAGACAGCCTCAAATCATGACATCCTGGGATTATGAGAAAAAAATTAGCTCATATTTATTTTGCATGAACTCTTTTTTCTAAGCACTTTCACTTGAAGCCTCAACCTCACGGACATACAAGTGGACTAAGCAGGAATTCATATTATCATTTTGCACATAACAAAACTGGAGCACAGAGAGATCCCGGCCTTCTTCAAGTCCCACAACTTGACAGTGGCAGAGACGGATTCCAGGCTTTGGCTCTGCTTGTTCTGGTCTTTCCTTTTCTGCTGGTCTCCATAACACATGCAAGTGCCTGCAGTTCCACAAGCTGGTCACATTTTCTCTTACCAATGACTGGATCTCTGCACACTCTGCTTCTTGTATGTACACTATCGATCTTTCATCTGTTGAAATCTTATGTGTCCTTCAGGTCCCAGCTTCAATGTTACTTCTTCCAGACTCCATCTCCAGTCTGTGTCCAGAGTACGGTGTTTTACCCTATCACACCCCTGAGTGGCTCTCTATTACTGGTTGCCTGCTTTCCTTCTCCCTCCCCATGCGACTTCTTCCATTTCCCGGAGCTTATCCCCAGCTTTTACCCCAGTTTTCCTTACTTAACACTTCTTCAGTGACTCCCTCCCTGACTTCAGTGACGATACCAGCTTCCCTCTTCCCAACCCATTTTACCCGCTCCATTGTACTGCTTTTCATAGCATTCATTATAGTGTGAATGTCTTTCTCAAACTCTGTTTCTGCTTTTTTGCTCACCCTTTTAGCATCAGCACCTTGCACGCAATTGGCACTTGAACATTATTGCTTGGCTCTCAGGTGGAACCAAGGACTCCGAATGCCCTGCGTCTAGCACAAGGACACAGAAACCTACTTTCCATTGCTCCATGCTGCCTGCCAAATCATGGGCACTTGGTTTTAAATCAAAAGGCTTTTGTGGAACACAGGACCACACAGTGGCAAATATTATGATAGTTCCATGATGATTAGATTGACAACTGTGGAGTGATAAGGAAAGAGTGGAAGTTTGGGAATCAGAGTTCTGGGTAGGAGTCCTGACTTGGCTACCTAGTTTATGTATGACCTTGGGCAAGCAATATGGCCTTTCTGAGAGTCAGTCACTCCTCTGTACAAAGACAAAGAGAGATGGTAGTGAGAATATGACATGCTGTGTGTCCTGCAGAGCAGACAATGAACTGTGCCTGGTATCACCTGGAGAGTGCCTCACCATACATGGCCAGTTTGGCCTTGACATCTGGGTGACCTTCATCCTTTTTTGGCTCTGCTTGCCTTGCATTGTTGTACCTCCTCACAGGCAGCAATTTTTCCTTCAGCTTAATCCATGGATTTTCCATGAAAGATTGTTTACTGAACCAGAACCACTTTGGCTCTAGGCACCAAGGGTCAACATGTCCCTGTGAAAGAAGCTGAGATGGGAATTCTTTCCACTCTAAGTGCCCAGAATTAAGGAGGATCCAAAATGATTAGAGCCCCAAGCGATCCATAGGCTTCAAGGTGAGTTGTAAAAGAGAGAATGGCTCATTATGGGTTTTACTACTCCAGGTTCCAAGGAGGATGCGGAAGCTGCATCCAGGCCACCAACTGTGTGCAGGTTTTTATTATCAAGTAAGTCTCTCCCTGGCTTACTCTAGCCAGGGCCTATTATACCACACCTCTGTGCCTTTGCCTGGGATTTTTTTTCCTGTCCAGAATAGAAAAAAGAAAACAGCTTCCCCACATGACAGACTCTTGTACTTATTTATAGAAGGCAACTAAAGTCAATAAGGAGCATGGGTTTAGGGATGAAACTCACCAGGGTTTGAATCCTGACCTGGCCATCTACTTGCTGTGTGGGAAATTCACTGTAACTTCTCCAAGCCTGTTTCTTCATTGCAAAAAAAAAAAAAAAAAGGCTAGTAATGGTACTAAGAGGATTGCTGTGAAGTTAAATGAGACGCTGCCTGTCAGGTGTTTAGCACATTGTAATACCAAATAAATGATAGCAATCTTTACTCACTGTTGGTTCCTGGCTGATTCAAGCTCTCTTTGCAAACCATAGTCTCAGGTGTTTGCTTCAAAATTCCCAGTGCTTCTAGTCTACCTCTGCTTCTGAGCACTTAACACACTCCAGTGTGGCAGTCCTCATCCAAACCGTCTTCAGCAGCCCTGGGTTCATTTTGATACTAAGCAGCTTGTTGTAGGACCTAGGTCCATCTCCTCTCCCACTTCTCCCAATTCATAAAATGAAGCAATTGGGCTCTCCTGTATGGTCTCTTACAACTTCAAGCCTTCTTAAAACCTGACCTGAATTACGATGGGATGCCAATCCCACCCATCTCCCCACCCCCAGCCTCCGCTTCCCGAATCACAAAAATATCTTTCCTTCTGGAACATTTATTATTTATACACCACTGAGCCTCGATTGGTCATTTTTCAAAAGAGTGGCACAAAGTGAATTCTCCATCAGGGGAAACAAACGACTGATTGAAAGGGATTTCACGCCTGAATGCTCCCATTCTGCTCCGGCCTGGACATCGTGGCTGCTACCCTTCTGTACACTGTGGAGGGAGCTGGGGTTTGTCACTTGCACCAGATCCTGGCCTCTCGCAGAGAACCTCCAGAGGAGGCCTCCGCGGTTACCGTAGAAACGTCTTCCTTCGCGGATTGCAGACCCACAAGGCTCAGGCAGCCACGGCCCAAGAGGGGCCTTGTTTAAACAGGAAAGAGCAGACAGTTTAATGGGTAGCTTTGCAGCTCAGATTCCTACACAGTTTACAGTAGTTGGAGTAATAAAATTCATAATGAATGTTTCTTTATTTTACTGCTAACTTTTAATGTTTGTTTTCTTCTTTTTTTTCTTTTGTTTTGTTTTTCCTGAACGCTATCCAACTGACGGTAGGTAGGAATGATCTTTATTTTTGTTCATTTTTATTTACTAGAAAAGTAACACTGAGAAAAACTGTGCTTTATGTACGTTTATCTCATTTATTCTTCATGATATTTCTGTATGCAATTATTATGTTGGAGAAAGTGAGACTCACAGAGCTTAAGACACCAGCATGGGACACAAGGCTATTTGTAGGAAATGGAACTTTCAAATGAATAACCACGAAAAATCCATTCTGGCATCATTAATAAAGTATGAGTTAAATGTGGAATTTTCCATAGGTAAACATTTGTAATTTGACTCACAGAGAAGTGTACCATCTAGCTTGCAGGTACATTAATAAGTTACTGGCTTGAGGAGACTGTCAAAGAAGCCAATTATTACACTTTCCTTTGAAGAATTTGTCCTTTGTTGCCTTTGGAGACTTGATTCATCCTCATAATTTGTCAAGAAGCATACATTGCAGAGGTGAGTCAAGCTAAGATCTAGAATAGTCACCAAACAACCTTTATACAAGGACACTTCAAAATTTCATGGAAAAGGAATTCAAAGTTTATTTTGATGCAAAACATTTGAAATCTATACATACAAGTGTATCAGGTGCTTTCTCATGCAACCTTATTTAACTAGTAATAATCCTATGAATAGATACTGCCATCCCCATTGTACTCATACCCAGAATGGTGAAAGGAGTTACTCAAAGTCAGTGTCAATTTTCTCTGATTTCCAAGTTCAATGCTTCATTGGCCCTTCACCTTGTGTCTCCCCAAAGGGAATTCTTCTGAGAAAAATGAAGATCTATCAGTCAAGGTAGATGGTATTTCTTTAAATTTTAGGGGCAGGTTATCTATTAAGGACTTGGGCCTGAGCTAGAAAGAATGTTCCTGAAATTCTGAAGATGAATTGGTAGATGACGGTAGTGATGAGTGAGCAACAATATCTAGATGGAGACTGAACTCTTTCCCTCACTCATGGAGCAGTAAAATAGAACCACCTGAAAGCCAATTATTGCCTTGGGAAAGTCCCCAGACAGAGCCAGGTAGCTGTGGGACATCACGAACCGGAAGGACTGCCTGGACCCAGAAGGGCAGGTAAGTTAAGTCAGTAGAGGGTTTTATCAGGTTACGGAGAGTTTGAATGGCAGAGGCTACCTTACAATAAGAAGAGTACCCATCCTCTACTGTGCTCACTAAGCCAAGCACAGGACAGTTTCAGAGAGGTGTGGGTGAGGAGGGAAGAGACATAAAGGAGAGGTCAAGAGACAGTTGCTGGGGAGAGGATGCATAGGGAGGTGTGGAGACACGGTGGTCAGGAAAAATCTGATGTATTTCACAGGCCAGAGTGGATAGTAAATGGTAACTAATACTTGTCAAATGGATGAATTATTGAATGAACGACCAAACCAACAAGGGTGAGATGGTAAGGAGCAGAGCACAGCCACCAGGAGCACCATGCACCTGTGCACAGTTACCAAGAGGGAGGCATGTTGGCCTCCCCCGGCTCCCTGTTCTGTCCCAAGTCTCTGTCCAGAACAATCCTCAGTCCCCCATCAGAATCAAGCAGTAGACACCTGTTTAGCCTTCCAGACTCTACCTCTTCCAGACCTTTAGTTTACCTCTTTATTTTCCTACTTTGTCGTGTCTACCTTCACGAGAGCAGAACCAGATTGTACGCCCTCTTTGATATGTATCTTCATTCGCACTGCTCTTGGAAGAGATCAGAGCTTTTAAGTCCTTGGCACCTAGTGTATTTATTTGCACACAGAAGATGTTCAGTGAGTATAAATGAATGAGTGAGTCTATGAGTGGGTGAATTGGCATGTCCTCTTATTTCCATCTGTGGCTAGGCTGGAAACAGAAAGACCCTTTGGTAGCAAAGAGAATAGCATTGTGAGGCTTAGAGAATTGGGTTTGGGTCTCACATTTGCCACCAGCTTATTGGCTGATTTCATATGAATGTCATTTACTATCTCTGAGTCTTACACTTCATGTGGATGGGAAATTAAATATAAAAATGGTTGGATTAGGAGATGGTCAATGTTCTAGAACTTCACATCTTAACAACAGTCTAGGTGGATTAAAAGCTGTCTCCATGGAGCCAGGTCTTGTGCTGTAGCACGTTACGCTGCCACCTGCTTTGCTGGCATCCACTATGAGTATTGTTTTTTTTTTTTTTGGATTTATTTTTTATTTTTTGACAGGCAGAGTGGACAGTGAGAGAGAGAGAAAGGTCTTCCTTTTGCCATTGGTTCACCCTCCAATGGCCACCGCGGCAGGCGCGCTGCGGCTGGCGCACCGCGCTGATCCGATGGCAGGAGCCAGGTACTTATCCTGGTCTCCCATGGGGTGCAGGGCCCAAGCACTTGGGCCATCCTCCACTGCACTCCCTGGCCACAGCAGAGAGCTGGCCTAGAAGAGGGGCAACTGGGACAGAATCCGGCGCCCCGACCGGGACTAGAACCCGGTGTGCCGGCGCCGCAAGGTGGAGGATTAGCCTGGTGAGCCACAGCGCCGGCCAAGTATTGTTTTCAGCCTTGACTGTTCCATTTCCCATCCAGCTTATCTGCTAATGTGCTTGGGAAAGCAGTAGAGAATGGCCTGAGAGCTTATGCTATGGACACCCACTAGGAGACCCGGATGGAGTTCCAGGTTCCTGGCTTCTGCCTAACCCAGCCCCAGCTATTGCAGCCATTTGGGGAGTGAACTGCATATGGATGATCTCTCTCTCTCTCTCTCTCTCTCTCATTCCCTTTCTTCTCCTTCCCTCCTCCTCCTCCTTCTTCTTCTCTCTCTGTAAGTCTGACTTTTAAATAAAAATAAAGAAACCACAAAAAAAGCCCTATCTCCACATCCAAGTTGTAATTGCCTATCGAGGCCGCATCTCTCTAGTTGTGTTTTGCAGAGCAATGATCTCACAAAATACGAAGTCCTCTACAAAAAGGAATTTATAGTCAGCATTTGGAAATGTTGGAGAAAACATAATGAAGAGTGTGCTTCCACTCAAGGTCTGCTTCATTCATTTTTTACGAAAATGGGCTTTGGAACACTGAAAAATTAACATAACATTGCATATACTTGGTATTGCACTAGTTAATACCCCACAGATTGGGTGTTAGAGGTACAGAACAAGTTTTGGAGAAGTTCTTTGACCATGCGCTCAAAGGGTGCTCCACTGATAAGATTCTAAAGTCCAGGCTTTCACTCAGACTGAGTTAGAATCCCTTCCTTTCTTGTTTGCTTTATGCTTGCTGTTATCATTTTGGTTGTTTATATTGTGGGGTACAGTGTTATAATCTGATACATGTACACAGTGGGAAATGATAAAATCAGGTTAGCTAGCATTGAGGTCTCCTTGAGTATTTGAGAATGACATTGTAAAGGAAGCTATTAGTAATTAAGGAAGTTGGAGTTTCTGGGTTGTGTTAGAGGAGAAAGGGAGATAGAGTTGGGGCTTTAGCTGGTTGGACTGGGTATGTGGCTGAGCCGTTCTCCCCTCTCATCTAGTCTACCTCACTCATCCGTTGTGGGGAGGAGGGGACAAGGGTTCAGCATAATAACCCGAAAACCCCTTCTTTCTTAGGCAGAGGAAGAAGACTATGGAAAATAGTGAGAAGGCAGAAACGGAGGACTAGCAAGTACTGAACACTCACTGTATGTTCACCTCATTGAATTCTCACAACAGGCAGATGTTGCTTTATCTACCATTCTGCAGCTGAGGCAATTGAGGCAGAAACTGAGTAAACATATGTCCAAGGACACACAGATAGTGACTGGCAGGCCTACAATTTGAACTTGGGTGTGTTAGGCACTAGAGCTTGACTCTTTACATTTGGTATGGCTATCTTAGAAGGGCATTTTTTGTTTCAGCATAATTTTATTGACCATGGCCTATCTGTCTTACTGTGTTGTCCATGACCTTCATGTTTCTCATATGTGAAATGAAAATATAATTGGTCTGTTTCATGGGAGGTGTCATGAGGAAAAAACAAACACATTTTCTTCCTTCCTCATGCTTTTCATCCCCATTCAGTTCTTTAAATTGAGTGCACTAAAACAAGTTGACTATGTCATTTATTTTCATGTAACAGCGTCAATCCTAAGCAAAGTAATGTTTAATGTAATTTACAGTTCCCATGATATCCTGTGAATTTGGGGAGAATATGCACACATTGCTGTTTTATTAAAATACATAAGTCAAGTAGATGGTAATCAAATGTAAAAAAATCACCACACTCTGTCTTTGAGTAGGTTATTAGCACAAGTAACAAACCTTGTCTTTTTATTTGTATTATAAATACAATTTATGAGGACAAAAATAGCACAGAGGGACTAATGCTGTAGACATTCATTTTTTAACTGTCCCTGCTGCTAAAGCTTGTGAATGAGAGAAATTCCTGTCTGTAGACTTTAGGATGCTCATAAGCCTTATGATTAGTTCAGGTGAAATAACTCTTGAATTTCCTGAGTAAAACTCAGAAACCCAAATGACTTAACACTTTCTTATTTTGCTTTTCATGGAGCCAATGTAGTGGTAGGACTTCTTCTGACCTTGGAGCTAAGGTGAGTGTTTTTTTTGTTTGTTTGTTTTTTTTTGTTTGTTTTTTTTTTTTTTTTTTTTTACAGGCAGAGTGGACAGTGAGAGAGAGAGAGAGAGACAGAGAGAAAGGTCTTCCTTTTGCTGTTGGTTCACCCTCCAATGGCCACCATGGCCGGTGAACCGCGCTGATCCGATGGAAGGAGCCAGGTGCTTCTCCTGGTCTCCCATGGGGTGCAGGGCCTAAGCACTTGGGCCATCCTCCACTGCACTCCCGGGCCACAGCAGAGAGCTGGCCTAGAAGGGGGGCAACCAGGACAGAATCTGGCGTCCCGACCGGGACTCGAACCTGGTGTGCCGGCGCCGCTAGGCAGAGGATTAGCCTATTGAGCCGCGGCGCAGGCCGAGTGTTGGGTTTTAAAGCACTGCCTTTTCATGGATGGTCAGAAGCTGAATGAAATAGAGGTAGAAACATTCTGTGCTGTCCAGAGGCAGTGTGAATGGTTCCTAGGGTCTAACATTGATTTGGGTAGAAGATAAAGTAGGGTGGACTTCATGGCCTGATTGGAATCTCATTTCAAACGTCTCTTCAAAAATTTGTGCAATTACGTGAGTGCTACCTCCTTTATGAAGTCATCCCAGACTTGCTTGTTTCATGTGTCCCAGTGGCAGGATTTTGTAACCTGATTGTGGATTCTTAAATAACTAATGTTATTCTTAAATAATAATTATTATTCTCTTAAAATCATTCTCTCCACAACCACAACATCTCTTTCTTGTTGACATATCTACCATAGTACATCTTGGGTCTCTTCAGGGGCAAGGGCAAGGGCCATACCAGACCTGTCCCTGTGTTCACAGTGTGTGGCGCCAATATATGCTAATTTTGGAAATAATAAACACCTAGCATTTCCTGGCAACTTCAGGTACCATATCCTCTTTTAAGCGCTAAACATAGATTAATTTGATTGATCTTTACCCCACCGTGAGATACAGATTAATATCATTTCCATTTTATAGGTGAAGGAACCAAGAAAACACACCATTACATGACGCATCTGTGAAGGCCTGGAGAATGGGGTTTGGAATTTGGCCCTAGGCACGTAGGGCTGCAGAGCAACATCCTTGGTTACTGCATAGCTCTGATGCAGGTTGGGTTCCCTGCAGGCAGATGTGAAGACAGAGTGTGGGATGCAATGTGTTTACTGGAGGTCAAGACCCATGAAGAAGCAGGGTTTGGAAGTCAAATATAAGGAAGTCATATTCTATGGACCTGGTAAAGGCTATTAAATTGCATTTAACTCATTAGAGCTGATCTGACCATGATGCAGATTTTTATATGGCTGCTTGTCTAGTCTCCACATATGGTCTATCTTTCGGAAGGGCATGGTCATGGGAAGTTCCTTCCAGCTAGCGCAGGCCCTGATATTGCTGACATTTGGAGACTGGCTGTTCACTCATCACACCCTTCCCATTCCCTTGAAGGGAAGCTGAATGAATAATATCCCTGCAAACCATATCTAATAGATGTTCCCTCAGGGAAAATACAATAGCCATCTGCTAAGTCAACATAATATTTATCTATTATAATAGCCATACTAATGGCTATAATTTATCAAGTAGTATATGACTTAATAAATTATAGTTAATTTATAAAATATAATTTGTTAAGTCACCAATCATTAGAATATACTGATATTAATACTGTAATACAGAATTTCATTTTACTACTAACAAAATAATAATATATATAAGATAATAAAATGAAGATCTACTGAAATTAGACAGCCTGCTCAGGGTTATATAATTAAGAAGTGGGAGAGTTGCTTTTCACAGCAGGCCCTTCTGACACTGGGGTCCACACCAACTCTAGGTGAGTATTTTGTATCCCTCTAAATTGGTTGTGATGAGTTTCTTTAGCACAGAGATGATGCTGTCATCAATTTGTGGCCCTTAGCTACTAGGAATGCCTGAACATAGTGTATAGCAAATATATATTTTTGGAATGAATGATCAGTTGGTTTTCCATTTTTAAAAAAAGGTTTTTTGATAGAAACTGATGAAATAATGTAATTTAGCAACTCTGATTAGAAGCAGCTGAATAATAAAGTATATTAAAGTTATACTGTTTTATTTATTTAACAGATTTTGTCAAAAGAGTTTTGAAAGAGTTATCTTTACTCTTTGTTTATTGCAGCTCAATTCGCAATAGCAAAGGTATGGACTCAAAATAAATGTCCAAAAGCTGAAGCCTGGATAAAGAAATTATGAGATATGTAAACCATGGAATACTACACAGTGGTAAAAAAAATGAAATCCTATCATTTGCAACAAAATGGATGCAAATGGAAAACATTATACTTAGTGAAATAAGCCAGTCCCAAAAAGACAAACACCATATGTTCTCCTTGATCTGTGGTAACTACTAGAGACCTAAAAGGTAATCTATAGAAATGAAATTGACAATTCGAGATGCAATGACTTTGAACAGCCCTTATCTCTACAGTTGAGGAACGGTTTTTTATTTTTCATACTATTTGTTGAGTTGTTTACTCAGTATAGAGTTAATCTTTTGTGTATGAAGTTAATTGAAAATAGACCTTAGTAAAGTAAGAATGGGAATAGTAGAGGGAGGAGGAAGAAGGGTGGGAGGTGGATGGGAGTGCGGGTAGGGTGGGAAGAATCACTATGTTCCTCAATTTGTATTTATGAAACACACGAAGGTTGTATACCTTAAATGAAAATTTCCGGGTTAGAAAAAACAACAGAAAGAACACACACACACACACACACACACACACACACACAGAAGTGACTAACTTGCATATTCATATTGAGTAAATAAATCAGGATGATTGAGAATATACATTCTTTTGTGTAAAGAGCATTTGTCTAGAATTGGGGATATTAATTGCTGATATCTCACTAATAAGAGTCTGTCATTGACAAGCCACTCCATGACTCTCAGCTGCTAACTACTCAGTAGCCCCATTCACCTCTTAGTTAACATGTGCGCTGTGTCTTCCATACTTTACCTCTCATAGCATCTGTACTTTTCTTAACATGTCTGTGAGCCCAGTATGTCTCGATATTTAACATGAATAGGACTAGCCCAGGATCTGGTACAAATGCAGATTCTGATCTCCTGGGTCTGGAGTGGGGCCAAGATTCTGCATGGACCGCACTCAGAATGGTGTGGTCTTGGCTCACCCACCTCATTGCAATCATTAATTTGCTTATCTGTTTTGATTACTAAGCCCAAGTGATTTTATTTTGCTTGATTCCTCTTGCATAACTGACCACAGAATAAGGTACTCGGGAAATTCTCAGTGAATGGATGCCTGAGCATCACCTCATTAGTTCATTCTAACAACATAAATTACTAGAATTGCCACTCACCTGTCCCTTTTTCCTAGGAGGAAAGGAAGACTCAGGAGGTTAAAGAACCAGTTGCTAAATGATGGGATCGGAATTCAACAAGCTTGACTGTCCCTGTTTTATGGTCTGTTCCTCTCTCTATTTGCCTTCCAAAGCAGGTTAGATTTGAAGAATGGAGAGACTTAAAAAAAAAAAAGGTAACAAAATATGGCTATTCCTATTGCTGTGGTTAAGAGATTGTGAAACTTTCCAATTTTAGCCTTAGAGAACACAGACAATATAGAGTTGCAGGAAATCCTCGGTCATGAGAGATTTGGACCACACTCCAAACCTTGACGTTCTAGCCCATTTTCACAGCTGAACAAATACGACATACATAATTGTCAAACCCACCGCAGATTTTATGAATTAATTATTGGGATTTATGGTGTTTTGTGTTCTCTTCTCTGAGTACCTATCCCTTGTTAATTATTTAAGCCACTTCCATGCCTCAGAGGAAGGACAGGAATATGACTCTGCCCTGAGCCTGGAGGAGGGGGGCATCAGGGGAGGGGGTACCAGTGAGTACCAGTGTCCACGGCAGGCTGAAACACAGGAGGTTTTATTACTGAGGATATACTGATGATAGGATGGGACAGGGGATTCTCTTGTGGTTTTTTTGAGTCAGAAGTTGAGCTTACAAAGACCAGTTTTGTTACTTACTAAGAATAATAGCTAAAACTTCTTGAATCCTTACTGTGTAGCTGGTGGTGTGTTATGCAGCTTCAATTCTTGTTATTCAATTCCCTAAGAGAAATGTGAGTTGGGTGATGGTAAAAGAGCAGCCACCACTCACTGGAACCCACTATGTGACATGTACTTTACATGTCTTCCCGACTGGATCCTCATAGCCAACTCATTAGCCTGTATTGTTATTCTTAGTCATGAAAGGAATTGACTAACCCAAATCACTTACTGGATACCTAGAACAATTTGGGTTCAAATCTGGCGTTTTTCTGCCCCCAGAGCTTGAGTTCTTTCCATTTAGTTCCACTGGAAAATCATTCATTCTTCCTCAAGTGTAAGATGGCAGTGATAATGTCTACATCATGGGGCACTACAACAATGTCTGCAATAATATTCCCGGCATCCCAGCATTCAGTAATGGTATGGTAGAAAGATTATTCACTTAAGGCAAGAAAGGCGAGCCTGAATTTCTTCTTAATATTTAATAACTGTAATCACTTAGTTGTTTGAATCTCAATTTGTTATCTGTAAAACAGGGATAATAATATCTATCTTACAGTTTTCGGTGAGGATTAAATGAAAGGGGCCGCACAGAGCTGGGCTCATCGAGGGGCTCCACAGGTGCGGCTTTGTTTCAAGCCGCTTCCCTTGGAGTTGTCTCTTCCCACATTCTTCCTCTTGGGCTACTCTCCGCAAACGATGCCCTCATCTTCTCGAGTGCTTCCCAGTACAGCAGAGACTTCATTTTCGTTGCTTTGTCATCTTCACTTAGCTGACTGCCAGTCGCATTCAGTGGATTGCATCAGGCACGGAACTTTTTCATCCAGGATCATGCTACAGCCCTATTCTGGTCTTAGGTCTGTCCTCTGTGTGAGGCTGGTTCTCTGTGACTTACGATCCTAAGTATCTCTGTTGCTTCTTTCCTAGCACTTACACAGAGCAGAAGTGCTGGTAAATCCTCATGCCAAGTTCTCAGGATCTCACTGGGGTGGGGCTCTCTGTGCTTGTTAAGCTAAAGGGGTAATGAAGGAGAATTCACTTGAAATGCACTGTTCCAAGTATGTGAGTGTCTACCTTCGGCGCTCTTAGCTTCTCAGGAACTGGTTTCAATATTTCTGGAGACTGTTCGTTGCCATCAAACATCTCCCATGGAGCCTGAGTAAACTACTAACTTTCTCAGGAGAGGTCCCTGAAATCAGGTGCACTTAGTCATTCCTGGGCAAGAGAAAGCAGCAAATAGTGAGCACCACTAGAGTGAACAGTGGACTCTAATTCTCTGTCTATTGACAAAGTGGCTTCAGGACTTCCAGCAGACCAAACAGGAAGAATTTTCACCTAGCTGTTATTACTGCACATGCCCAGCAACTTTTTCTTTTTTAGATTTATTTATTTACTTGAAAGGTGGAGTTACAGAGAGGCACAGAGAGAGAGAGGAGAGAGAGAGGTCATCCATCTGCAGGTTCACTCCCCAGATGGCCACAATGGTGGAGCTGCGCCGGTCAAGAGCCAGGAGCTTCCTCTGGGTCTCCCACACCAGTGCAGGGACCATCTTCCACTGCTTTCCCAGGCCATAGCAGGGAGCTGGATTGGCAGTGGAGCAGCCAGGACTTGAGCCAGTGCCCATTTGGAATGCTTATACTGCAGGCAGCAGCTTCACCTGCTATGCCACAGCTGGCCCTGCCCAGCAACTTTTAAAACCTTTTTTGTGGTTGCTGAGCAGGTATTGGCCCAATCAGCAGCCTTTGGTTTCCATTCTCTGGGCCTGAAAACCTAGAGCCCCTCTCCCTATTATGTATCCACTTGACAGGCTGAGCAGTACCAGAAGTCTCATCGACTTACACGTTTCCAGGTGATTTAGTGCAGATGCAAGGATGCTAGATGCAGATACAAGATGTATATACACATAACTAGATCAGATGTCTGGGTGCTGGGTGGTTTAGGTTAGAGCCTAATCTGCAAGGATAAGTACCAAAATTCAACAAATATTTACTGAGAACGCCTATGAACTGGATATTGTAGTAGGAAGGCACTAGGGCTATAAAAATGCTTAAATGTAATCCCTGCCCTGAAGTAGCAATACTCCCTAAGAAATAGAAATATGAGAACATATTGAGGGCTCATTCGGTGCCAAGTCCTCTTATATATGTGTATATATATATATATATATAATCTCATTTATCATCCTATTTGACAGGTGAGAAAACTGAGGTTGAGACACACACACACACACACACACACACACAGAGACTTATTCTATCATTGCTACTATCCAATAGAATTTTCTAGATAATGAAAATACTTCATCCATGCTGTGTCCGAAAGGGTAGTCACTAGGATATTCCAAGTCATTGATCACATTAAATGACTTGTGCAACACAGAAACTAAATATGTAGTGCTATTCAATCTTGAGCAATTTAAATCTACATAGTTGCTACCATATTGGAGAGTAGAGCTCTAGGAGATGACATAGCCTAGTAAGTGAAAAACTGAATTTTATCACGGGAGTGTACAACTGCAAAGCCAGGATTTTTTCACTGTTTGAGTAGGTGAGGCATTCTGGCTCTTTTGTAGTATATTCTCTCCTTTCAGGGAGCCCACAGGGAAAATCCTGCCTTCCGTACAAGGGAGGCAGTCCTGGTGGCACAGGGTGATCTGCAGAACCCAGCCCACACTTGGCACACACACTCTCCTCTCACAGAACTGGGCAGGGAGTGTGGACGCTCATCTTTCCACACCGAGCCCTAAGGACCAGGAAGTTTTAGATGCATGAATTCCTTTTCTTACAGTAGTAATTCTTGCATAACTCCTAGGGCTACTGAGGCAATAAGAAGACCAGCTATGGCCCCAAGAAAGGGTAACTCCTGAAATCCCTCAGTAAGAAAATAGAAAAATGCTCAAAAGGTTTCAGATTTTCTTTCTTTTTTTTTTCCAGTTTTTTAAATGGTTTTATTGGGGCATAATTGTTATTTTAAAAGTAACAATACCATCTAATTAATTTAATATTCACTTTGATGAATTTGTTCATATACAGAAACTATCACCATAAAAGTAATCATATCATTGCCTTCACAGATTTCCTCAGCTCCCTTTGTTTTGTTTAATTGTTTGTGGTAAGATCTACACCCTAAATTTTTATTTTTATTTTTTTTTCTTTTTTATTTTTTTTAACTTTTATTTAATGAATATAAATTTCCAAAGTACGATTTATGGATTACAATGGCTTCCCCCACATACCGTCCCTCCCACCCACTACCCTCTCCTTTCCCACTCCCTCTCCCCTCCATTCACATCAAGATTCATTTTCGATTATCTTAATATACAGAAGATCAGCTTAGTATACATTAAGTAAGGATTTCAACAGTTTTCTCTCACACAGAAACATAAAGTGAAAAATAATAGATGATTTTCTTTAAATGATGATGAAATCAGATCAGACCTATTGTCATGTTTAATCCCAGTGAGAGTCAAGTTGGGAGTTGATAATTTCTTTTTTCTTTTTTTTTTTTTTTTACAGAGGATCAGTTTAGTATACATTAAGTAAAGATTTCAACAGTTTGCACCCCCATAGAAACACAAAGTGAAATATATTGTTTGAGTACTCGTTATAGCATTAAATCTCAATGCACGGCACATTAAGGACAGAGATCCTACATGAGGAGTAAGTGCACAGTGACTCCTGTTGTTGACTTTACCAATTGACACTCCTGTCTATGGCATCAGTAGTCTCCCTATGCTCCAGTCATGAGTTTCCACCACGTTCAAGATTGCAGAAGCCACACATAACAAGATGTTTTTTGCCACCTGGATAGAAGAATCTGGTGCCTCAGTTCTTCTTAGGCCAAAGTTAACTGAAAGTCTTTAGGAATATAAATAAATAATAACATTTATGTCTCTTTGACCTTTATTATTGCAGCCATTGTTGTAACTAATAAGGCGTAGAGTTTACATAGGAAATATTGGAGAAACATTAGAGGCAGGAGCATGAATTAGAGACTCTATGCAGACAGAGCCACTCTGTGTGTGAAGCCATAAATAACTTTATAGTTTTTGAGAAAATGAATTATTCATTAATTTATCCTTTCAAAAATAGTCATAATGTACAAAATTCACATCTCAGTAAATAGCAAAACATTGACAGGTAAGTGACAAGAAGAAAATGAACAGGAGGCTGAGAACGTTGGGGAAAGTATTCCCCCAGTTAGGGTGGTCAGAGGGGATTTTTCTGAAGAGTAAACCTTTAAGCTAATAGTTGAATGACGACAAGCAAGCCATACAAATAGATTGGGAAGAGTACCCTGGGCAGAGGAAACAAAAAGGTTCCAAGGTACACAGGAGCTGGGAATATTCAAGGAATTAACAAAAAAAAGTTAAAAAATTAGAGCAGAAGTCAAGGTTAATTATAAAAAAATTCTAATGCTTATGAAATGTTTAAGAGGGGCTTTTGAGTAGGCAATTGGTTAAACAAATATAGAGATCAAGGAGGGATCTTACTGGACAGATAAACTCATGAGTCATCAGTCAAAGATGGTATTACAACTATGGAGTTGATTGAGATCCTATAGAAACTTCACAGGGCGAAAAGAAGGCAGCAACCCAAGGAACTACAGCATTTAGAGATCAATCAAAGGAGAAAGGAAGGCAACACACAGGAAAAAGCAAAAGGAGCAGCCAAGAAGATGAGAAGAGAACCAAAAGTGTCTGGTGTTGTTGAAGTGCTAGAGAAAAAGATATTTTGAAGAAAAGACAGTGGTCAGAAGGATCAAATTCTTTTTTTTTAACTTTTATTTAGTAAATATAAATTTCCAAAGAACAATTTAAAGATTACAATGGCTTCCCCCCCATAACTTCCCTCCCACCCGCAACCCTCCCATCTCCCACTCCCTCCCCCATTGCATTCACATCAAGATTCATTTTCAATTATCTTTATATACAGAAGATTAATTTAGTATATATTAAGTAAAAATTTCATTAGTTTGCACCCACACAGAACATAAAGTGTAAAATACTGTTTGAGTACTAGTTATAGCATTAATTCACACTGAACAACACATTAAGGACAGAGATCCTCCATAATGAGTAAGTACACAGTGACTCCTGTTGTTGGCTTAACAATTTGACACTCTTGTTTATGGTGTCAGTAATCTCCCTAGGCTCTAGTCATGAAGGATCAAATGCTATTGAGAATAAAATGCAGAAAAGTGTCTGCTGGGTTAGGTAGAGGTGCAGACCAAGTTGCCAAGGCAAATTCTATTGAGGTAACAGAGACAAAAGGCTGGTTAGAGTGAATTGAAGAGTGAAAGGAAAAACAGTAAAGATAGAGTTGTGAATTTCTTTTGTTGTGGCGAAGTTTGTTATAAAGTAAAATTTGAAAGAAGCTGAAGGGAGGTGTGAAATTAAAGGTTTTAATATGGCTAACACTTGACAATCTATTGAGGATTCCATAGAGAGGAAGAGATCGGTGATGCCAAAGAAAGATGATAACCAAAGGCTCAGAATTCATGAAGAGTGTGAAGAAATGAGATTTGTGCACAGTTGAACAGTTGGAGGGACTGTAACTTTAAGGAAAGAGGAGAAGAAACATCTAGAAATAACACTTTTGTAGATTTAAAGTTGGGAAATTGGAAAGCCATCTTAAGTGGGTTCGTTTTTTCAGTGAAATCATACAAGGGTATCAAATTAATGTGAGGGCTGTGGAAGGACACAGAGTGTTTGAGAAGAACAGAGATATGCAATTCATGTCTTGGAGACATGAGATGTAAACTCCTTAAGGAATGAAATGAATTGCATTGTTGATCAATGTGAGCGCCCCAAGGAGATTTGAGATTTCTGGTTATAATATTGAAGTAAAAATAAACCCCTAATTGTATATTTTTTCTCTGGGAGTGGGTATTGAGAAGAGAGTTAATTAGATTCAGGCAGAGTTGGGGATTTTGTCAGAGGGGCAAAGAAATTAAGGTGTCCGTAAGGAATTCTTGAAATTATAGACCAAGAAAAGTTGATGTCAATGTGTTAGAGATCACTGTACACAGGTGAAGAATTTCTGCAGGAAACTGCTAGAGGGAGTGCTAAGGAAAGATTGGAGGTGATGGTTTGAAAATGGGATGCCTGAGCATATGATTTAGGAGGTGATACAGTTACGGGTGATGCCAAGACTCACACTGTGACCATGGGAAGACAAATGGTCAAGGAATTGACAAACAGGGATGTCACATGGACCATTCACATGGTTGACACAGATGTTTGGCTCATTCATGGTTCTCTGCACCATGAGATGGAACAGGGTGGTGGAGTCAGGGATCTGGGTTCTGAATGTTGTCACTTAAAACCTAGGGGCCTGAGCCTTGGCAACTCACGACTAGAGCCTAGGGAGATTACTGATGCCATAAACAAGAGTGTCAAATTGTTAAGCCAACAACAGGAGTCACTGTGTACTTACTCCTCATGTGGGATCTGTCCTTAGTGTGTTGTTCAATGTGAAATAATGCTATAACTAGTACTGAAACAGTATTTTACACTTTGTGTTTCTGTGTGGGTGCAAACTAATGAAATCTTTACGTAATATATACTAAATCGATCTTCTGTATATAAAGATAATTGAAAATGAGTCTTGATGTGAATGGAATGGGAGAGGGAGCGGGAGATGGGAGGAGTGTGAGTGGCAGGGAAATTATGGGAGGGGGGAGCCATTGTAGTCTTTAAATTGTACTTTGGAAATTTATATTTACTAAATGAAAGTTAAATTAAAAAGAAAAAAACAATATGGGCAAACTAAAGTGATCTCTGTCCTTAATGTATTGTACGAGGTGAATTAACAGTAAAACTACTATTCTAACAGTACTATATACTTTGTGTATTTGTGTGGGTGCAGTGTTGAAATCTTTATTTCATGTTTGCTAAGTTGATCTTCTGTATATAAAGATAATTGAAAATGAATCTTGATGAAGAATGGGATGGGAGAGGGAGAGGGGGATGAAATGGTTGAGGTTGGGAGGGAGGTTATGGAGGGAAAAGCCATTATAATCCAAAAATTGTACTTTGGAAATTTATATTTATTAAATAAAAGTTGAAAAAAGTTTTAAAAAAATAACCTAGGGGCCTGGGCAACCTCTTTCTTTCCTCCATCCTCTACTCTCTCCTTCCCTTCCTCCTTTCTGCCCTCTCGTCAGTCCTTTCTGGGATCCTCCTACATGCCAGGCGTTATGCAAGTTGGTGGGTGTGTACTAATGAAAAAAGGCACATAGTATCTGCCTCATAAATCTTACAGTAGAGAAAGTAGAAATCTAATAATGAGACAAATGCACTAGTATGAAATGTGAAAAATGCTATGACATACAGCATTGATGTCAATAGACCACACCACAAAAAACTCCTTCTTCTGAAGGGGATGGAAGAAAGAATCAGGCAAGCAGCCTTCTCTGATGAAAGAGTGCATGGCATGAGGTCTTGAAGGATGACTAGGAGTTCACTTGGAGCATGGGGTGGGAGATGGAGATTATGTTATAGGGAGAAGGACCAGCATATGTAAAATTCCTAGTGTTCAAGGGAGCTTGTGCTTTGGAAAAATTGACACATAAGATTAGTGTGGCTGGGGCTTATATAATAGATGGGAATGAAAAGTTGGGTGGAGGGCAGACTTGCAAAATGATTTAGGTTACATTAAGATTTTGACCGCTTTTTAAAAATATTTTATTTATTTATTTGAAAGTCAGAGTTACAGAGTAGAGAAGGCAGAGGCAGAGAGAGAGAGAGAGAGAGAGAGAGAGAGAAATTTTCCATTCACTGGTTTACTCCCTAAATGACTGCAATGGCCAAGGGCTAGGACAGGATGAAGTCAAGAGCCAAGAGTTTCTTCCAGGTCCCCCCATGGGTGCAGGGGCTCAAGAACTTGGACCATTTCCCACTATTCTCCCAGGCACATTAGGAGCTGGATAAGAAGTGGAGCAGCCCGAACTCAAACCAACTCCAATTGCGGGATGCTGGCACTGCAGGAGGTGGCTTTATCCACTACACCATAGCGCTGGCCCCAAGATTTTGATCTTTAATTCAAGAACACAAGGAAAACTTTGAAAAAGTTTGAATAAAGATGAATACAATAAAATTTGTAGTTTTAGAAGAGATCACTGATACTATGTGAAAAACAAATTGTAAGAGGGCAGGGGTGAACATAGGGAAATTATTTGTAGTCAATGCTTGTAGTTCAGGTGAGTTACTAATTGCAGGGTAAAGGATGGTGGGTACAAACAAGTAAATGGAGTTGAGACATAATTAGAGATATAGATAGGACTCCACCATCATGCGACTGAGGCTCGATAGAAAAGGAAGAATCAAGGATTATGGCAATTTCAGGTTCACAATATCTCTCCAAGCTTTAATTTCTTCATTTAAAATTTGAGATTGGGCATTTAATCCAAGTTAAGAAGCTGATTAAGACACATATGTCCCACGTTCGAATGCCTGGGTTCAATTCTCCTGACTCTAGGTATCTGCTAATACAGGCCTTGGAAAGCAGCAATGATGACTCGATTACCTGGCGTCTCTTTGTTTTCTAGTCCAGGGATGGTAGCAACTTTCTGCTGTTGCTGTTTTCTGGGATGCCTCCTGGTCTCCTTTGTGACTTCCCATTCTTTCATTACCTGGGTGACCAATTCCTTATGTGAAAGTTTCCTATTTTAGAGAGTTTGTAGTTTTTGTTTAATTGTATGTTTTTTAAAGGTTTATTTATTTGATGGGCAGAAAGAGAGAGAGAGAGAGATCATCTATCCTCTAGTTCACTCCTCAAATGGTCATAATGGCCAAGGCGACCAAAACCAGAGCCTGGATCTCCATCAAGGTTTCCATGTGGGTGGCACTGGTTCAAGAGCTTGGGCTGTCATCCACTGCTTTCCTAGGCACATTAGCTGGCAGCTGGATCGGAAGTGGAGCCGCCGAAACTTGAGCCAGTCTCTGATTTGGGATGCTGGCAACGCAAGCAGCAGCTTATTTAACCTGCTGTGCCACAGGGCCAACGCCTGCTTAATAGTTTAGATCCTGGCTGATATACACACACACATTGGCCAAATTTTATGAATTATCCAAATAGCATTCTTTTCAACAATGCACTATTTTGTATAAATAAACTTTGAAATGTTAAAACACTTAATTAGAAAAAAAATCCTGTCAAAATAAACCAACTGAAAATTATAAATAAATTTAGAATGAATATCTATTGTGATTTAGTAATAACAAAATTAATTGTAAGTTTTCCAAACTTTATTTTTTCAGCTGACTGAGTTTCAAAACTGAGATATATGTAGTCACTTTGTGTTCTTTAAATAGTATTTAGCTAGTTTCAATTTGAAGAAAAACATTCTTTAATAGAGAAAGAAACAAGAATCACCAAAAAATAAACAAGTAAGATAATTTGGAAAATCTTGCCACTATGTCATAGTATTACATGGTATCTTGGCAAATTAATGGATAGTTTTATTTTTTTTTTTTTTGCTTCATTTGGTAATGGTTTTATATAAAACAATGATATCATTGGCAGCGATTCTGTTATATTGCTTGAAAATTTATTTGGAGTCTCTCTGTTTTCCTTACAATAGATTATTTTTCTAAGATAATATTATTAATTGATTTATGGGACACTTACTGGTTTATTAAAATTTTTATGGGATGACCACTATGTTTTCTTAAAAAAAATCCAATATACTTAGATGCAGACCAATTCTTTAGTGAGTCTCCTTTGAAGTTATCAATCTACTTAGAAAACAATTTATTCAGGTGGAATCCGTGGGACAAAGTTAAGCATTTTACAGTGACCAACCCAGTGGTGTTTAGTACATTAACAGTGGTGGACAACCTCCACCTTTATTTAGCTCCAAAACTTTTCCATCACTCCAAAGTAATATCATTTATCCACTAAGCATTTTCTCTTCATCTATCCTTTTCCCAGCTACAGGCCAACACCAATGTTCATGCTTTTACTGTGGCGGTATCTTTCTGGATATTTTATATAAATGAGTTATATAATACATAAAATGCCAGCCCTGAGAGAGAAATCCTTTTTTTTAAGATTTATTTATTTGAAAGTCAGAGTTACACAGAGAGAGAAGGAGAGGCAGAGAGAGAGAGAGAGAGAGAGAGGTCTTCCATCCGCTGGTTCACTCCCCAATTGGCTGCAATGGCTGGAGCTGCACCAATCCAAAGCTAAGAGCCAGGAGTTTCTTCCAGGTCTCCCACATGGATGCAGGGGCCCAAGGACTTGGGCCATCTTCTACTGCTTTCCCAGACCATAGCAGAGAGCTGGATTGGAAGTAGAGCAGCCGGGACTTGAACCAGCACTCATATGGGATGCTGGCACTGAAGATGGTGGCTTTACCTGTTATGCCACAGTGCCAGCCCGAGAGAGAAATCTTCTATCCCCTGGTTCACTCCCCAAATTCTTGTAACAGGGCTGGGCCAGGCTGAGGACAGAATTCCACATTTCCATCTGGGTCTAAGTGGTGGCATGGATTCACATACTTGGGCTATCATCTGCTGCCTCCCAGGGTGAGCTAGCAGGAGCTGGATCAGAAGCACAGTAGGCAAGACTGGATCTGGCACTCTGGTATGACATGAAGGAGTTCCAAGCAGGGGTTTAACCTGCTGGGCCACAACACCTGTCCCCATTTGCTCTCCTTTTAAATTAGGCTGTTTGTCTTTTTTATCGAATCGTGGGAGTTCTTTAGATAATCTATATCTTAGTTCTTTATCATATATATCATTTGCAAAAGATTTTTTTCCCAATCTCTAGGATGCCTTTTCACTTTCCTTTTTTTCCCTCCTGAAGATTTATTTATTTATTTGAAGGGCAGAGTTACAGAGAGGGTGGGGAAAGGAGAGGGAGAGAAAGATAGATCATCCATCTCCTGGTTCACTCCCCAAATGGCCACAATGGACTAAGCTGGGGTGATCTGAAGAGCTTCTTCCGGGTCTCCCACATGGGTGAAGGGGCCCAAGCACTTGAGCATCTTCCACAGCTTTTCCCAGGCTATTAGCAGGGAGCTGGATCAGAAGCGGAGCATCCAGGACTTGAACTGGAGCTCACATGGGATGGCAGAGCTGCAGGTGGTGGATTTACCCGCTGTGCCACAGCACAGATCCAACATTTTCACTTTCTTTTCAATGTCCTTTGATAGACAAAAGTTTTAAATTTGATGACATCTGGTCTATTTTTATTTTGTTTCTCATGCTTTTGGTGTCATATCTAAGAATTTACTACTGAATTCAAGGTCATAAATATCAATCTACTTGTAATGTTTATAAATTTTGAGTATGTATATATACCTATATATATGCATACACCTACCTAAGTATATGACACATATTTGTTTTCAAAGCATTTTTTGTAAATATTTATTTGTTTATTTGTAAGGCAGACTTACAGAGAGAGAGGGAGAAACAGAGAGATCTTCCTTCAGCTGGTTCACTCCCTACATGGCTGGAACAGCTGGAGCTGGACCAGGCACAGGCCAGAGCCAGGAGCTTCAGCTGGGTCTCCCACATGGGTGGCAGAGATGTAAGCACTTGGGCCATCTTCCACTGCTTTCCCAGGCACATTAGCAGGGAGCTGAATTGGAAATGAGAATTGGGACATGTTCTGGCACCCATGTGAAATGCTAGCATCCTAGGCAGTGGCTTAGCCCCATTACTCCACAATGGCAGCCCCTGATTTATTGGTTTGTTTGGTCATTTTAACAGTATTGTGAAGTAGACAAGGTGATAATCACTATGCTCATTTAAAAGACGAAAAAGTTTAAACTTTAAGGGGAAGCTTGTCTGCTAATTTCTCATGGATGGCAAATGGCAAATTCAAAATACAAATTCTAGCTGTCAGACCTCAATTATGTGTCTGTCCTATTCCACTTTCTTGTCCCATGAGAAAATATGATGAATGATATGAAAGAGGGAGGAGAGAGAAAGAAAGGCAATATTTTTAAGAAAGATTTCTTTACTTATTTGAAAAGCAGAGTTACAGAGAGGCAGAGGCAGAGAGAGAGAGAGAGAGAGAGAGAGAGAGAGAGAAAGGTCTTCCATCCACTGGTTCACTCCCCAGATGGCTGCAATGGCCGGAATGGAGATGATCCGAATCCGAGAGCCAGGAGCTTCTTCCAGGTCTTCCACACAGGTGCAGGGTCCCAAGGACTTGGGCCATCCTCCACTGCTTTCCCAGGCCATAGCAGAGAGCTGGATTGGAAGTGGAGAAGCCAGGACTTGAACTGGTGCCCATGTGGGATGCCGGCACTGTAGAGCCAGCCCCAGCATTTGTTTTGTCTCTGCTATGCACACGCTTTATCACAGTCTTTGCATGCCTCATCACACAGTTCTCACACCATCCTAGAGGTAGATGGAGATACTCTGATTTTCAGATGGGGAAATCGAAGCTCAGAGATTGTTCAGTTTACTATGTGTCATTCAGAGGGCCAGGGACACAGCCCTTCTGCCTGTCTCCTTGTGATCATCTCGCACTTAGAAAGGAGCCCGGGATGGTAGAGGACTGTTTCAAAGACAGATAATTCCACAATAAATCTGAAATTGGGATGTGACGTCAGTTTTTCCTCTCTGCCCTGCATCTCTTCTAATGAAATCCGAGCATCTGTTTCTCAGTGTCACACCTCATCTGCCTAAATAATAAGCACTGATTTTTTTTTTAAATCGCTCTTTCCACAGTTCCCTTCCCCAGACAGCATGAAGCTCTCCCTGACAGGGGTGAGGAGCTGTTTCTCACAGCTTTGGGCTCCAGGCCCAGCCAGCCAGGTGCTGTGGTGCAGCTCTCCCAGCTACCATGGGTCTTCATCATTTGTTCAACAAGTCACGCCCCTCCCACCGTGCCCTTGGCATCCGGACAGGAAATTAAGGGCTCAGGGAAACTCGCCTTTGACCTTTAATTCACTTTTTAATAAAAGCATTCAGTCACTTTATGTGCTTTATGCCAGGTGCAAGGAGAGACAGCAGAGTGGCCCTTTAAAGGAAAACCCATCCATTCTTATGCCCTGATATACTTTCAGTGCATCAACCCTCAAAGTCAATGCAAGCCCTGAGGATGTTCATGTCAGAACCCACCCAGTGCGCAACATGTAGTAGGTGCTCAATGAATGGTAATTGGTCTTAAAAAGTGAACACTTATGCCCCTCTCTTACACAGTACAATAATGCAGAATCATCCCAATTTTATATATTTTTAAAGGATTTTTATTTATTTAATTGAGAGGTAGAGTTACAGACAGTGAGAGGGAGAGATGGAAAGAAAAGTCTTCACTCCCCTAATTGCCACAATGGCCAAAGCTGCACTGATCCGAAGCCAGGAGCCAGGAGCTTCCTCCAGATCCCCCACAGGGGTCAGGGCCCAAGCACTTGAGCCATCCTCCACTGTCTTCCCAGGCCATAGAGAGAGCTGGATCAGAAGCGGAGCAGCCAGGACTAGAACCGGTGCCCATATGGGATGCTGGCACCGCAGGCAGAGGATTAACCTACTGGGCCACAGCGCTGGCACCCAATTTTATATTCTTCTTCTATAAGCTTTTCTTATTTATTTACTTATTCATTTTCTTATTTTCAATTTATTTGAAAGGAAGAAGGACAGAAAAATAGAGAAAGACAGACACAGAGAGATCTCCTGCCTGTTGGATCACTCACCAAATGATTGCAACAACTGGAGCGGGGCCAGGGTGAAGCTATGAGTCCAGAACTCCATCCAGGTCTCCCAAGTGGGTGGCAGCGGCACAGGTCCTTGAGCCGTCATATGCTGCCTCCCAGGGTGTGTATTCACATGAAGTTGAACCAGAAGCAGAGCCAGAACTTCAGTGAGGCACTCTGATAGAGATGAAGGCATCCTGAGTAGCTACTTACGCACTGTGCCAGATGTCCACCTGCCCTCCTTCCTCCCCTCCCTTTAAACTTCTGTTAAACTGCTAGTTCACTTGATATGACAGTTTTAACATTCATGACTATTTTCGTTATTGAAGAAAGAAACTCAGAGACTAGTGGCTTAAGAAAATAAAGGAGGGAGGAGAGTCACTCCCTTAATGGCCATGGCTGAATCTCGCTGTTTTCCGGAACCTGGACTCTCTTTGTCTTGCTGACTTTTACCTGACCTGCTTCAATTTCAAGCAAGTTCTGTGGCCACAAGGTGACCACTGACATCTTCAGGCATATGTCTTACCAGTGTAGCAATCTCAGCATAAAGACAGATCTGCCATTCCAGCAGTCCAAATTCTAGAACGGTCTAGACAAATCATGGTGGCTAAGGTGGATTTGTATTCTCATTGGTTGGATGTGAGTCACATGTCCACTTCTTGAACCAAGAGGAAGGATCAGTTGATTGAGACTGGACAAGGGGTTCTTAAAAGAAAATTCGGGGCTGGCGCCGCGGCTCACTAGGCTAATCCTCTGCCTTGTGGCGCCGGCACACCGGGTTCTAGTCCCGGTCGGGGCGCCGGATTCTGTCCCGGTTGCCCCTCTTCCAGGTCAGCTCTCTGCTGTGGCCAGGGAGTGCAGTGGAGGATGGCCCAAGTGCTTGGGCCCTGCACCCCATGGGAGACCAGGATAAGCACCTGGCTCCTGCCATCGGATCAGCACGATGCGCCGGCCACAGCGTGCCGGCCACGGTGGCCATTGGAGGGTGAACCAATGGCAAAAAGGAAGACCTTTCTCTCTGTCTCTCTCTCTCACTGTCCACTCTGCCTGTCAAAAAAAATAATAATAAAAAAGAAAGAAAATTTGGCTGACACATCCAGATGAAGGAAAAGAGAAGAAATAGGCAGAACAATCCATACCCATTACGTATTACATGTACATTACATGTACAGCACAAGTAAGCAATAATTTACGAATCATATATTTCATGCACAAAATTACAATTTTAATTCCTTGGTGTAGGTCAAAGCAACGTCATTCTTATGTGCTCTATAATTGGGGTAGAAAATGAATTTGGAAATATAGAATACATTCATCAAGATTTGTTTGTGGAGCCTTAGCCTACACGACAACAAGAAGTCGTTGCCCATATGTATATTTTTACTCATCCAGTGCTGTATTTTCAGCAGCCACTGCTGTTTCTTGATGGCTTACCATGTACCAGACATTGTACTTTCCACTGAGAGTGGAATGCTGCGTAAGAACATTCCTGTCTTCAGGGAGGTGATAGCACTGAAGGACTTACAAGGTGCATCTACTTAATTCATCACTGTGACTCACCAGAGTCACCGAACTGAAGTAACAGAGTTTCGTCTTCAAAGGTTGCATGTGAATATATGCAATTTCTATAAGAAATTGGTGGTGTATTGAATAAGGTGAGTGATGATTATTTGCTTGCATTTGTGTTAGATACTTGTGATGATGACTCACTCATCCTAAAATAACCTTAAAATCGTTCTGTGGATCTCCCTTCCATTTGGAGTGAGACAATTGGCTCACTGTCCCACAGAGAGAGGATGGGGGACCCAGGGGCTCACCCAAGTCTGCATTTAAGCCTTTCCTGGCCGTCATGGATGTATTGGATGATCAGGGAGTTCTCTTATGTTATGTGCATTACACACACAGTTTGTTTACAGAAGCCACTGGGAGGAAAATAGTTCTTGAAAAGCATGGACGACAACAACGTCATTTACTCCGGTTCCTGTGGCCTCTACAGATTTCATTTACATTCCCCAGGCCCTCCACCCACATTTCTTCTTCCTGAGGGCATTGTAAATACACCAAGGGGAAGTCTGCCTGCGCACGGGACTTGCTTGCTGGCTTTATGGTGCCATGAGGGGGCTGGTGGAAGGATGCTGGCTTCAGAGCCTCTGAGCAAACTGTAGGTAAGGAATTTATGGTCTACAAGGAAAATCCATGGGGAGAAGGGAGCAGGGGTGCCTGGTGGGAAAAGCACTGGACGAGAAGGTTTACAAATGCTGCCTCCACACTTGGGAACTGGAGTCACCTAACGTCTCAGATTGGATTTCTGTTACTAAAAGTGAGAAGCCACTTCCCTACATGTCAGGCTCCCCAGATATTTAGTAAGGATCAAATGCACCAAAACCTATGAAAGCTACTTAGGGCATTATAGAGAGCTGTTCTCACTCCACCTCCTTTCTCCCAATTTTTCGTTGCTTCTCCTCTCTTTCATGCATATGTGAGATTTCCAGTGTCCCAGAGGTGGTGTAGGTCATGTCTAGTGTAGTCTTTTATGTAATTTTTAATATTTATTTGAAAGGCAGAGTTACAGAGGGGAAGAGGCAGAGAGAGAGAGAGAGAGAGAGAGAGAGTCTTCATCTGCTGGTTAACTTCCCAAGTGACCGCAATGGCTAGAGCTGAGCTGATCTGAAGCCAGGAGCCGGGAGTTTCTTCCAGCTCTCCCACATCAGTGCAGGTACCCAAGGACTTGGGCCATTTTCTACTGCTTTCCCAGGCCATAGCAGAGAGCTGGATCGGAAGTGGAGCAGCTGTGACACTGGGACTTGAACAGGCACCCAAATGGGATGCCAGCACTGCAGATGGTGTCCTTACCTGCTACGCCACAACACTGGTCACATCATGTGTTTTCCATTCTTCTTTTTTCCCTCTTATCTATAAGTTATTTTCTCCAAAGTTGTTCATTATCCAGGTTCTGTACTAGGTGCTAGAGATGAGGAAGTCACTGTGATTTGGGGGACAGTATGGATTTTGGATTTAGAAAGATGAAAATCTTGACTGTGCCAGCTTTGGGACAGTAAGCCAACCTCTCAAAGCATTCAGTTTCCTCATCTGTAAAACAGGAATAATTTCCATGATTTTTTAAACAAGATTCATTTAAATATTTGAAAGTCAGATTTATGCAGAGAGAAGGAGAGACCCAGAGAGGGAAAGGTCTTCCATCTACAGGTTAACTCTTCAAATGGCTGTAATGGTTGGGGCTGGGCCAAGCCAAAGCTGGGAGCCCAGAGCTTCTTTCTGGTCTCACACATGATGCAGGGACCCAAGCACTTGGGCCATCCTCTGCTGCTTTCCCAGGCTCATTACCAGGGAGCTGGGCCCAAAGTGGAGCAGCCAGGACAAGAGCTGGCACCTCAGGTGGTGGCCTTACCTGCCATACCACAACAATGACCCCAATTGAAGTAGGCAGGCATACAGGTTAAAATTAGGTTTCTGAGCTGGAAGAGTGCACCTTTGCCATGCCCCTGTGTAACCTCATGCCCTACCTGATACCTTCGCCACGCCCCAGTATAACCTCAAGCCCCTACCTAGCCACACCTGAGTGCCCACCGGCCAATCAGTTTAATTAGCCACTCCCCTTTGGAAGTGGGTTAAAAGCCTGGGACACGGTGTGTCTCACACTCTCGCTGTTCTTTTCCATAACCTCTAGCCAGAAGGGGGCTGGCCGTAGCCCTGCACCTCCAGGGCGTGTGGCCTTCAGGCCACCTGCGCTGTGCTTCCTGGCCTAGATGCTCCTCCACGTGGCTGATTGCTGGTACTTAGTATGAACCCAGATTTACCCCTCTATTAGATAAAGCTCTCCCTCTCCTATGCATTTTTCTCACTAAATAAAAGCTTAAAATGTACCATGCTGCCTAGTTTACTTATGCCGGTATTTAGAATTCTTCTCTAAATTTTAGGCAAGAACCCTCTCGGGCTTATTAATATTGGGGATTTATTAATAAGCATATGGTGATATCGTCTGGCACCTCAAATTCCGGTAACATATGTGGCATCCCAGATGGCATTTCTAGGGAACTTTTTCGTATATATTTTAGGGGCTCATTTCCAATATCACAATAACTTGGTTGAGTGCTAGAGAGAACACATGGCTCAATAAATCAGCCATTATATTCTTCAAGACATTTTCCTGGCTAACTAAGAGCTCACAGTTTAAAAGAGGAGATAAGACATTTTTCAAGATTCTTCTAAATGAGGGAAGCAATGAAGCGGTGGGGAGGGACCATCCTCTCAGTGATTTAGCAATGCATGACTTAACAAAAGCCATGGCGGAGACAAGACAGAATAGAACACAGTCTTGAATCCAAACTACCCCGGAAATTTCCAAGAAGGTAGAAATCTTTAGGCTTATTGAACTATTGTTTGGATCTTGATTTTTAAGAGTATTTCCTGAGGTGTGTGTGTGTGTGTGTGTGTGTGTTTGTGTTTGTGTGTTTCTTAAAGAAAGCAATTAAGTGAATTGCAGGGATTTGGATGGTTCAGAGGAGGAGAGTTCTGGCACCAAGAAGCTGTTTGATTTTATAACAAATGGTTAGTGTAAAAAATTACTTATTTGTTCCCCTGTTGAGGGCTATTTGGTGGGCTTGTCCAGGTCTGCAGAAGTGCAGGCTCTCAGCCTCTCCACACTAGGCAGGTGTGTGCTGCTCCAGGTGTTGAACATTACCTTCATAATACAACAGCCCTACTATAATAGACTGATGGCAACAGTGCTTGCCTCTGACCCTGTATTAAACAATAGGCTATATATAAGATATATAAGAGTACCTCAAAATGTTCATGGAGAATCGAATGAAAGGATAAGTTTATTTTGTTGAAAAATTCTTTGACATCCATGCATATGAAAGGTCTTCAGAAAGTTTGTGGAAAATGCATATTATGAAAAAAAACTATGATTTCAATGGGTTCTATGGATTTATGTGATTTTCCTTCATATTAAGCTGCCTTGTGCAATGTGTGGCGATTTAAAGGCTCTACATTTTTATTTTATCATACAAAAATGTACATTGTAGCAGACTATGTAGCATTTTATCTTTTAGTTTTTTATTTGAGTATTTTACAATGACTCTGGAATTTCTTTAGTAATCAGGAAAAGCAGTAAAGATGAAAAGCAAGTCTGAGTCACAGCGAGCGAAGCCTGCCGAGGGGCACTCTGCTCTGCAGTGCGGCAGCTGCGAATGCTATTATCAGTCTCCCGAAGCTGATGGGAATCCTCAGCCCACCCTTCTGAGAAATGCGTGACTATAAACGTTTGTTGAATGAATAAATAAACAAGATCAAACACTGCTTGATCCTGGGGAGAGTGAGGTGAGCTCATTCCTGCAACCCAAACTCCCGGTTACACAATGACCTAGGCTCTCTGGAGAACTTGGGCTTGGTGGCTGATAGATCTGCAGTCTCGTCCCAGCTCAGCCACTCTGTGTGCTTTGGGAAGGTCATCTCCTGAGCCTGCTTCTTAATCTCTCTGACATATAGCCTCTTGTGAGGCTCAGGCAAGGTAGGAGATATAAAAGTACTTAATAAACAGAAGGCAAGTCAAAGAAGGATGCAAGTTTATATCCTATCAACTGAGGAGCTCAACAGCTTGAACCTCTGTCGTATATTTCAACTCTGTTCATTTGTTCCACTTTCCACCATCTTAATTCACCATCTCCTTACTTCCCTTTTGTCTTTTGGCCTGTGAGTTGGCCTTCCCGATTCTTGTGTGGTTTTCTCTTTATGTCTGAACAAAATCATCTTCCTTAAGCACACCTCCTGTCATGTTCTTCCAGCAATGAATCTATGCATCTCCCCATGTCACCTACTATGTGACAGGGTTGGGCACACAAGAAGAAGCACAGCATTAGACAAGGTGCAGAGCCATCTGTATAACTAAAGCCCTGAAGAGAGGGAGCTGTGAGCTTTGTCTTGTGGCCCTGTTTCTGAGCTGCCATTCCCTGGCCCGGAGGGAGGAGCGTTGACCTAGCCTGTGGAAAGGAGAGGCTGTAAGTCCTCCCTTCTTGCCTCTGCTGCTGTTCCTGACGCCTAACCACAGTTTACACACTGCAAATGAATAACATAATTCCACAAACTGTTGATCTCTCTTTTTGGATATGTTTTTGAATTTCTTTTCTGGCTACCTCTGGCAAGTTTCCTTCTGATTGACAGGCTGGCACTCTCTGGGCTGCCCTGACTTCCTTATGAGAGGGAAGTGTTTGTTCTTTCACTCTAATCCTTTATTATGTATCTAATACAAGCTAGGAACTAGATTAGCTGAGTATGGCCCTTGACTTCATAGAATGTATAACTCAGCAAAGAAAATAGCAATGGAAAAAATTATTATGAGTAGCTGCTACTAAATAAGAATAACAAGCTTATGTGTGTGTGCATATGTGCTTATGGGTTATGGTTCGTGCATATGGTATGTGTATAATGTGTGTGGGTAGTAAGGTGTTTGTGTGTGTGTAATATAGTATTTGTGTGATATTAATGTATGGTGTATGTGTGTATAGTATGGCATGTATTACTGTAGGAACATATGGATAACAGTGGAACCCCTACCTTAGCCAGGGGTGTCAAGGAAGGCCACTTTGAGAAAGTGGCATTATTTGAGGCTTAAAAATGGGTAGGGATCAAAGAGCAGTAGAGATTGGCTCTTGTGCAAAGATCCAGAGTTGAGACTATTTCTAAAAGGGAAACCCGCTTGTTCCTTTGAGACACTCAGAGGAGAAGCCCTCAAGTAGCCTCCCCTAGCAAGTTATTGTCATCAAGTTGCAGATACATCTGGGCTGGCTGGAGACAGCATGATGCAGTGAGATGACCACTGAAAAATCATGTCTCTAACACTGCCATTGTGGGCTATGAGATGTTTGATAAAATCACTTATCCTATAAGACCCGAAATTTCCACATCTGAGAAACACATATGATAACCTTTCAAAATTACTGTGAATGACTAATAAAAAAGTAGACATGAAAGCACTTTGGAAACTGCCAATCCTATGAATCAAAGAGAAGTTGGTAACAGGGTCTCTGATCCAGCACTGAGATGGAATAAGGAATAGAAAATGCAGATGCCACCAAGGGCCTGTCCTTTCAAAGTTACATATTATCTTGGAACTTCAGGAGTTCCAGGTATTTTACAAATACACATGACTTGCAGTTGCTATTTAAAGAGGTAAAGGCCACTTTTAGTACTCTCTATATGGTTAAGTTTTTCCAAAGGGGATAGCTTTTTCCTAAATTATATCACTGGGATTCTAGTTTCCTGGCTTAATGGAAATGGATGCTTCCATAAACATCCGGGACTGAGATGACTGTGTCCTACTCTAATACTATATCACATCACGGATGGACTGTTTGTGTCTCTCCTTTTTCAGCAAAAGCTGGCAACTTGCTGCAGACTCTGTGACCAACAACAGGTTCATGGAGAACAGCTGGTTTGGTCTCTGTAGAAATTGCTTCCCTTTTTAAGAAAGCTGTCAGTGAGACTAGCCTGCAACCAAGAGCACTGAGTATCCCTGGTCTCTAGAATGATGGTAGACTTCTGGGGAAGTATCAAACATTAACACCACAAACATCAGCTATACTTGCAATATGGTGAAATGGCAAATAGATAGACTGACAGCCCCAGTCCCTGGATGCCCACCAGTTACTGTTTTGGGACTTTTTTTTATTTTTGACAGGCAGAGTGGACAGTGAGAGAGAGAGAGACAGAGAGAAAGGTCTTCCTTTTGTCATTGGTTCACCCTCCAATGGCCGCCGCGGCCGGCGCGCTGCAGCCGGTGCATTGCGCTGATCCGAAGCCAGGAGCCAGGTGCTTCTCCTGGTCTCCCGTGGGGTGCAGGGCCCAAGGACTTGGGCCATCCTCCACTGCACTCCCTGGCCACAGCAGAGAGCTGGCCTGGAAGAGGGGCAACCGGGACAGAATCCGGCGCCCCAACTGGGACTAGAACCCGGTGTGCTGGCGCTGGCAAGGCGGAGGATTAGCCTATTGAGCCACTGCGCCGGCCTGTTTTGGGACCTTTTATGAATGACATGCTGCAAGACTGACATAGTGTCCCTTTGCATTCAAATATTCATTATTCCAAACTCCTCTAGTGGCTAGTGAGCAAAGCTGCAGTGGGGAGCCCAGGCACAGGACAAACCTCAGGCAATAGACAGTGCCTGGGGATGACTGTTCCCCCTGAAAGCTGGTGGCTAACTAGCTGCATATGGTAGGTGTATCGTATGGGTTAAATTTGTTCTACAAGTAATACACAAGCACGGTGCTCAAATAGGGTGCAAACTCTGCATGTGTTACTTATCGTGATTGTCATCAGTGGGTATGGGAAATAGGCTTTAAGTTCACCAAAGAACAAAAGGCGTCCCTTTTCTTTGTGTTTCTCACAGTGTTCCCCCATAACCCTTTTGCACTGAGCCCCAGGGCTATTTCTCTAGTTACAAAGGCCAAATCACAAGAGGAGAAAAGGGCAATAGCAACAGGCCATCCTTGGAATTTGAAATGGCAATTGGCCAAATGCCCAGCCTGTGCTGTGTGTGTGTGTGTGTGTGTGTGTGTTGTGGGCAGTAGGGTATATGTGTGTGTGGTAGGGTGTGTATGTACAGTGTGGTATGTGCATGATGTGGTATGTGTGTACTATGGTGTGTATGCTGTTTATTTTGTGTGTATGTGTATGTACTAAACATGTGAGTAGGACTTTTCAATTGACAAACACTATAGGCTATGAATTATGCTACTGTTATGGGTGAAATGGCAGCAGAGAAAAGATTACTTTGGTTCTTTTTCCAAGCAGACAAAACAGAGAGAGAAGCAGAGTGTATTTAAAAGCAAGATTTATTTAAGTCAGAGACTCCAGGCAGAGTGGCCTGGAGGGCGGGCAGCTCCAAGAGAGGCACAACCAGAAAATTCGATGGAGAAACTGTCAGTCAGTATAAGGCAGGGACAAACCCATCAAAAGACCTGATTTGTAGCATTATTACCCTGTCTGGCTTGCTCACGATAAAACAAAAGAGCCATCCGGAGGGTGGGACACCTCATCTGTCTTACAGTAGAGTAGGAGCTCAGAAGGATGGATCACCACCCTCTTGCTATTTTCCCGGTAAAATTGGAGATTCCCAAGAGATGGGGCAGGCACTTTTGACCTTGCTAAAGATAACTTTTAGGGGAAGCAAATATTTTGCACCCTTAATTTCCACTGGGACCACCCTAACTGCCTATTAACCTTTCAGACTCTTCACAGTACTAATATTTTAGGTGCTCAGAGAAGGGAGAGATGGACAAGAATGAGGCAGAAACGATGGTCCTCCAACCGATTCGGGATCAATTCTCATTTAATGTCTGTTCTATTGCATAATTAACCTCACAACACTCCTATGAGATACAGGTAAGTGCTCTTGTATTATGGATGGGAACATTGAGGACAGGAAGTGAAATAACTGTCCAAATTCATGTAACTAGTAAGTGATAGGGCCAGGTATTGACCAGGGATGCAAAGTCAACCCATCTGAGGGAATGAAGAGCTCAGACAAGGGTACAGTGAGAATGTAGGGAGCTATAGCCAGGGGATGTAGTACATAGACAATAGTGAATTTAAATGACCAGTTGTAGATCCTGGAGTTCCCACCGGAGGCCTTAGGAGAGTAACATTCTTCAAAGGCTTCTTATTTTGGCCTTCTGGGAAGACTAAAGGGGAGGAACAGGGAAATCAGCTCCCAGAAACAGATCATTCCAAAGACTCTGAATTCAACAGCAATGTGCTGGGCCAAGATGAGAGCATTTATGATTAAATTCCCTTGGGTGTCGCTTTCCAAGGACAACTTTTAGATTCTATATTGGACGAGAGCTTGGGCTTTCTTTTTTTATTGTTGCTCCCGGACTTTGATTGCTATCTGCAGGGGAAACAGACAGTGGAAACTATTTCACGGGGACTGATGGGAAATACACATTTGCACCATGCCCTGAATAGGCAATGCTCTGTGTTTGAAGTCATTATGATAATAGTGGGTAAGGTGGGAGGAGGAAAAGACATCACAAATGACTTTAAAGACAGAGGGAGAAAGATAATCATGAAAGTCCCCGACTGCATGTTGATTGTCCGTGAGAAATTTCCGTTGAAGTTTGAGTTCCCGCTGCAAGCTGCAAGCTGGGGAGAGTGTATATGATTAGATGTTAGCTGGAAGCAGCATTTTCCTTCTGCCAGGGTCGCCTGGTGGACCAAATGCCTCATCATTTCCCTTATTTTTTTGCTCTTCATTCATTAATTTATTTCACTATTTTTTTCCACTAATTCACATTCTCACAACAGGATATGAACTTGGTGTTCAGATAACAAAGATGAATTAATAAGACAAAGCTGAAGTCTAGGGTAGAAGAATCATAGTTGAGAAGTAAAGGTAGAGTGGTAATTCTGAGATGAAGGGAGAGAGGAACCAGGGGGAGAGGTGTGGAGGACAGCATCTCCAGCTCTCACTTTTGCTTCCTCTATTTTGTTCTAGGAATATAGAATGGACTAACATACTCCTTGATTTTTCAGGCCTTAAAGTCTAGTAGAAAAATGGTCTTCTAGGAAGGACTTGGATCAACAACCCTCAACAACCTCAGGGTCAGGGAGGATAAAGTCTTATCTATTGGCAGGTCCAATGCGAAAAAGGAGACAAGTTTCTAGTCCCGGCTGTTCCACTTCCCATACAGTTCCCTGCTAATGGCCTGGAAAAAACAGCAGAAGATGGCCCTAGTGCACCCACATGGGAGGCCTGAAAGAAGCTCCTGGCTTCTGGCTTCAGATTGACCCAGCTCCGGCCATTGCAGCCATTTGGGGAGTGAACCAGCGATGGAAGATCTCTCAGTCTGTCTCCCCCTCTTTCTGTATCTCTCTGCCTTTTGAATAAAATAAATCTTTAAAAAAGACACAAATTTCAAGCTCTCAGGTTTCACAAGCAGAGTTCAACAAAAGCTGAAGTTGCTGTCTCCTGAGTCAACGTCCTTTAATCCAATGGATAGATGGCATTGTCTTTTTTCTGAGACCAGGAACAGTAGAGTGGACAGTTTGTAGGGGAAGAATGTTCATCTTCATTTGGGCACATTCAACTTGAGATGCCTTTAAAATATCCAAATGAAAATGTTAAGGAGATAGTTGTATATATGAGTTAGAAGTCAAAGACAATATAGTTTGAACACTTGCACTCAAAAGTTATTAACCTGGAAGGGACCTTTGAAACCAAGACCTCTAATGAAATCCTCTCAACAGTGATTATGTGAGTTGTCAATGAGTTTTGTAGATAACTCTCCAAAACTTGAGGAGAATGGAATGGCAAGAACTCAGGCTGACATGGGTCTTTAAAGAACTCTGAAACTCATTTGATGTAATTATATGCATGTGCTTTTGACTCAAGAGGGACAATTTGGTCATTAAATCAACTGCTACTTGATGCAGTAATCCTCTGGAGGGTATGTCAGTCTCAGATTGCATAGCGATCGTAGGTCTTGCAACCATCGCTCGCTCACATAGTTGAATGCAAAGGGAGCAGGTTTTTGGTTTCAGACCACCCCAAATTAAAGCTCAGGACTTGCCAGTTAAATCATATTGCCATTCACTCCTCATTGCTCTCTTTTATCTGTAAGATCGTTCCAGGGGACCTGGTTCAATGTAGAGCTATTTGAATATCAGGTCTTATAGAGTAATCTAGTAATGTGTCAACTAAGGAATGTGGCTTATCTGGGATTATTTGATTTTCCTGAACACATGTGAACTTCTGACAACCACATTTGCTTTTAGTCATTACAATTGTCCAATTTTGCTGGAGTTCTTAGTGATGACAGTGCTTTTTGTAAAAAAAAAAGTTGGGCTATTATACAACTATTGGTAGCCTCATCTCTCACGGGAAGAGGCTCAGACCTCAGGGGGTAAGGACATACATACTCGGGGTTTATGAGGAGTTTGTAGCAGAGCTGGAACTACCACCTCTACCCTCTCTATCATTTGAGTGAGGTTTTAGCATCTGCTGGCCAAGCCCATTCCCCATTTCTCAAGGAAAAGGCTGGGAGGTAAGGGAATTCTAACATTTTGCACATCGATCTGGTATTACAACATCACCCTCTGATGAGTTAAGTGCAAATGAATCAGAACCAGATGGGCAAATCTGCCTGAAAACAATGCATTTAAAAAGCAGAGATGTTTTTGTCAAGATTTTCAAAGATCTGTGGCTAGCTACATCAGATGCACAGCACTCAGGCCTGGTTTCTGCATCTCCCATCACTGGAGAAAATGACCTGGCAGAGCGCCAGGGGGAAGCACCACAGAGGGATAGGATGGTGCCCACAGTCCTGTAACTAGCGTGCTCTCCCTCGGCTGTCTTTTTCTCTAAGGTCATTCTTGGCAGGCAAAGGAGGTTGGGATGAATGAAGAATCATAAGGAATCAATTCTGGAGAAAACTCCAGGCATAGATTTTAACATGCATTTCTCTTGGACTGTTATGAGATTCTCATTTTTAGATTCCGCTGAGGTCTCTTGATACCTTATTAAGTACAAAGATTTGTGCTAGGCGCTTGCACTGTTCTTTTTGTTGGATTCACATTGTAAACCCAATGAAGTTGTAAGGTGGCAGGCTCATGTCTATTTTATAGATCCATGATCTCAGTTGGAGAAACGAGGTGACTTATTTAAGGTCATACAGCTAGGAAGGATAGATAGCCGCTCTGGCCAACACAGTAGCTACTAGCCACACGTGGATATTTAAATTTAGATTAATTACATCAAAACTCAGTTGCACAAGCCGCATTTCAAGGACTTTGTTGTCACATGTGGCCAGGGGCTACTGTATTGGACAGTGTACATAAAGAGTATTTCCATCAAAGTAGAAAATTTTACTGTACAGAGCTTGAGTTTCAGCTAATACATTTATGAAAGAAGTTTTGTACTCTATTATACTGACCTGAGTTGTCTCACATGACACAAGCCTCTGAAAAGGAGAACAAATCCTCACTAGCACAACAGAGTTTTCCTTCTAACTCTGGATTAAGTTAACACTCATACACTGAGACTCATACTGATTCTTATAGAGCTGCCTTGTCCTTATGGGACCACTGTGGAACAGCTGTGGACCAGGGATAAAATGGAAAGGGAAGAGAAGAATGAATGTACTTCCTGTCCTACTCACACCTTGGGAAGCAATGGAAGCTGTTGTTAGCGATGTTATTAAGACTCAGCGAAATTGAGAAGAAGTACTAAGGGAATCTGCATGGTGGGGTGGAAAGAGAAATCAAAAGATTCGGGTTTGAATTCCATATCAATGTGGCCTTGAGTCAATTGTGCAGAAGGGATGATGCTGTCTCCCTTGATGTGCAGGTTTCGATGTGGTAGCAGCTCCAAGGCACTCAGCACAGTATTTGGGGCAGAGTGTGTTCTACAGAGCAGATCCCTCCACTTGGGCCAGTTATGCCTCCTGCTTGCCTTTTCTCCCCACCCCCTTTCCTTTCCACGAGTTCCCATTGGGTGAAAGAGAACCCTCTTTGATTTCAATGCTTTCCTCCCATTGTCAAAGTAGTTATTAAGAAGACTGCAGCTATTGTTTCTTATATTAATTATAGCAGCCTTCTCCAAAGCAGAATCTTCATTGTTTTATTATTATTTTAATTATTGTTGTTACATAATACTTGTTATTTTGTTAAATTTTTAATATCCTTATTTTAAACTTTGCATTGAGATAGGTTTGAGGAGTGGGCATTTTGTGTAGCATTTAAGATGCTGCCTGGGACACCACCTCCCATGCTGGAGGGCATGGGTCTGGGGCCCAGGTTTGTTTCTGATTCTAGTTGCCAGCTAACACACAACCTAGGAGGGAGCAGCTGATGGCTAAAGTAGTTGGGTCCCTGCCATCCATGAGGGAGACATGGTTGAGTTTTCAGGCTCCTGGCTTTGGCCTGGCCCAATCCCAGCTTTTATAGACATTTGAGGAATAAATCAGCAGATAGGAGATTCTCTCTCTCTCTCTCTCTCTCTCTCTCTCTCTCTCCTTCTCTCTCCCTTTCAAATAAAAAAAGAGAAAGGTGTGAGTTGAATAATCAGAGAATGACAATCAGATCCATGTAGAAATTAAAAACTGAAAATATTCCTTCTGCAGCAGCTGGGAAAATATAAGTTAGAATAGAAAGATAAGATTGCAGAAAATGATACAATCTAGAAATGGAGATCCTAAGGGAAGGTACCAGCCTGAGAGGATGAAATTAAATAATTCTTACAATTAGCCAAGAGTAATGAGTCAATGACATAATACTTAGCCCTTACATTTCTCTAATACCCTATGGGATGAATCACAGTCCCTGACACAAGATAGAAGGTCTGTGAATATTTCTGGACTGATGTCAAGAGTCCGAATCCCCAGGAATGAAATCTTTTCTGAAGATCACCGTGCTCATCAGTGGCAGGGCCAGAATGTAGGCCTTGCGTCCACAGCAATGGCCACTGTTAGAGTGATGGCTGCTAACAGGCATCAGTGGTAGAAAGACGCAGTCTATGAAGCTCTTTTATTTCAGGGGTGCTTCTACTCAGCTTCCCAACAACCCTGTAAGGTGGGCATTACTCTCCCCTGCCATTGATGAGCAGTGACTTGAACAAGGTGACATAGCTCATACAGAATATGGGAAGTATTTGAAGCTCAAGCTTCCTGTCCAGTATTCTTTCCACCACAGCCCAGATCTTTCTCTCAGTGTCTCAAGGAGAAAAAAGTAACCGTAACAGCAGCAATACCTCCTTTCCAAATATGGGCATTAGGTATCCATGAGTGATCTGTGGGTGATATTTCCAATTCCCCACGACAGAAGAAGAAACCCTAGTGGACCCTCCCGGTCAGCAATTCTTGTGGATCCTGGGAACAACCCCTGATATTTGTTTCCATAGGGCCTGGAAGCTCAGTGTCCCATCAGGATTGGTTCTAGGCTGAGCCTCTGAGTCCCCACGTGCAGAACCCATGGAAAGGAGTCACAAAGGGCCCATGGCCATGACACTAGGATTGTTCATTAAGGCGGTGGGAGCTGATATGTCCTCTGTGTGTGTGTGTGTGTGTGTGTACTAGGGTGATAGTTTTCCCCTCCATGTATGTCTTGGGTTTTATGCTCTTCATAGATGTTAAGACTTTACCGTGAAGGGAAGGGAGAGGGGGGCATGTATTATTCAAGGGAGAAGGAGAAGAGGTGAAAGAGGTGAGATTGACAGGAGGCAGGAAGCAGAATTGTGTGGATTTAATTGGCCTTGTTTTATGGCGTTTAGCTCTGTTTTTGTGGGCAGCAATGAATAGGCCCATAAAGGTAAGACGGTTTTCATTATTATTGGCCAGGAGATGAAAGTTTCATTGTTGTTCTTCCTTGGAGCCCATGTGACCACTCTAAATATTAACTCCTTTTAGCCCTAGGGACTCAATTTCAGGGCAACTATTTAAACTTGACTGGATTTGCAATGATGTTTCCATGTATTTATAAAGTGATTCAACTTACAAAGCATTGCTTCATGTTATCCCAACTGATATTTGCACTTCAGAATAATCCCAGAAAGCATCCAATGTAGCTTATTATTTCCTAATGAGAAAACTGAGACCCAGAGAAATTAAACGAGTTTCTAGAAACACAGATAATACCAGGCCTAGAAATGAAGGGCACAACCATCTAAAGTTCAGGCAAAGTGGACTTTAAAGATAAGCTTACTTTGGTGCAAGATTTCTTTGAAATCTTGAAGACTCCTGATAGGCAGAGATTTCAAAAAAGTTTTGGCAGCAAGAATAAGCTGATCTTTTAATTCTGTTTCCTCTGAACTTTTGGATGTACCCTCAAACTCACTGTTCATCAACTGTGTGCCACCCGCTATGTTGAAAGTCATTCCCTGTAGACTCCACCCACAACTGGGGGAGTCAGAATCAGAGAGGGAGCGTGCCTGCTGCTAAAACTTGGGTTTCTTTCCACTATGCCACTAACTCTGTGCGTCATAGCCATGGGGCAAGCTTTGAAGCAAAAAAGACCTTGGCATTGATTACCCCAAACCACTGACAAACCAAACATTATGTAAATCAAGACCCACCACGTGAATAATAGCTCACATGTGGAAGGCACTTTCAAAGGCACTTTGCGGTAGATTCTTCTCTAACCCTCACAACAATCTTGTGAGCCAGATATTATAACTGCTCCCCTTTTTACAAATGAGCAAGTTGAGGCTCAAAGAGTGAGTAACTTATCTAAAGTAATGCAGCTAGTGAGTAGACAGCTGGACTGTCCAACTCCAAAAGATAGTCCTCTTAAATTTTTTTAAAAAAAATCGTCCTTATTTAGTGTGTGTGTATGTGTGTGTGTGTGTGTGTGTGTGAGAGAGAGAGAGAGAGAGAGAGAGAGAAGAGAGGGAGATCAAGCTCATCCACTAGTTCACTCCCTAAATGCCCACGTAGCCTGGGCTGGTACAGGCTGAAGCCAGAGCTGGGAACCCGATGTCCCATGTGGTTGGCAAGGACTCAACTAATTGAACTGCCATCTGCTGCCCCACATGACATATGTTAACAAGAAGCTGGAATCAGGAGGAGAGTGGGACTCCAAGCCAGGCACTCTGATATGGGATGCAGAAATCATAATTACTAAGCCAGTGCCTACCCCCAGCTTGCTCCCTTTCAACTTTTATTCCTCAATTAATCTCTGTTTCAGTTGGATTCCTTCTGTGGTCCCAAGTCTTAAATTTCATCTCTATCGGTCCACTCTCATAACTTGCAACCTAAATTTCAAACTGCTTAGCCCAAAATCCAGGATCTTTGAAATTTCCAAAGTCAACTTCCTCCTCCTCTCAGGACACACTGCAGACCCCCCTCAGTCAGGTTCCTGGAGATGCATCTTCCTACTGGAGTCTCTATTGCTTCTCAATCCTCTAGCTCTTTTATCTAGAATGGCATTCTATTCCTTCGCCTTCTTTGGGAATCCTGTTACTCATTCAAAGATCATCTCAAATGCCCTCAATTCCAAGTACCCTTTCAGGACCCCTTGGTTTGGATTTGTTAGGTTCCCTGCTCTCCTATGGCCCAATATTTATATTTATCTTTTATCTCTCATTCACTCCATCCCACCTTGTATGCCTGGGGAATGGCCTTACTGCTTCCTCCTCAGCTTGGATGACAGTGACTGTTACATGCTGGGCACACAGTAGGTACAGAATGAGTACTGTCCTTAGATAGGCAAAAATCTGCCTGCGTACCTCAGTTCATGTACGCTGATTCTCATCATTCCTGTCCATTCCTGTCATTAGCAGAACAATTTAGAGCTTTGGAATGAGCGAGACCTGGGTTCAAATTCTAACATGTTCATTTCTGAACTATATGACCTTGGACAATTACTTAGTTCCCCTGACTCTGCGCTCTCGCCTCTGTTGAAATTGCGATGGCACAACCCTTCCTGCTGAGAGATTGACTGTGAGATTGAACACGAGTTCAGAAAACTTTCAGGATGGCTCTTGGCTCAAAGAGAGCTTGCAGTGAACATTTGTTGTTAGATAGGGCCATCATTATTGGTGTGGTGTGTAGTGTCTCTCAGCAGTGTGATCACATTTCTTCTGGGTTTGGGAATGTGTACACCTCTGTTGTTTGTGAGTTTAACTTCTGACCTTTGAAACCATTTTGCTTATCATTATTTTTGGAATTAATAAGCTATGTGGGCTCTTGCCATGTATTCAAAGAAGAATTCTGAATACTGGCTCAAGTGCACCCGGCAGCATGGTAAGTTTTTTTAAGGGTTTTATTCAGGGTGAGAAATACATGGGAAAGAGAGGGCTCTATCTAAGGGAGAAAGAAAAGTTTAGAAATTAATTTGGGATCCATACCATGCAGAGAGCAGACCAGGAGTGAGCCACCTGCAGCAAGCATGCAGGCAAGAAAGCAGGGAGCAGCCGCCCAGAAGGCACAGGGCAACAAGAGCAGCAAAGGGCAATCAGGGCAAAAAAGGGAAAAAGGGCTGAGCCCACCATGTTCCGGGCCTTTTATCCGCTTCCAAAGGGGAGTGATTCCGTAGCCTGATTGGCAGGTGGGCATACAGGCGGGGTCAGGCATGAGATCCCACAGGGGGCGTGGTGAAGGCATGGTCTTCCAGCTCACAAATGTAATCAGTTTTATCCTAGCTGCCTGCCTGTATGACCTTGACCATCACTGTTGACTTCTACTTTTTTCCATTGTATGTTTTCCTGTTGCCAGCATTATCTGTTTAGAGCTTTCTTAAGATGCTTCTGTGCTTTACAGGGCAGCATGTTAGGGAAAGAGTACTGCTCAGAAAGGAGTAGGGAGGCAGGGAGCAGGGCTGGAGTCTATTCTTTAAGAAACCCACACAGCCTCCCTGGGATTAGTTTCCATCATCTGTCGATTGAGAAATATCTGGCAAGGGAGGATGTCAGATCCTCTAGTGCTTTAATGCACTGTGTGGATAAGCCATGAAGATGACTCTGTGTGCAAGGGTGCCTCCTCACCCCTCCTTCCAACACACACACACACACACACACACACACACACGCTCCCCCAACGCCCCAGGAAACCCGCAGTTTTGTTGTTTGAACATGCTGTTTTCTTTAACCAAGTGGTTGTTTGCAAATGTTTTCTGATTGTAACAGCAGCGGTGAGGCCGCCTCTCCTGGTGGAGACTGAGTTCTTTCTCTTTGAAAGATGCTGTTTACTGAAACAGATTCCACCTTCTTTGTTTGGCTTTTCCTCTGTAAACAATCAAAACCAACTGGCAGAGTCTGGGAGACTGTTTCAGCTCAGTGTGGCATCTGGCTCTATTTCTTTTCTTTTCTCCCCCTAAGCTGAAATACAGACTGTATCCTGAACCCTAAATTCCTTTGCAAGAGCCAGTGAATTCTGCAAGCCTCCACCAAGGGTCCACCATGCACCAAACACCACATGGAAAAGGGAAGGCCAATCTGATGCTGAGCTCAGGGCCGAGAAGGGTCAGGGCTGGGAGGAGCACAGGAACCATCCAGTCCAGGGCCCCTGAATATTTTCGCAGAACACCTGTCCCATAAGTAGCTGCTCAGGAAAGACAGCATAGCTTCTAATCTCAATTCACAGTGTACCTGAGCATATGAAAAACGCTGAGATTTACAGTTTGATAAATTGTGTTTGATTTTGTTGAATGCTGAGTGTCCTGGGTTTTTATTTGGCAAGGTGTCTTGCATGTGCATTTGTGCATTTGTAGATAACACTGCTGAATGGTAGAGTGAATTGGTAGCAAGGTGTTTTGACCTCAAAGCCCCTCCTGCTCAACTGCTTCACCAGTTAAATCTGCTAATGTGGCTGTTCCAGGGGGAGGCGACCCACTGCATCTGGTTCACTCACATGTGGCGTTGATCATGAAGTCCTAGCTTCAAGGTACTTCACATATTTGGATTATTTGCCAATATTTAGAAGTTCAAAGTTTACTTACGAAGGTAAAAGTCGCTTTCCTTGAAAAATTGTAAGATCCGGAAATACTGGGCCACTGATCGTCATGACAGCAAGAGCAAAACTGTTCTCCTTGGACATGGCACTGGTTCTCCATCTCACCACAGTCCCACCACAGTCCCACCCACTTGCTGAGGTCACAAGTCAATTCAACTTGCCCTTGTTGGTGTTTAAGCTGATGAGCCTGGTTCTGTGCCCAACCTTTTCCTTCCAGACTCACTGCTTTGCATTCCCAAAGGTCATCGGTGACTTAAAATAGGCAATCTTTTGGAAGGTAAAGCCCCAGAGCTGCCTGCCTTAGGTGCACCACTACATGTAAACAATAAAAGAGACAGATTCATTGGGCATTTGTTCTGTGTCCACTTGTTCTTAGCATTTAGCAAGAATTGCATATTCAGTCTTCACAATGACCTTAAAAAGTAGGTATTATGATGACATTTCTTTTTGAGATGAGGAAGCTGGGGCATAGCATGGTTGGTATAATTTGTCCCAATTTATACAACTAATAAGTCGCTAAACTGATGATGGAATATAGAAAACATGCTCTTGAACATTATACCATTTCAGAAACATTGCTTTATATAAAAATAAAATACTTTTTAAACTTTTAATTTGAACTTATTTTGGACTTGTAGACAAGTTGAAAAATACCAAGAATTCACTGGTATACTTCATTCTGCTCCCACAAATGTTAAATTATTAAATAAATGTTGTATAATTATCAAGTGGAGGAAATTAACACTGGTGCAATATTATTAACTCAACTACTGACCTTTTTCAGTTTTACCTGTTTTAACATGAATGTCTTTCCCTGTTTGTTCCAGGACCCTATCCAAGATCTCATATTGCATCTGATAAATCTTTCTTCTTGTTCCCCTCCAATATGTAACACAAGGATACTTTAAAGGTGTGTGAAAATGTAATTAAAAGATGAATTTATTCTGGTGCAAAAATTTTGAACTGCATGCACAAGTGTTTTTTACAATATGCCTTTTAATGAACTTTTTGATGACCCTTACATGCATGGATTTTGATTTTTTCTGCACAAACATAAACTTACTTTTTTTAATTCCATTTTCCATAAATGCTTTGTAATACCCTTGTATTTCTACATACTTCCCTTAGCTTTCATGACCTTGGCAGTTTTGATGAGCGCTGATTAGTCACTTTGTAGAATAACTTTGGTATGTCTTCTAATGTGGTAATATATTACTTTACCAGAAATACCAAAATATGATGTGTCTTTCTCAATGTGTCACATCAAAGAGTTTATACTGTTGATTTGTCTTGTTGTTGGCAATTGTCTTTTTCAAAAGATCTATTTATTTATTTGAAAGGCAGAGTGACAGAGAGAGGGAGGGAGGGAGAGAGAGATCAATCCACTGGTTCATTTCCCAAATGGCTGCAACAGCCAGGTCTGGGCCAGGCTGAAACCAGGAGCCTGTAACTCCACCCAGGTCTCCCATGTGGGTGGCAAGGGCCCACGTATGCTGGCCATCTTCTGTTGCTTTTCCCAGGCACATTAATAGGGAGCAGGATTAGAAGCAGATCAGTTGGGACTTGAATCAGTGTTCCAATAGGGGATGTTGGTGATGCAAATGGCTTGAACCCCTGTGCCACAATGCTGGCACTTGGTAATTGTCTTATCATTGCATTAAGCTGGTGTCTGTTGTTTTCTTACTACAAAATTACTGTTTGTTTTTCCCTTGAAATTGATAAGTTTTGTGTGGAAGGTTATTTGAAATTATAACAACCTGTGTCTCTTCAACTTTCGTCCGCTAATTTTAGCAACTTTTATGAGTAGTTGATCTCATCCGCAACAACATGTTTCTTTTGCTTTAGTAAAAGAGTTATCAAATGAATAGAAAATAGTGGAAAGTTATGCAATAATTGAGATCTAATGCATAATATTTGAAAGCTATTTCTTTCCTTAGTGGCATTGCCTTTTGGCTTTATATTGGAGTTGATATCCTAACTTTACATAAGTGAATTTTGTGATTTCGATCAAGTGCTAATCAATTGGAGTAGGAACAACTGTAATTATTTTTTTGACAGGCAGAGTTAGACAGTGAGAGAGAGAGAGACAGAGAGAAAGGTCTTCCTTCCATTGGTTCAGCCCCCAAATGGCCACTCCGGCTGGCGCTGCGCCGATCCAAAGCCAGGAGCCAGGTGCTTCCTCCTGGTCTCCCATGCGGGTGCAGGGCTCAAGCACTTGGGCCATCCTCCACTGCCTTCCTGGGCCACAGCAGAGAGCTGGACTGGAAGAGGAGCAACTGGGA